>NC_060149.1:214069391-214379870 GCF_021461385.2 Schistocerca piceifrons | reverse complement strand
GGGTATTTTCGGTTGACGACAATGTACCATGTTGATCTGACTGATGTAGGTAAGTGGGGGTGGTGGACCGTGCGCCACATCACGTGCCAATTAACAGCTGGATGTTTGCGTTCCACCCTATTCCGGGTGATCTGTCGAAGTAGCAGATGGTACACGTCCTTCGACGTCGACTGGCGGGTCGTCGGTAAACGCTCTCGAACGTAACTGTGTTCCACGATGAACGTGCGCACATACGTTAAAGGGGGCGATATATGGCCGACACTGACTGGAGGAAGATGCGATGTTGGTACGAGTTCTTCGATGATCGTCCCCGTAAGCGAGTGATTCCTGTTGCGCCACCGTTTGAGCATAGTATTAATATACATGGCACGCGCCTTCTCGTGCACGTTCACTAAACCAATGCCCCCCTCTCGCGCTGGGAGGGTAAGCATGTTGTACTGTACCTTAAAGAGTTGTCCCAGGCACACATATTATCCAAAAGCCGCCTGAATCCTCATAGCCATCGTGCGCGTCAAGGGGAGAAGGTGTGTCAGGTGGCACATCATGGGCACGAGATAAAGGTTGACGAGTAACACTCGCTGCAGCATATCCATCGACCGTAGGGCGTTTAGTCGTACTGCCGTGCGGACTCTGAGTAACAGTCTTCGGTAGTTGTCCGCAGCCGTTCTCGCAGTCTCTTTATGAAAGGTGATACCCAAACAGCGGAGGGTTTCCACCGCAGGTAAGGGTTCTTCCGTTCCTGGTTCTAGTCCAAGCCCCACGTGCATGAATTGTGATTTCCGGTAGTTGACCACACTTCCAGCTGCCATCCCGTGCGTCTGTAGCCAATCCAGTGCTATTTGAGTCTCCCTCTCATTCCGTACGAGGAACACAATATCATCCGCGTATGCTCTGCATTTGAATGATAAATGCCGTAGGGAGATCCTGCGAGGCACGATTCTAAGGCGATCGCATAAAGCAGGATCGACAAGGGGCAACCCTGTCTGACTGATCTCCCTCCGTTGACCACCATCGCCGACCTGGCGCCGTGCAACAGCCGCATCACAGCATTGGTCAATAATGGCGAGACACCCATCCTGTTCATCACCGCCGCGAGGTACACATGATCCACGCGATCAAAAGCATGATCGAAATCTACTGCAACCATCGCCCCCCGGAGGCGGCATGCAGCCGCGAGGGCGACGACGTCACGATTGTCTCCCAAGGCTGTGTGGATATTACTGATGCCGCCAAGACAAGTCTGATCGGCATGTATTCGATTCTCCAGCGACTTTTTGATACGACTTCCCAGGATGCGCATGAAGATCTTGTAGTCACTATTAAGGAGGGTCAAGGGGCGATAATCACAAGGCCGTTTGCCACCACGCGGCTTCGGTATCGGTATCATGAGCCCTTCCGTGAATTGAATGTGAACCGGTACTTCTTGCCGCGGAAGCTCATTAAACATACATAGCCACATCGGTGTCATAATGGTCACAAAGGCACGGTAAAATTCCAACGGGAATCCGTCTGGACCTGGGGACTTGTTGCAAGCACCTCGTGTAATCGCTTCCTCCAGCTCTTCACGCGTAATTTCAGATAACCCGTCCGCTTCCCCGTTCACACTCGTCGCGTCTGGGATCTCTTCCAGGACGTTCCCCAGCTCCCTCTGACCCTCCCAGTTGCTCGCATAGAATCTGCTAAAATGATCCGTGAACGCCTGTGCTATGCCCCTTTGTGTTGTAAAACGACGGCCATCGCCGAGATCGATCTCATGTATTAAATTCCTGCGTCTTTTTCGTCTTTCCTTTATCACATAATGCATCGAGGGAACCTCGTTGGGCAGGAAATCCTGCGACCTCGCGCGTATCATCGTACCTGCCATCCTCTGCGTCGCAAGTTGTACCAGCTTCGCCTTGACTCGGTGGACGGCCGTCTAGCGTTGTGGTGTAGGTGGTTGAGCGAACAGTTCCCGGAGAGCCGTAACGTAAAACTCAGAGGTCGTGCACTGCCATTGAGAAACCTCCTTCCCGTAACCTATTAACGTCCTCCGTAAAGCTGGCTTCGCGCACTCGATCCACCACTGCAGGACAGAACCGAAAGAATTTCGTCGACGGAGGCAGCCATGCCACGCGTCCTCCACCATGCGTCGGCATTCCGCATCTCGCAGGTGGGAGGCGTTCATCTTCCAGTTACCTCTCCGTCTCCATATCTGCTGTCTATCGAGGTTAACCGTACAAATATATGCCTCGTGATCTGTAAACGCTGTCGGCCATATTTCTGCATCCACCGTCGACATTGTCAACGCCCTTGAAACTTAGATCCGGCCCAAACGGCCCGCGGAGTGGCTAGTAAAAAATGTGTATCCTGGTTGGTTGCGATACTTCAGGTCCCATGTATCGACTAATTCCATCCCGTTAACCAGCTCCGTATGTTCTTGGCTAGTAGTATAGTTAGGTTGTTGGTCCTTTCTGTCGAGCACACAATTAAAATCTCTGCCGAGTATGCAACCATCGTATCGTCCCTGGAACAACGGTGTAACCTCATGGGCGTAAAAATCTGCTCTGTCCCTTCTCTTATCCGAGCCTGACGGTGCGTATATGTTGATCAAACGTATTCCACCTATGGTCACAGCCGTACCACGGGTAGAAGGCAAATACTCTACTTCGTCTGCACGTATCCCTTCCTTTAATAGTATAGCTGTGCCAACGCCTCTCTCGTCACACGGGGAACAGTAAATGTCGTAACCGTAAAAGTCCGAGGGGGGAAGTACCCGAACTTCTTGTAATAGTGCTATGTCTAAATCCGCAGCCTTTATCATGTCACTGAGCATCTTGATTTTTACCGGCGTCCCAATGCTATTGATGTTAACAGACCCTATCCGATAAGCTTGTTACATGGCGGTCAACGTAGATAGGGTACCGTACGGTCGCTAATTTAGCCGTACATAGGCTGCTGTCGGACTAACGTCCCCCGCCGTCCCCTCATATGGTCTGCCATTATTCCGTGCACTCTGCCGGTCTTACACCGGGAGAGTGCGTGGGAGCAGTTCCTCCGGCATCATCTGTTCCCCACGGGGGTGGCTCTTCTGACCAGTCCCCTTGTGTCCCATCGTTGTCGTGCGGTGCAGGCGCCGTAGCCTCCCCAGTAGCCTGTTGCCGTCTATCGAGCTCCTTCGCTGTGTCTGGAGCATCGGCAGTGGTAGGTCGTGCCGCCGTCCCGCTGGCCACCGTTGCATCCACGCTAGGCAGTTCTTCTGTATCCATGGTCGTCTGTTCTGTATCCGTAAACTTCTCAGAAGTGTCTGCTAGATCAGAGTGGTCGTTCTCCACCGTGAGGCGGCTCTTCTTCCGGCGTTTTGGTGATCGCTGTTTACGTTGCCGGGCCTCGGAATCAGAGGTCAGCATGGTCTCCAGTTGTTCGTGGGGGACGTCGGAATCGTGCGCCGTCGTATTATCGACGTCTCCAAGTGCCTTATCTGAAGGGGCCGCAAGCGGAACCGAAGAGAGGGCATCCTGTGACTGCTGCAGGCGGTCCAGCGCAACGTCGTCTTTCTGTGGCTCGCCACGATCCGCCGCTGTCTGTGTGTTCTGGTACGCGTCTGTCCCGCGGCCCACGTCATCGCGTAATGCGGCGACGTAAGTCATGAGGAGCACAGTCGGATGCGGCGTGAGTGGTGGATCATCCCGTGGCAGCTGTAATAACCTTCGTTGAGCACACTCAGAACGTATGTGTCCCTCCTTCCCACATCCAGAGCACGTCCTTGGTTGTCCGTCGTAAATGACAATCGCCCTACAACCGGCGTTGTACAAGTATGACGGGACGTGTTTTCGGAGTTAGATCCGTATTTGTCTGACGCCATTGAGGACAGGATACGTCTTGAAACCCGCCCATTTTTCAGCCACGTGGGATAGGACCGTTCCGTAAGGACGCAGGACGTCTGTCACCAATTCTTCTGGCACTTCGAATGGAAGCTCAAAGACGCGGATCGTTCGGAGGCCCATGCCGGCGTGTTCAGCTGTTACCGCTCCAACATTCCCGTCCGAATGACAGAAACGAAGTCCTCGTCGGTGTCGAAGTAGTAGTTCGTCACATGCCGCTTCATTTATGAGCTTGACATAGACCACGCTGCTGACTATAGATAAGTGTATTCCAACTAGAACGTCAGGTTCGATTTTCACCTCGTCCCGTAAATAACGTTCGATCTCGTAAGCCTTCGGTCGAGCATATTCGTTAACAAAACTAAATTTCAGTGTCGATTTGCGGAACGACAAGGCCATGATTCGTTCTATGTATACCGCCACACACCGCTACACACTGAACGTAAACACCTCTCGCGCAGACGTGCGGCATGGACGTAAACACCGTCCGAACTGCTGCGCCGCCGATGGCTGACTATACATGAGCAGCAAACATGATGGTACAATAGTTAAAGCTCTGAACTTGAATTTCTACGTGAGTATCTTCATGTTCACCCCATCCCCTTACCAACGTATTCCAACTGATACTTATATGGATATGGTGTCTGTTCTTTCGGACATGTCCTGCAGCCGTCTAGAATGAAATTAGAATTATATTAATTAGAAATTAGAATTATATTAAAATTAGAACTATATTAATACCTTCAGCTGCTAACAGGCGTTGATACATATCAACGGGGACAGGTGAAAATGTGTGCCCCAACCAGGACTCGAACCCAGTATCTCTTGCTTACATGTCAGCTGCTCAATCCATCTGAGCCACCAAAGGCACAGAGGATAGCATGACTGCAGGGACTATCTTGCATATGCCTCCCACGAGACCCACATTCTCACCTTGTATGTTCACACACTACAGTATAGTGCCCCACCCCAACACACTCATTACTCATGGAAGACATTCTTACCAAGTCCCATAAGAGTTCGGGGAATATGTGTGCATCTGCACAGAAGAAGAACGTTGTGGCTGGTGTTGCCAGAACTATATACTTATATGGATATGGTGTCTGTTCTTTCGGACAAACCACGCATGACAGTTGATTTTACCAGTGACGATTTTCCATGAATGGAAGTATTCACGATATAGTCTTGAGATGATGACTCAGGAAAACCCCTGTGCTTGCAGGACATTGGAGATGTTTTAATATCATACTTCCTGCCCATCCTCCACTAGGCTGACACACCTATGACCAGTAGATCAAGAGTGCCCATACCTGTGGCAAAGAAGGGGTCATAGCCCCTTCCCCCCTCCCCACTCTCAGAGAAAGGAAAAAATATGATGTAGTCAAGTGTTTTTCATTCCAGAAAATGTTTGAGAAGTTGGTATTAGGCAGGTGTTTAACAGAGTCAGGACTGAATCTTTTTAATAGATACTTACAAATCACCATTCATCTTCCAAAGCGTTAAAAATACTCCATGTTCCCAGGTCTTCCTCCCCCCCCCCCCCCAGTCCCACCCCCATCCTTGCTACAAAACTATTGTATGTGTGCCCTTGCAGTAGATACAGTGTTTGATGACATCCTAATAATATAACTTTTTTTCTTAAATTATTTTTGTTTATTGCGTTTTTTGTGCATGGAGCCACCAGCTTCTGATTTTTGCAACCATTATAGTAATTTTTTACAAGTTTGATGCAAACAGAGTAGATGCATTTTATATGTGCATAAATGAATACATATAGACCTACATGATGTATGTGTGTACTTAACAAGGCTGTAGAAGGAAAATGTGAGTGACGACTTGAGTAGATTATACTTTCAGTGACCAGTCCACCACATAGTTATTACACAAAGAACCAATAACCTGCTGTTCATAATATGTTATGTTACTCATTCCATTTAACCATGTTCGCACTGATATGATGCCAAGCAGCTAGAACTGCTGGGTGACTGCTAAAATAATGAAAAGTGCAGTTATGTGTTTATTTGTGGGAGAGAATAAACAATTCTTCTGGATAGGGGATAGTGCACACAACTTACAGACAGTCCCTAAATGCGTCATCTTTGTAATTTCAGTTGTGCTCTTACTAAAACATTGATACTAGGATGAATGCCAAGAATTATGATGCAACTTTTTGCAAGATCCTACCAACATAGCCACACACTTTTAATGTGACTGGAGTGAACACTGCAGTATATATCTAAATATCAATACGAGTGCAGATGATGAAGCAGTTGATACCATAAGGTGAGAGCAATCTGCAAGTGATGCAAAACTCCACCAACAGTGCCTCCAGCAGTATGTCATCAAGTAGTATGTTGCAGGATGTACTTGTTTGCTAAATTTCATTTAATATTTCTCAAAGACTATATAAATTTCATTGCATTCACAAATGTTTGTTATTTTTAAATGGAATATTTTGACTCCTTATACATGATGAACTTGGCATGGCATAACTTGGTTGTTTCCAAAGGCCACCAAGTACGGGTGAGCCTTCTCAGGAAGTTAATTTGCATATGTTACAAAAAATTGGTAAAATAATGAATGCTTTGAAGTACAGTATTGCATCCAAATAAATGCATTATGAACTGCAACCTGAGTAGTTTGTGGCAGTCAATGTAAATGTGGAAGTAAAACCTGTCCAATATCGTATTTGCAATAGACTGATACTTTATGAAAAGCCCGATATGCAATGAATGTGTGACTCAAGTGCATTAAACCAAATTGACAAATCCATTCTCAATAACACACTAATTTAATTCTTTCTTCACTGTCACAATTCCACTCATGAACATGGGACACAAAATGCATTCATTAAATAAACTCCTCGATATCTATGCTTTTGGAGGGACCTAGCAAACGTCACATTCTTCATTCCAGATAAAACCACATAAAACAAATAAACAAAAATAATTGTAAATGCTTGTGTAATTAAACAACAGTTTTCCTTGTGGGCTGGTGAGGAAAAAAAATAGTTTGTCAAAAACATAAATTTAAATATCAAGTTTTGAAGCTCGTACAGGAAATTATTGAGTGACTTATTAATGACACTGACCAGTGTTGAAAACAGTGGCATCAAACTCTACTTGCAACAGGAGCTGTGTTTTCCTTATTGTTGTTACGGTAAAATATTGATTGGTAGTAACAACTAAACATTGCTACTTAGACAAATGGGCATATCAGTATTTTTTGCATTACCATTTATAAAAAGCATAGCAAGTATCCACAGGATGAAAATAATTATTTGATTACTACTCTTTTCGGAATACTAGACACCATTATTTTGCTGAAAATGAAGAACTGAACCCCCAGGATATGTCAAAGTATCACAGTCAAATTTGTCATAGGATGGAAGAATTGTAGATTTACTGGGGCACTGAGTAGCTGAAAGAGCATTTGTCACTTGACCATGTAACAGTATAGCTTTGTAAGAATGAATTAGTTCTAAATTTCTTAATATAATTTTGCAATATGCTATTTGTACCATAAAAATAAGGAAAAGTTACTGGAAGAGAACTGAACATATATTTATGAAATGTAAATGTAAAATAAAACTCATAGAATAAATAGTAACAAAATGAATTATAGAGTACACACAAGAGACAAAAATGGTGAAGTGTAATACTGGTACAATAAGAGAAAAAATCAGAAATATTAGGCAACATATGAATTCAGATTGAGTAAGCCTTCTGACAAGTTACTTCTCATGAATGTTGCCATTTAGACAATGAAACAGTTCAAATTGGAATGCATGGTGCTAGCAAAATTACATAAATTTGTCCAGCAACTTTCCAAATAAGAAATTAATTTGGCATGCATCAGTATTTTACAGAATAAGGCTAAATCATAAGAGGTACATTACACAAGAAAGATGAACAAAGGAATGATTTTCGTAGGAATCACTG
Source organism: Schistocerca piceifrons (assembly GCF_021461385.2). Lineage (NCBI taxonomy): Eukaryota > Metazoa > Arthropoda > Insecta > Orthoptera > Acrididae > Schistocerca > Schistocerca piceifrons. The sequence goes on along the minus strand of NC_060149.1, from coordinate 214,372,069 downwards.
GTTGTATCAGGCATACAACAAGCATTATGTCTATTATATCAATCAATATTGGAGGCACACTGCATTAGACACAGAATGGAAATATTTTCTTGAGATTTAAGTAATTTGAATTTTTTAGAATTTCTATTTATTGGAGCTCCTGTTAGAAACTGAAAGAAGTTTAACAACAAAGCAACAAATACCATGAACAAATGTATTCATTCCACAAACGTGTCATAAAAATACACAATTAACCAGTGATGCATTCATAAACACAGTCTGTAAAGGTACAAGAAACCACGTTGTCAATTGCTGTAATGGCCTAAGGACAATAAAATCTTTATTATTATTATTATTATTATTATAAACTAAAATTCATACCAGCCCTGATCAACCAAAATCACAGTGAAGTTTTCCAAGTTACTATCTGCAGCAACCAATGAAAACTAGGCTGATATAATCCCCAAAACGTACAATTTTCACTACAGCATTCGGTTTGCAATTGCATAATTAGTAATTTTGTAGCTGTGAATTCAGACATTTGAGGGATTATTAAATTCCTCGCATAACTTAAGTAAGAATTAAATGATCATAATTACTCTTTCTTTTTATACCATAAAACACACACTCAGATTTCTTTAAAACTGGGAGAACAGACCACCAGTGAAGTCATATTAATTCAAGGACATAGGCGTATCATTTCTTAGATAAACTATACTAAATGATGGGACTACTAGTACCTACAGAGCAAATTTTTTGTTCCCTTTTTGAGAAACTCTCCATGTCATACTTTTCTACAGATTTTAAGTGAACACACAATTAATGTGTTAAACTAATAAATCTTCATAAAGTGCATGCAAATGCAAAAAAGAAATAATCAATACTGGGTGGTTATAATTAAAGTCCAGCTACTCACAGAGGTCCATTGTGGGCTGTAATTATCATATGGAACCGAAACTTGGTAGGTATTCTATTGCATTAATGTGGAACTGATTCATGCTGGGAAAAAATTAGTTCTAATTTTGGCTGTCAATTGCAAATTTGTACTGTGAATACAAGAAAGACATATAGAAATGTTCCCATATGTAATGGATTAGGGACAAGACATGGACAGAAAAGGTCAAACAAGTGAGAAAGGCATAACATTGATTTTTATTATTAACCATCAGTTACACATCTCATTAAATATGAGGACTGGAGATGACTATGAGATGCTGCATCTGTCAAATGATGTGATCAACCGATGCTCACCCCAGTTCCAGAGGAATCTGACCAATTGGTTCCTGTATCCTGGGCTTCATATCAGGTAGAGATCTACATCTATGTGATTACCCTGCTATTCACAATGATGTGTCTGGCAGAGGGTTGAATGAACCCCCTGAAGCTGTCTCTCTACCATTCCACTCTCGAACAACATGTGGGAAAAGTGAGCTCTTAAATTTTTCTGTGTGAGCCCTGATTTCTCTTATTTTATTGTGATGATCATTCCTCCATATGTAGGTGGGTGCCAACAGAATGCGTTCGCATTCAGAGGAGAAAACTGGTGATTGAAATTTCATGAGAAGATCCTGTCGCAACGAAAAGTGCCTTTGTTTTAATGATTGCCACTCCAATTTACATATCATGTATCTCTGGTAAATGCATTCTTTTAGATATATGTCCAGAGCCAAAAGTCACACTTATTCAAATCAGGTGATCATGCAGACCATGCATCTGGAAAATCGTTGGAGATAACACATTCATATAAGGTTGCGTTAATCAGATCTTTCGAGTAATATGAGGTGTTGCCCCATCTTGCATGAAAACAGTGGTTTCCACACAACTGCACTCTTCCAAAGCAGGAAACACATTCTGTACAAGGAGATCTTGACAGTGTGCAGACATTGTGGTATGCCTGACAGGCCCTCTGAGTGTATTCTCTTCAAGGAACAGACCGAGATTAAGCAATCACATATGATGAGTGCAGTGGCTCCTCATGCACAACACTTGGTTTGACAATGCCCCAAATTCAGCAATCCTGTGTATTCACTGCACTCTGTAATGTAAAATGTTCCTCATCACTCCATAGAATATTGCCTGGTCCCATGTCATCAGCTTTGATCCACTTGAGAAACTGAACAGCAAATTCAGAGCATTGCTGCAGATCATGACGTTTCAGTTGGCACACCATCTGGATCTTGAAGGCCACAAAACTTTCCATATTGTTGAGCATAGAATAGAATCCATAGAATATTGCCTGGTCGCATGTCATCAGCTTTGATCCACTTGAGAAACTGAAGAGCAAATTCAGAACATTGCTGCAGATCATAATGTTTCAGTTGGCACACCATCTGGATCTTGTAGATCACAAAACTTTCCATACTGTTGAGCATGGGATGGACAATTCTCATGATACTGCATTACCTAGGGCACATGCTGCATGGTCAGTGACTGCAACAGTAACCTCATCAAGAATTTACACAAGGATAGGGTGCCTTCCTCTGCAAGGTGCCACACATAGCTCACCTGCATTTTTAAATTTCATTATCATCTTCTTTAAACTGTTTAATGAGATTGGGCCTATCCTCAGACCTTTCAGTCAACAATGATCTCTCAATGCAGCATTGTAATTGCTGCCATTCACATAAAACAGTGTCACTAACAGCACACAGTCTCGCTTTTTGATAGCCATACTGTTCACTCATGTTATGACTAGTCAAATGAGAGCATGGATGTCATACCATCATGCAAACAGTGCATAATGCCAGATTTGCACCTGGTAGCCAAATTGGAAGCAATTTTTTTCCAGTACAAATTGTTCTGCATTAACACAGTAGCATATCTACTAAGTTTTGCTGTCATACAATAATGATGAATATGATTACAGGTCACACTGGACCTCTGTGAGTACCTGCACTTTAATTATAACCACTCAGAATGTATTCAGGATGAAATCCATCTTAACACGCAAATAATGGAAAATAATGAAAATAATGGAAACACATGCCACTAATATGAAAGAATTTAGATTACAGTGCTTTTACCTTATTAGGGACACCACTATCATTGCAGAAAACAACATGTAATGTCAAATGTGAAGCTTCATATCAGTTATTAACTATTAGTGACAATAAGAATACCTGCAGCTGCCAATTTAAATGCTACACAAGTGACAATGTTTTGCATTTTCTGTCGTGTATTCAATGTATGTAGGCACTGATAGTGCCTTTGATACAGATAGAGACCATTTCATAAATGTTAATTATAGGAAACCTTTGGCACGTAATAAACTTGTGTATCTCAAGAGGCTATTGAAAACCATAAAAACATCAACTTTAATAGGCAATTTCAAAACTAGTGGTATACGGGCATTACAACCAATCATGCTGTTGATGGGAGAGTCAGTATTTTTTCAGAGGGTCTGTCTCATTATAAAGCAGTTTAAAAAACTGAATTACAGCTTAGTTATTTATGAGAACTACATTAAAAGTTCCACATTAATTTTAAGAGTTCAGAGTACTTGTATCAGCAACTTAGTGGGCCAAACGGTTAAACCAGATAGTCTTCCAGTCAATAGCAGATGCCTCAGTGAGTAACTGATGAATGAAACAAGAAACCACAGTTGTCTGTTTTTCACATCTTCACTGTAGTTTGTGTGCAACTTTGTTTCTGCTTTTTTGCCTAAATTAAAGTGGATTGACTTTGTTCATGTAGTGTTAAGTCCTTATAATGTTACTGTTCACTAGGCCAAGGGTCAATATTCACAAATTTGGAGAAATTAAACATATGATAAATTAAAAAATTGAGCAAGTGTATGCAACTCTCAAGAGGCAACTGTACACACTCAAGTAAGTGTGTACAGTTGCCCCTTGTTATACTGTACCATATGGATATTTACCTGAATATTTCTTCCTCCTCCTAAAATTAATTTCAGTTTTATCCTATTTACCTTTATCCACTCAGTTCTAATGGGACTGCAAGGCCAATGTGGCAAATTTGTGCTTGGTCCACCCAGTAGGATTTGGAGGACAAGATTAGTGTTTAATGTCCATCAACAAGGTCATCAGAGACGGAGCATAAGCTTGGGTTAGGGAAGGATGGAGAAGGAAAGCAACTGTGGCCTTTTCAAGAAACTGCCTGGCATTTGCCTTAAGTGACTGGGAGAAATCACAGAAAATCTAAATCAGGATGGCCAGATGTGGGTTTGAATTGTTGTCCTCCTGAATGTGATTCCAGTGTGCCAACCCCTGCACTATGCCATTTGATGGAAGAAGGATTTGGATTAGCTTTCCCATCAAGAAGTTGATAAAGAAGATGCACATAGGTCTGGCCCTTACTGAGCCTACTACAGAAATGAGTATCAGACTAACAAAGGTGATGGTTACAGGGATCACCACTCTGTCCCAAACAGTGAGAAAAAACAGTGTAAGCCTTTGCCCTCTAATACTCCAAGGGCCTTTATAGCCTGTAATGGAGATGGCTTTCCTTTGCTTTTTTGCTCTTAATGCTAAGTAGATTTGCACTGATCAGCCAGAACGTCATGACCACCTACTTAATAGCCAGTATGTCTACATTTTTTGACAGATGACAGCAGCAATGTGTCATGGCAAGGAAGCAGTGAGGCCTTGGTAGGTTACTGGAAGGAGTTGGCACCACATCTGCATGCACAGATCACCCAATTCCCACAAATTCTGGGGAGGGGGCAATGAGCTCTGATGCTATGTTCAATCACATCTCAGAAGTATTTGATTGGGTTAAAATATGGTGAGTTGAGGGCCAGCACATCAATTATAAGTCAGTACTGTGTTCCTTGAACCATTCCATTGTACTCTTGGCCTTATAACATGGGGCATTATCTGTTGAAAAATGCCACTGCTGTCGGGAAACGTGATCATCATAAAGGGGCATATGTGATCTGCAACCAGTGTATGATACTCCTTGGCCATCATGGTGCCTTCCACAAGCTCCACTGGACCCATCAATGCCCACATGAATGTTACCCAGAGCATAATGGAGCCACCACCAGTTTGTCTCCGTCTCACAGTACAGGTGTCAATGAGGTGTTCCCTGTAAGATGATGAATTCATACCCTCCCATCGGCATGATGAAGAAGATATTGGGATTCATCAGACCATGCAACAGTCTGCCACTGTGCCAATTCCAGTGCCGATGGTCACATGCCCATTTCAGTTGTAGCTGGTGATGTCGCGGTATTAACATTGGGACATTCATGGACTATTGGGTGCAGAGACTCATCATTAGGAGTTTTCAGTGCATTTCATGTTCAGACACACTTGTACTCTGTCCAGCATTAAAGCCTGATGTTGTTTTCACCACAGTTTGCTGTCTGACCTGTTTTACCAGTCTGCCCAGCCCTCAACATCTGACATCTATAATGAGGGATGGCCCCCAACACCACTGACATCTGGACTTGAAGACTTTCACCACAGCACTCCTCAAACACCTAACAAGTTGTGCAGTTTCCTAAATGCTCATACCAAGCCTCTGGGCCATCATAATCTGCCATCAGTCAAACTCTGGTGGATAACAAACCTTCCTCATTCTACACATGGGCAGCACACTCACTTATACTACATACATCATGCGTGTGCCTGAATAGCAGTCATTCCTCACCAGGTGATGCTTCTGTCCCCTGGATGGGCTTATATCATTATGTGGTCATAATGTTCTGGCTGGTCTGTGTATCTCCCTACCATTATTATCATAATTTCTTTTTCAGAAATTACATCAGAGAAACTGAGATGAAATACCTGATGGATGAAGTTCTACACACTTATGACAGCTACTTAGCAAAAATTATACTGTATTGAAAGCAGAAAAAAACAGTTGCAATGCAGGAATCAACTTTGCAAAAATGGCTTAAAGTGGCTAAAGGATCTCACATGCTGTTGAAGTTTATGAAAGTTTTCACCCCTGTGCAGAAGAGAGAAATTGTAGAACACTGCAAAGAACTGGATCGTCATTTTCATGGGTTTACTTTGAAATCACTCCACCATTCATCGTTCATTTATGCATGGGTGCAACCAAATCAAACACCCCTTTCCATAAGAGAACAAGATGGGCAACAGAGATATGACAAAAGCTTTCATTGAGAGTATCGCACAACATAAGCATAGTGAGGACTATGAGTTTCAACAGAATCCAAATAAATCATTACTTTGATAATTTGGAAAAACAAATTCACACCTGATTACATATTCAACATGGATGCAACTGGCATCCAAACTCTTCCACATAAGCTGCCTGTAAAAGTAGCTCCTGTCAGGAAGAAGGACATTGCCAAAGTGGTGACTGCTGACAAGGGAAGTCCATCACTGTAGCCTACTGTATGAGTGTGTCAGGCAACCATGTTCCACCTTTTCTTATTTTTCAACACAAGAGGAAGAATTGACTTCTTATGAAGGATGAGGCATCAGACTGTGATCCAGTTCTTACTGATAATGGGTATGTAAATGTTCCCACTTCTATCAAGTTCATTTTCCATGTGCAAAAATTTGCAAAACCATCTGAACAATATCCATTTCTTCTCACCATTGATACCCATGTCTCCCACAGTCTTGAAGCACTGAACTTTGCCAAAGACAGAAATATTCACCTTCTTACTCTCCAACCTTGCAACAGCAACAAAGCCACAAGGCACACCCACATGATAAAGCTTTTTTCAAGTTTCTCTAACATCTCATTCTGATGAATCCAACACAATGTTTGAACTCACTGGGCTTTTCAATACTGCTTTCTCCACAACTGTGAATGTTGAATTAGTCATTACAGGATTCAAGTCAACTACCATATTGCCACTGAACATACACATTTTCACAGAAGTGTATTTCTTGCCATCAGAAATAAATGACCAGCAGTTCGAGGTTGAAGGAGACCTAGGGTTGGTGTTAATTCCCCTGTAGGCTCCAGGATTTTTGTGTCAGGTAGCACTACTTTCACCTCTAGCAAAGTTTAATGGATATGGCAACTTGGCTCAAATTCTAAATTAAACAGTAAGTATGTTGTAAGCCATTTTGAAAATCATAGGAAGCAAGAGCACAATTTCTCCTATAGGACTGTGTGTAATGCATGGTGGTGCTGAACTAATTTTGAGGCTGATGGCAGTTTTTGTTACATTTTGCTCAATGCTTCCTGCTGTGTGATAAGTTTTTGCCTTTAATTACACCATTGTTAGTGCTCCATCATGGTATTTTCCTTTGTAGCACTGATTTTTATAGGCTGCATTTGTGTTCACCCCACAAAAATGTGTCACTGGTTCTTTAAACAGAAGCATGGATTAGTTCTTCCTCCCTGTCTATCAAAAAAGAGCAGCATGTCTTTAATTATCTTGTCATTTTCACCTGTCCCAGCAGTGAGAAGAAAAACCATTTGTTGTAACAACATTTAGATGATGTAAAAGTGCAAATCAGTTACTCTGCATACTCCCACTCACTGATGAGTTATGGACTGACGTTTTTGAGAAAACTCAAGTTGTGGGATAATATTTTCAGAGTACACAAATGTATTACAGAAATTATATCTAGTGATAGTTGTAGAACAGTATGTAAAACATTTTCAAAAAAAAGCTTGGTATCTTGACAACTATTTAAAAATGTCATTAATGTCCTTCATTGTTACCATTATCTCCCTTTTCTGAAAATAATAACAATAATAATGAAAATATGATTATAATACTAGGAAGAAAAGAAATAACAAACTGAAAATAAGTCAAGTCTCACAATATTTAGTTCCCACAACAAAATATTTAGGAAGAAAAGAAGTAGCAAACTGAAAATAAGTCAAGTCTCATAATATTTAGTTACCATAACAAAATATTTTAAGAATAGTTATTGCAGATATGAGATCATAATTTGCATGATTCAACACTTGTACCTTCAAACTCAGTGATCTCCAATGGTATCTGAAACGTATAGACATTGCATGGAATTTTTTTTGTAATGAGCACATGATCTGACATGGTATTGACATAAGTCATTATCATGCAACATTTTCTCACTTAGTGAGGTCTTCAGCTGATAATACACATTAACATCTTATTAGTTGTCTCTTGTGAGAGACTGTGTTGAGACATTAAGGAAAAAGCCTCTTAGTGGTCAACACTATAACTCTAAATGTTTGTTGACCTATATTTTAGGTACTGGCAATGGATGTTTATCATCAATAACATCTGTGATGTTGGGTGAACAACAGGCATAAATTTACTTAGATTTTCTGGATTGATGACATTGATAGTAATCATTCTCAATGTGTAACATAGTAAGATTTATTTGTTACAACACCAATGGGGACTGACCTTCACTGTGACAACAGGTAGCTGCCTCACTACTTTCTCCAGTTGTAAAGATACATTTGGTTTTAGTTAAGAATATTTACTAGATTATCATTATTGGTTATGTCATACAACAAAACCTTTTCTTTTTTATATTATTTTTAATTGAGCTTATTGTATATGTCACAATGGGTCCATCCCGTACTAATATATAGTGGTAATTCTTCCTCCTTCAGTTGCACAGCTGTTTTCTTATATGAACTCTCCATAGCTCCAGTGTTAAATTCTGTGACTTTCATGTTCATTATACCCAAACAGGGAGAGACCTCTCAACAGTGGTGCTATTCTAAGTTCCTGACTTAGCAACTTACCATGACACTGGACACAGATTTCTCATTCAGCAATGAATACTTATAGGCTACACACTACTTTCATTTATTTTGCTGTCACATAGGTGATCTGCTTGTTGTTTGATTTTTTGATACATATGAGGAGCAACCAGGAATGGGAGTTGGTGCCAAAGTTTAGACAAACTTACTACCTATTCACTTATGAAACACAATGATATTGACCATTCATGCAATTTTTAAAGTAAATTATGAAATTATCCTCAAAACAAATCTCATTTCACACATTAAAAATTATCTGTTTTGTATTCTGATGGCCCATGAATAAGCACAGTTCAATGATGTAAAGTAACTAAATTCTACCTGAGACAAATAAATCAGTATCTCTGCTATTCAGTGAGTTGTTACCTTTTCTCCTTAAACTATTTACATTCCACTAGGGCTTTCCATTTCCAAGGATTTGGTCCCTGACTTCAGACTCACCATTTGAAAAATATGTGGACTCAACAGTTCCAGCAAAACTTTGTCACCTACCAGTGCTGACAAAAATCTATCTCTATTAATTTTGCTCTTATGGTAACTCCTGACAGTTGTTTAACATTATGTGAACCACATTCAGGTGAAATTGAAACAATCTCTGTTTTAATGCATTATTCTGCTCTTGTGTAACAAAACTAACCTCTGTAATATTCCATTACTGATACTAGCCAATGAGAAAATGCTAGTTACAAAACACAATGGAACCACAATGCAGACAATTTTGACTACTGTCACTCTCTAACAGTCCCTCAAGCTGACACTTTTTCTGAACAATTTCAAGTAGTTCCTGTTCATTCATTTTGAGCATTTCTATGTGTAAAATAAATCTAGTATTCAAAATATGTGTTAGGAAAAGACACATTAAAGCCAAAAAATAACTTTCAAAACTGATGAATAATTATTATCCTGAACTGAAACATTATTCAACCACTGTGCTGTGCATATTATGAAATCCATTACATGTTTCCCATTGTTTGTACCATAAAAAATAACTACAGGTTGAATTATGTTTCTACAACCAAAGAGGCCTTGATAATCATTATAGAATGGAATGAGAAGGATGCAGTTTGATAACAATGAAAGAAAAAAATCATAGTCAACAGTGTGAAATGTCATCACAAACAGCATATTGAAAACTGAAATATTCAATTATAAGTAGTTGCTTGAAAATCACACTTCAAGGACATGACCACAATTAAGTTGAATTTTTAAATTTCCATTTAAAAAATCATTCATACAGGAGGATTATACAGACTTGCCATCATTTGACCATCGTACAGACTCCCATATGAAGGACATAGACATAGGTAGCTCTGGTGTTCAGAAGCAACTGAGAGAGTTTATAACATATAAGTTGCCAGATCGAGGTGGAATCCTGATTTAGTTTTAAAGAGACTATTCTGTGACATTGGCCCCTTACTTAGCTTAAATCCATTGTGAATCTCTCATCTAGTGCTAGATTTCATATGACTAAATAAAAGCACAGGTTACTGCTGTATATAAAAAAGGTAAAAGAGCTGACCTGCAAAATTACAGATCAATATCCATAACATTAGTTTGCTGCAGAATTCAAGAGCATATTCTAAGTTTGAATACAAGAAATTTCCTTGAGGAGGAAGAACTTCTGTCCATAAAACAGCATGGATTTAGAAAGTGTCACTCATGTGAAACTCAGCTTTCCCTTTCCTTACAATATATCCTGTGAACCACAGATGAGAGGAAATAGTCAGGTTCCATATTCCTTGGCTTCTGGATAGTGTTTGATACAGTGGCGCACTGCAGACTGTTAATGAAGATCCGAGCATACAGAATAGGTTTTCTGATATGTGGGTGGTTGAAAGAATTCTTAAGTAATAGAACACAGTACTCTGTTGTGGATGGCAAGTGCTCATCAAAGACATAGAATACTACTAGTGTGATCCACTCTTGAGCACTTCTTGAATGTTTGGGATCCTCACCAGATCAGATTAAAGGAAGACATCAAAGCATTTCAGAGGTGTGCTGCTAGATTTGTTACTGGAAGTTTGATCAACTTGTAACATGCAAGAAAATACTTTGTGAACTCGAATGGGAATCCCTGGAGGGAAGATACTCTATTCCTGAAACAGTATTGAGAAAATTTAGAGAACCAGCATTTGGAGCTGACTGCAGAATGATTACTACATTGCCAATGTACATTTCACATCAGGACCACAAATATAAGAGACATTAGGGCTCATTTGGAAGCATATAAATATTCTTTTCCCCTCACTCCATTTGTGAGTGGAACAGAAAAGAAATTACTAGTAGAGGTACAAGGTGCCCTCCACCATGCACTGTAAGGTGGCTTGCAGAGTATTTATGTATACTTCTCAGGAAGGTGGAACACCCAACAAAACAATTTCACTTAGCAATTTAACAAAATAAGAAAGCAAGATTTTGCTTAAAGTTGGAAAAAATATTTGAGTATTAATCTGATCTGCGAAAGCTTTCAAGTCATCATTGTGTGACAGTGAAAGTGATCTTCCATTGCAAAGTTAGAAAGTGATGAACATTTGAGAATACCATACATAATACCATTCTATTAGGTTACTTTATTAATGAGGTGAGAAAATACTATTCAAAATACATAATTAAAAGATCATAGGTAACAGATGACCATACAGTTAAGGCATTGAGTCATCAGTAGGTGCATAAACAAGACTGAGGATGTGCCTAGGAACAACAAACTTTTTCACCTGTACACTGAGTTGTTGTGTTTACTACTTACATTATTTATGCAGGTTATCATAAGAGGAATGGTCAATATTCAAGGTTATGATAGGAATGATTCTTCAAAGCAAAAAAGTATCGTAAACATGGACTCTGAAATGCATACCTTAACACTATGAGCCTTTCTTCATCTTCAGTACTGTGAAACAAATCTCTTCTACTGCAACGTCTTTGCTTTCCATAATGTGGGAGGTGGTAGTATGGGAAAAAAAGCAAATAATTGTACAGTAAATATGGACTGTAAAATGCATACCTTAAGAGATATGAGAACTAGTTCAGCAGAAGAGATGTCTTTTGCAACATTGAAGCTGAATAAGTGCTGATGGCCTTACAGTATGCACTTTACAGCCCATGTTTACTAAATATTTTTTTCTTGCATTGGCCCATACTACATCCTCTTCAAATATGGAAAGGAAAGAGCTTGAAGAAGAAGATAATTATGAAAACTGATCATAGTTCTTGAGGCATGCATTTTAGAGCCTTATTTAATACAAATTTTTACTTCAGATGATTATTCTTGTCATATCCCTGATCAGGATTACTGACCATTCCTCCTAGGATGCCCTGTATTTGAGCAAGGACTTTCACCACTTTAGATACAGGGTGTCAATTATTGAACTATATGAAAAAAAATTAGTTACCAGCTAAGGCATGTACACACTTTATTCAATGTGTAAACATCACTACAGATATTCAGATTTAGGTTATGACATGTTCGATATACCTGCTATCATTGGCAATGATGTGGCACAGACAAATAGCAAAATTCTGCATGATCCACTGAAGCATCGAAAAATTGATGTTGTCGATGACCTCATAAATGGCTATTTTCAGTTCAGCAATGGCTCTGGGGTTATTGCTGTACACCATACCATTAATATAGCCCCACAAAAAGCAGTTGCATGTGTTCTGATCCGGAGAACATGGCAGCCAATCTAGACCAATGGCAGTGGCCTCTGGGTACCATAGAGCCAGAATGCAGTCCCCAAAGTGAACCTACAGGACAACAAACACCTTCCTGCTTCAGTGGGCTCGAGCTCCATCTTGCATGAACCACATCTTCTTGAAATCAGGGTCACTTTGGATAATGGGGATTTCATCTTCCAAAACCTTCATGTACCATTCGATAGTCACCATGCCATCAAGGAATATCACACTGATTATTCTGTGACTGGACATTGTACACCATACAGTCACCCGTTGAGAGTAAAGAGACTTCTCAATCATTAAATGCAGATTCTCAGTCCCCCAGATGCACCAATTTTGCTTATTGATGAAGCCATCCAAATGAAAGTGGGCTTCATTGCTAAACCAAGCCATATTCATGTAAAAATTCCCATCATGCCACTTGGCCAACCATGCAGTTTGAAAGCCTTAATGCAAACCATTCGGATGTTGTGACAATTATATTTTATATAATTCAATAATTGTCTCCCTGTAAGTAATGCTAAGCTGTTTTCCAATTTTTACTTTATTTTGGCAGTTTACAGATACAATTAATCTAGCAGAAATTGTAAAATTAACTCCTCAAAATAAGTGAGATAGAAATACCATATCTGACTGGAAGAATGACACAGGGCAATAGAGCCATTTACTTAAAGCATCATACAGTGGAAGTAATAGGAATAAAGTACTGATCATGGAAGTTCTGAGCACACAACAGTTGTGCATAATCTGCTGAAGCAAGTATCTGTCATTTTCAGCTTTGCACTGTGTTAGTAAACACTGCAGACATGCCAGTCTGGTGTTGATCATCACAGTTTATCCAAATGATGAATTTCATTTTAAGTTTTATTGTAAGCCTGTGGGAGGCTGGATGGACATCCTGAAGAATCATCCGACACTTTGGACATGAGATGTTATCTTTACATCAGTCCTGGTGCTAGTGGTTCAAGGGAGGTACACATACATGTCGTACTGGTTCTGGACATCATAAAAACTAATGATTCCTAGACTGCCATGTCATGTGACCAGCCACTGTTTACAGCGCAACAGCAGCAGCACAATGAGAACTATTGTTGTTCCCAGAGTATAAAGTGGGAGCCATCAGGAACTCTTTGTTGGTAACTGAGGAATGAACAATGGTGCAATTTACCAATCTACTTCATCCATCTCTTCACCATGCAACCAAGATCCATAGCTACAGTGAAACATGTGAACACTGCATTTGGCAATAAATTGTATTTTATTTTCCTACAAAGTATTAGTAAATAATGTATGTATATATTGGTAATGAAAATGAAATGAGTGTATGGCATCATTAGCCAAGAGGCCGCATTCGGGGAAGTTCGGCCGCCAATTGCAAGCCTTATTTCAGCCAATGCCACACTAAGCGACTTGGGCACTGGTGATCAGGATGAAATTATGATGAGGACAACACAACAGCCAGTCTACGAGTGGAGAAAATCTCCAACCTGACCGATAAACAAACCCAGGCCCACTGCACGGCAAGCACGTTACCACCCAGCTAAGCAGTCAGACTATATTGGTAATGTATCTAAGGAAGTAATATAAAAGGTTATGGTATGCACTCTGGTGATGACAGAGAGTAATTGACTGAAAGTTTGTTTATTCAGTTGCATTTCATTCAATAACTACTTCAAAAATATTTCACATTTTCATCAACTAAATAATGTAATTCCATGATATTAAAATAAAAACAATCTTCTCTTACTTAAGTTTAATATCACACTGAAGTATACATCATGATCTCTGTTCTGTCACTTACGTGCTCTACAGAAGCAACAGAATCTATTAACTTGAAGAGTATTTGAATTACATATAACAGATTAATTGTTTTCTAATATATTATCCTATTTCTCAGCTACATCAATAAAATATCAAAATAGGTTTATCCCCATCCTACAACATTTCTATGAAAGTGAGATGTAAGTACTACTGTTAGGTGAGTGACATGAATGAGATAGAGTGAATTTGGATAGAAAGGGTGATTTTGTGATTTCTTTTCAACAGCAGAAAAAATGACAGTAAATATATAGCTAACAAATACTCAGAAGTTTTAAAATCAGTAGTTCATTCACAGAGGCTAATGTGGAAAGAAGCAGAAATGAAAGCTTGGTACATGTGATCATAATTGCGTGAGCAGTGTACTGTAAATAAATTCTCAGGCTATTTCATTGAAAAGTCTTCTGTGGTCTTTGTTTTGTGCCCTTCTTAACTTAATATTATGCATCTTATGCTTCACATTTTGTCATTTTTATATGTTCTCCCATTATTTATTTCCTTTGATAATAAGATAATAAACAGAAACAACTATTCTAAAAGCTTAAGATCATGAGAAACGTTAGCAGTTTTCTACTGTTGTCACTGTGATTTTAATTGTTGGTGGGCACAGCCCTTTACCTATCTAGGTCTAGCTGTTTTTTTCTGTATGAAAGGACTAAAGCATGAGATACACATGAACACTAAGAGGAAATTTTAACACAGCTACAGCTAATTATGTTTCTTGTTCTGACATTTCCTTTGCTAATACCACATCACCCCCACCTCCATGACTTGCACATTAAGTATTAAATACAATGTTTGACCTTCTACTCAATTTTTTTCAGAAAGAAACAAATTTGTACTGAAATGTCATTATAAAGACAATACCATTTTCTCACAGTGACCCAGGTACTAAAAAAACTTGATGGAAGGTCTTATGTTCCAAACTAATGAGGGGTAGATTTTTTTCATACCACAGGTTACTTTAATCACAGAATTTTGGTGTAGCTCTTCCATTTATTTCTGTGAAATATTTCTTAATTTACTAATATATGTGAGGTTATGGTTCTGGCTGAACCATAATTTATAAGTGGAAATAAAATAGTTTCCATGTGAGGCCCGTACAGTCCAGAATTGGCATGCCAATCAGGTAAAATCACTGTGAGCATTGAGGAAATCAACCCCCTAACACACCAGATCGAAGATACACTGCATCGTGCTGAAGAAGTTCATAACTTCCTGCTGCACATCCTTGTCTGACAGGAATTGTCGACCCTTTAAGGCCTTTTTCAGGAGGCCGAAGGTGTGATGATTGTATGGAGAGAGATAAGGGCTCTAGGGTGGCTGCTTGACAGTCTCCCACTTGAGTTAGCTGACCTCCCAGATTGACCAGCATATTGTGTTGAATCACGACCAGCACGGAACTTGGCACACCATACCCCATTGTTGGTTTCTGACAGACATGCTGCCCCAGACACATTCTTTGTTGTTTATTCTTCAGCAGCCAAGAAAAAAATAACAGCATTTTGGTTCTAATTGGGGGCATTTGGTAATAATGTTTCCACAGTTCATGTTTCTGCATTTATCACATGTACATTGGAAAGACATGCATGCCGACACACTAATCCCTTGCCTATATGATGGTGCTTATATACCCAAATTGGAGTTGTGCTACATTGCAAATATGCTGAACAGTACCCTCAAATGGAATCTTTTTGACTGGCCCTTATATAAATTCATTCATTTCATAACAATAGTGATTTTGTTCGCTATGTATAGCTGACATTTGACTTTGTGAGAAAGTATAGAACTATCTGTTGTACCTGAATGTAATATAAACCTAGTTTCTGTATAAGGTATAATTTTTGTAGGAGCTCATAACAAATGTATACCAGACATTTGAGAGTGAATGACATTAACAGCACTGATATTAAAACTAATGAATTGAATTGGCTAGGATATACAAATTATACACTTGTGAGCCAAAACATTATGGCCTCCTACTTAATAGCTAGTTTGTTTGTCTTTGGAATGAAATACACAACTGATTCTGTATCCCAAGGATCCGACAGTTTGTGGTAGGTTTGTCAAGATATGTGGCATTTGATGTCTTTGCATAAGTAACATAATTCACGTAAATAGTGTTCCGCTGATCTGCGTGTGTTGTGACAGTGCCCTATAGTGACCCAGATGGGTTCCATAGGATTTACATCTGGTGAATTTGGTTGCTGAGACATCAGTGTGAGTTCAAAACAATGCTCCTCAAGCCACTGTAACATGGTTCTGGCTCTGAGATATAGAGAATTATACTGCTGAAAGATGAGATCACTGTCGAAGAGCACACCAACCATGAAGGGATGTAGGTGGTTTGCAACTGCAGGTCTCACACAAGCACAGGAGTATGTCTCCCATGGCATAATACTGCTCCCACCAGCCTGAGTCAGTGGCACCGCTGCATGTTTTGAGCCACCATTCTCATCAAAGACGGCATTTGCGGAGAGTACCATCAACCTAGTGTTGAAAAAATGTGATTCGCCTGAAGAGCCAATGTACTTCCATTGATTGCCGGATGAATCCTGATGGTCCCGTGCCCACTGCAATCATATTTGACAATGTCATTGGGTCAATATGTGAACATGTAGGGGTGGTCTTCTGCAGAGTGGGATGCGCAACAATGTATGATGATCAGTGTGCTCCGAAACACTTGTGCATGCACCGTGTGCTCTTTTGGCAGATATGCCGGATCTATCCTACATTACAGAGAAAACAAGCCTCCAAACCCCCTGTTATGTGAAGAGTCATGGATGTCCAACCATTTAGCATCTAGTGGTAGTTTCACTGTCCTTCTACCTCTTTCTGTAGGTGCACATGAACATTTGACCAGTTGTGAAGATACTTGTTCACAGGCTCTGCATAATAATAATAATCTGCCCTTTGTCAAAGTCATTTATCTAAATGGATTTCCCCATTTGCAGCTCATATCTTCATTAGAGTGATCCCCCGTCCTTGACTGCTCCTCTTACATACTTTTCTTATCTTGTCACATGTCTTCAATGCCACCACACAGCATCTAATGTTGCAGTGGGCAGTGGTCATACATAAAGTTTTGGCTGATCAGTGTAGTCCCTATTCTGTAGAAATTCTGAAATATTTCTGTAAAAACAGGATATCTAAAAAATTTTCTATATTTTACATACTTTATATTTAAATAAAAGTTTGATAATTGTGATATACTGGGCTGAAAATGATAGATCATGAACTTCTTTATCATATACTTTCATTCTTAATTTCTGGAATATTTTCTGCTTATGAGCTA
The DNA here is from genome assembly GCF_021461385.2 of Schistocerca piceifrons. Lineage (NCBI taxonomy): Eukaryota > Metazoa > Arthropoda > Insecta > Orthoptera > Acrididae > Schistocerca > Schistocerca piceifrons. The sequence continues at coordinate 214,354,644 of NC_060149.1, read as the reverse complement.
GATGTTTTATTCTTTATTTTTTTAAGATAAATGTGAACTTCCTGTAAAATTGTTGCTTCAACTTACCAGATTACTTTGAGTTCTACAGATCACAGTGAATTAGTATGTTTGTTATGAAAAATGCAACTGATCAATAAGCATACTGATTACTGCAATTTTACAAACTGCTACTCCAAAATCAATAGTTCTTTGAAATAAACTCATGCATAGGTTATCAGTACTATCATATTCTGCAAAACAATAATGGAAAAATGTATATGAATATTGAGGATTGGATTGGATTGGTTGGGGGAGAGACCAAACAGCAAGGTCATCGGTCTCATCGGATTAGTGAAGGAAGTCGGCCGTGCCCTTTCAAAGGAACCATTCCAGTATTTGCCTGGAGCGATTTAGGGAAATCACGGAAAACCTAAATCAGGATGGCCTGATGCTGGATTGGACCGTCATCCTCCCGAATGCGAGTCCAGTGTATATATGAATATAAAATAATTGTTTTGGTGTTGATATTCTTAAGGCAATGTAGACAATTTCATCCAAAATTAAGCAGAAGTTACTTTCCACATCCTGCTACAGTAACTGATTTTCAGTCACCTGAGAACTTTCACAGAATCATGTATTTGCTACAAATGTTTTAAATATATTTTTATAAATTGAAAATGAATGTTGTAACAGCCATACCAATAAAAAATAAAGTTGCCTGTCTTAATTACTTGCTATTGAAGAAATGTTTTATTTTTCACTGAAGAACAGTGCTTATTGTCTGTCACATGTTGCAGTCTCAATTACAGATACCTTCTGCAGTTGATGAGTTCTCTAGTGTCAAGGTTTCAAGCCTGTGCCCAAGAAGGAAGGAACCAATAATAGGTTTTAGTACTTGTTGACAGTGATTTTGTTAGAGATGGAGCACAAGTTCAGATTATTTTTCTAAGAATGAGGAAGGAAATTGGCCATTCCCTTTCACAGGAACCATTGAGCATTTTCTTGGAGCAATTTAGGGAAATCATGGAAAACCTCATGTAACTAATGAGGAGGTATTGAATAGGATTGGGGAGAAGAGAAGTTTGTGGCACAACTTGACTAGAAGAAGGGATCGGTTGGTAGGACATGTTTTGAGGCATCAAGGGATCACAAATTTAGCATTGGAGGGTAGCGTGGAGGGTAAAAATTGTAGAGGGAGACCAAGAGATCAATACACTAAGCAGATTCAGAAGGATGTAGGTTGCAGTAGGTACTGGGAGATGAAGAAGCTTGCACAGGATAGAGTAGCATGGAGAGCTGCATCAAACCAGTCGCAGGACTGAAGACCACAACAACATGGAAAACCTAAATCTGGATGGCCAAATGCAGATTTGAACGATTGTCCTCCTAAATGGGAGACCAGTGTGTTAACCACTGCACCACTTTACACAGTTTGACTCTAGTCAGGAACCATCTCTTGTTTGATGCTGAATGAAGATCATTAGTTTGGTACTTTTTGTTGAGGCAGTTCATATTATTTAGTCAGAGTGGAAAATACCCAATATATGTACCTCATTTTATCAGAGGAGTGTAACTGATATAAACTACTTACAGGTTATCTCAGTGGGTGACAGCACTGCTATATTGTTTTCCTGTGCAGAACAAATCTTCCCCTATGTAGCATAGTATGCACTGCTTTGAAACTTCCTAATTGATTAAAATTTAGTGCCATATCTGGACTTGAACCTGCAACCTTGTCTTTCATAGGTAATGCTATTATTTACTGAATTATCTAGGTATGATTCATGATGCTTCATTCCTGTCAATACACCTACTCCTCTCCTGCCCCTAGGATGAGTCTAAGCCTTTTTTCATTATATTCTTTCTTGCAGGCATGCTAGTCTCAAAATGTGTGTGTGACACCTTCTATAAAGTTTGGAAAGTATGAAGAAGGAAATGGAAGAATTGAAGCTTTGAAGGTGGATTGTGAGTCATGTGGATAGCTCAGCCGTTAAAACTATTGCCTGTGAAAGGCAAAGTTCTGGGTGTTGAATCCTGGTCTAGCATACTGTTTTAATCTCTCAAAAAGTCTCTTTCTGTAGAGTTTGTTCACTGAGTCTCTTCAACATAATTGTTAAATGCTACACTAAACTGTAGGATCATCATATTAAAACATGGTGAGCTCACTGAAATTACTTACGAATCTATTTATTGTTGATAGTGTAGCACTCTGGGCACAAATACGTAAGTTTAACATCTGAATTAGATTCCTGTGAGACTTCGTATGGCGACAGTATGGGTACACAGTCTCACAATGTCATGACTGCATATCCGATGGACAATTAAATGCAGCAGTTGCGATACTATCTCTGCAACTGTTAGTTAAGAAACCAAGACATTCATATGCAGGTTTCCTTTTTAAACATTAAGTAATAAAAGCACCAAGAGGAAGAAATAATTAGATAACTAAAAAAACTGCACCACTTTGATTTTCATGGATTTTTATCTTGTACTATTTTGTTCTGGATCATCTCAATGAACACCAAGGACTCCATTGAACTCAAGTTGTGAGCATAGTTTTGTCAATGGTATGAGTTGCTGTTGGCTGAGATGTTCACCATTCTTCACTAACTTCTGATCTTTCTCAGAACTATTTGTGTTAGTCAAGTATCGCTGCTGAACTCAATGCTGGCATGTAATGTGTCTTTTGAATCACTTCAAATTTCCATCACTGAAATATCAGCAACAAAGGAAATTTTTATTGCTTCTCACTGTAAAACACACAATGAATATCCACACACTTCAACAACAATAGGGTTCAAACTCTATAATTCAACAACTGTCTAATAAATGGGTTAATGGGAGAGCAGCTAAAAATCATCCTACATCAACATGTACACTGAGGTGACAAACATCATGGGACAGTAATATGCTCATAGATAGATGGTGGTAGTAACATGTATGAAAGGTATGAGAAGGAAGTGCATTGGCAGAGCTGTTGTTTGTTATCATGTGATTTATGTGGAAAGGATTCTGACCTGATTATGGCCACACAACGGGAATTAATACATTTTGAATGCAGAATGGTAGTTGGAGCTAGATGCATGGGATGTTCAATTTTGGAAACCAATAGAGAATTCAATATTCTGAGAGCCAGAGTGTCAAGAGTGTGCAAAGAATACAAAATTTCAAGCAATACCTCTCACCATAGACAATGAAGTCGCTGACTGCTTTCACTTAACGACTGTGAGCAGTAGCATTTGCATGGCATTATCAATGCTTAAGAGACAAGCAACACTTCATGAAATAATCACAAAAATCAACGTGGGATGTATGATGGATGTGTCTATTACAACAGTGCAGCAAAATTTGGTACTAATGGTCTAAGGCAGCAGATGACCGACATGAGTGCATTTGATAACAGCCTGAGATCGCCCTGCTGTGTCTTTCCTGGGCTCATGACCATATCCATTGTACCCCATATGACTGGAAAACTGTGACCTGGTCAGTTGAGTCCCAAGTTTGGTTAGTAAGAGCTGATGATAGAGTTGAAGTGTTGCTCAGACCTCACAAAACCATGGATCCAAGTTGTCAACAAAGTACAGTGCAAGCTGATGGTGGCTCCATAATGGTGTGAGCTGTGTTTATATGGAAGGGACTGGGTTCTCTGGTCAAACTAAACTAATCATTGACTGGAGATGGTTATATTCAGCTACTTGGAGACCATTTGCAGCCATTCATGGACTTCATTTCCCAAATGATGACAGATTTTTTACAGATGTCAATGCACCATGTCACCGGGCCACAACTGTTTGCAACTGGTTTGAAGAACTTTCTGGACAGTATAAGCAAATGATTTGGCCACACAGACCACCCAACATGAATCCCATTGAACATTGATGGGACATAATCAAGAACTCAGTTTGTACACAAAATCATGCACTGGCAACACTTTTACAAAGATGAATAGCTACAGAGACAGCATGGTTCAGTATTTCTGCAGGGGTCTTCCAATGTTGTGTTGTGTCGTACCATGTCAAGCTGCTGTGCTACACCAGACAAATGAAGGTTCAACATGATATTAGGAGGTATCCCATGACTTTTGGCACCTTGTGTACATTGTTATGTGTATGTACATACATACTATGCAGGCTAATGTACTTGTATAATTTCTTAACATTAACTTTCCTGTTACACTCATCAATGGAGGAATTATTGCCTGTATGCCTTTGTATGTGACATAATATCCCTCACTTATTAGGCCTGATAGTCCTTCTGTGAGATGAATTTTAGTGATAGTACAATCAGACTGCAATCTGTCTCAGTTCTGGCAACTTATGAGCTACACACTGTAGTTGCACTATGTCACATCAAGACTTCAGATAACTGTAAAATTTTGTACGATGTAAATAAAAACTAATTTCTTAAAAGGAATGAAAGAAACTGGTGAAATCATATAGTTCAATAATGACCTAATGAGAAAAATCATGATTCAAGTAATACTGTATTTCTAGTGATTCAGCATTTCTAAGGAAAGACTCCAAGATGGAAATATTTATTGAAATAACTACATTTCTATCTGGTTAATAATAACAGAGAAATCCAAAAAAGTCAGTATATGGCATATTATTTAATGCTCATAATCTATAACTCTAAAGGGAAAACACAAAAGCAAGAAAGAATCTTTACAGATATTACCTAGTCCATATGATTTACTGTTGAAAGAACAGAGGAATAACTGGTGTATATTATCAAATGAAAGAAAGCAAATATTATAATATGTTCTTTACATCACTTTTTCCTATAATACATGCCATCACAACAATTTATAGGTCTGCTATATAGGTCCCCATATATATAGAGCATGCTTAATCATCAGTCTACGGCTTTCTTGATTATTGTTAGATGCTGATGCCAAGTCTTGTAGTAGTCTACCTTTCTTTTAATAGACATCATGTGCCAATACATATGTTTTTGCAAATCCTTCATTCTCCTATTGCACCACATAGCTATTAGAGTCAAATTTAAATTTAATTACTACAATGATTTTGTTAATGATTTGTATTTAGTGTACGTGTTTACACTACTGGCTGCATTCCACATTTTCATTAATATTCAATGTTTGTCACTTTTAATATTTTGGTTGCACCATTACTACTTGCAATTCAAATTGTCTTCTAGATTCATTATTTGATGTGGAGGATTCTCATACTCAGAATGGCTGTATTAGACTGAATTTTCCCCTCCATACTTGTAAGTGCCAATGACAATGTTCTCCCATTTCCAAAATATGTGTAAAGATGATTTTGCTCATGTTCACTTGAGTTACACCAAATCCACCTTGATCTCTCTCTCTCTCTCTCTCTCTCTCTCTCTCTCTCTCTCTCTCTCTCTCTCTCTCTCTCTCTCTCTCTTGCTCTCTCTCAAAAATCTTTCAAATGCGCAACTCAGTTATTACCAGGATACATCTTACATTTGCTAGCTGTAGAATATAGCAAAACATCTATTTAATCAGTATTATCATCTCTCTACTCTCTCATGTGCTAATAACAACATATGTTTATTCTGTAACTAAACATATGTAATTTTTGTATTGGAAATAGCACTAAGTTACTTGAATTGGTTCAGACTGATGCTCATCTATGTTAAAGTTTTTGCATATAAAAATAAAAGAAAGGCCAGGAACATAATTTTTAAAGCAACAATAGAAGATAAAGTATTCTTGTGCTGCTAGGTGCACTCACTGGTTAAACATCTGAGAGCTGCTGGCCAAGTTTATATTCTGTCATTAATGTCTAGCCATCCTATCTTTGATAATTTTATATCTCCAGCTGATATATACTCAGTGACCTCATGAGAGCTATTTTCCACACTCTGTAGGATGTAATTTTTATGAGAATTGTTACTCACAAGTTTAAATTCAGTATTTTTTGTAGGTGCTTTCTCACAGATCATGTTTGAGGGGACTTAGTGTCAACAGGTTGATAGCATAATGGCCCAGACTGCAGCCACTGATCAGCACGATACATGGATCACTGAGTTCTGAGCAATGAGCATTGCCAGACATCGACCTGCCTGCTCAGCAGCAGCAAGACATTTCCACACCAGACTTCCACAAGTCAACAGCCTGGGACACTGACCAACATTCAGGAAGCCTCTGCTTTTTAACCCACTACTGGATAGCAACAGCCAGACCTCTGTCATTGTTCCGTGTTCAAAGTATTTCTGCATGATACACGGCTGCTTTCACATTGTCAGTCCTGGGCAGCAGTAATTGATCACGTAGGATAGTCCATCATCATTAACACAGCTAGGCCATGCTACAACATTCAGTCTGTGCCAATCAGTGCTGTACTTACGATGCAGCTACCACCCCATCTCTGGGATGGGAACCACTGATCAATGACTAACTGCAAGGGCTCCAGGCAGCCAACCCTCCTTCGCTGCCTTCACAACAACTCTCACAGATGTACCTACCACTGCCTATTGGTCTGAGATGTGAATCGATACTACCCAGCCCCATGCTGCTGGGGAACTGCCATCACCTGACACAGTGCCACAGCCTAAAGCCCAGAGTTCATCTCCCTGTGTGGAGCTGTCTGTCACCACACCACTAGGATATCTCTGGCTACAATATAAGGTGCCTTAACTTCCTTGCTGATGATCACCTGCTCTGAGCTGATGTCTGTGACAGCAGCACAGACTCAGTGCCCCGAGTGCCGACAATGCCGAACTCACCACACCACCTCGTGTGTATGCTGCATACTATTTGCTATGCCTACCTCAATTGCAGTGCTGAGAGGAAATATTACAAGATATCACCAAGCCACATCTGAGATGAGGGCACCCCCATATAATTGTCCACAACAGATCAAATAATAAATAACTATTCTTTCACTGATTGTTTCTCTGCAGCCTGTTACAATGTATTCCTGTCTCCCTCACCATCATATGAGCCCAGAATGCCCCATGTGGGAGTCGAGTGCCTCCTGACCAGCACCAAGCCAGCTTCCACCTCCCAGTACTGGTCATTGCACACCCCAACTTGCTACATTTGCATTACAAGCAGTAAACCCAGATAAATTGATTTTCAACAGCAAAAAAATTTGAAAATAGGCAAGTATTGTTTCAGAAATTATTAATTTAAGTTAAATATGCAATTACTTACAGTTGGTACTGAGTGTATAAGCACACAATTTTTAATGTAGCAGTTGGATATAAATTTGAGGGAGAAAATATATATTGATTCCTGACAAAATTTAAGCATAAAATACTCCTAAACTTCACATTACTGCTTGTGTACTGTATTTCTGATAATCAGTTTATGATTTCAACACAAATTAGTACCTAGAACAGGATTCTGCAGTGATGCCATAAAAAAGGTATCTTCTGAAATTAGCAAAAGACTTACTCTTCAACAAATCCTGAACTGTGTGTCGATAACAAGGTTAATAGAATGAGATTTTCACTCTGCAGTAGAGTATGCACTGATATGAAACTTCCTGACAGATTAAGACTGTGTGCCAGACCGAGACTCGAACTCCTCTTTCTTGAAGACAAAGGTCCCGAGTTCAAGTCTCGGTCTGGCACACAGTTTTAATCTGCCAGGAAGTGCCAACAAGGTTAATGTTGCAACATTAAAAAAAATGTTAAAGAAGGGCTAGTCCACACATACCTGTATAAAGACTGACAACACCACTTGCCATACTGTATGTATAGTCCCATTACAACTTTACCATTTATCCTCATATTCAGAAGAATGGAGTATGCTCTGTCGATCCATCCTGATTTAGATTTTCCATGATTTTCCTAAACCATCTCATGCAAATGATGACAAATCCTGTATCATTGTGAGATGATCCCTGGATGAGTACATCAACTTAAGTCAAATTAAATGACACATAACATTTGCTTGTATTGAAGACTAGTTGTGTATACATCCAGAGATAATGACAGGGTTTTCATATGTTATAGTTCTGTACACTACATTACTCCCAGAAAAACTATGAGACAGTCAGCTTTTCTGTGGAATTAGTACAAGCAAGCTTTTCTGTGAATTTGCTGTAAGTAAATAATGTAAAAGTAAATTATGTTTTTTCAAGAAAGAAGAGTTATTGAAACAAACCGCACTGAGAGAAACTACAATCTGATTCCTGCAGCAACTACAATTGAAACCAAAATAAATGTTGGAAACTCAATAATAACAATATTTATAACAGTGGAGACATAACTACTTACATGGTCTTTCTATGTCACAAACTACTATGTCTTACAAAGAGAAGAATATTAAATCTTTGGTGATTGGTGTAGAAACTAGAATACTTGGAAATCAGAAATAAGGGAAGGGACTCAATGTATTATAGACGCTCTGAAAATATCTCACAGCATGATCAAGCAAAAATGTTGCTTTAAATCAGAAACAATCTCACAACTCATGTGCACAGAGCTTATTTTCACAAATGCTCTAGTAATTGCCACTCATCATAGTGTTACTGCTATGAAATAAATATGAGAAACTCAATACTAACAATATTTATAACAGTGGAGAGATAACTACTTAAATGGTAATCACTAATATAGCAGGTGGTTATAGGTAAGTGCGGTCACTCATGGAAGTCCTTTTACCACTGGGAAAAAATTAGTTCCAATTTTGGAAACAAGGTGGAAATCTGGTGCTGTACAGCATCTCATCGATGTCTCTGGTGCTCATATTGAAAAAACTGTATAAGAGGCAGTTAATAATAAAATCAGCATTATACTCTTCTTACTCCTCTTATAGTTTCTTCCCACATTCTGTTCCTAATTCATTACAGGTGGAAACATTTCTATACATCTTTCTTAAATTCACAGTGCCAGATTTGCACCTGGTGGCCAAAATTGGAACTAATTTTTTTTCCATCATAAATCAGTGCTCCATTAGCACACTAGAATATCTACCAACTATTGCTGCTATATGATAATTATGGACCACACTGGATGTATGTGGGTAGCTGCATTTTAATTGTAATCACCCAGTACAATTCAGCAACAAAAATTGAAAGTTAAGGATGAATCATAAGCTTTAGGATTTGTGGTGGATATTGAAAGTCAAGTATGAGTTTGAGGCCCCATATGTGCAAAGAATTGAATCAGAAGTGAATCTACAAGTAATACTGATACTTTGCTGCCCTCTGTTTTATTGTAAACTAATTCTACAACACAGTTTTACATCTTGTAAATGTATTTTCTTTCCATAATAATTTGTTCCCACTGACTGAGTGTGGAGTTACAGCTATTGACATTCAAATCTGATGGACAAATCAGTTTCCTATATTATTATTGCATGAGTCATGCCAGCTAAAGATATGGGCATACAGTTTTCTAATTAAGAAATTTGTTTCATTAGCTCTCTCTCTTACCCATTGGACAAATTCTGAAGATGACTATGTCTTTCACTGCAGCGATTTATACCATCTCCTTAACTTTCAGGTACTAGGTTGTATATGCAAGATAATGGCATATGTCACAGAGGTATTTGAGATTCATATTATTACACTTCTTTCCCCTACAGTCATATATTTCAGTGGTTTTATTTTATAGTGATACACCAAAATCACACATGCAGCTGCAAGAAACATTGTACTATTTTCAGCTGTAAGCTGCTCAGGCTGTAGTTTTCTAACAAACATTATTCACAGAGTGACATCCATTTTAGTATGCATGTGGCTATAAGCTTGTAAATGTCCTTACGTTCCATAGCTGATATTCAGAAAACAGTCTCTGTTGTGGAACTTGTGTCTTGTGTTTACAAGCAACTAGCTATTTAAGCTCCATACTGCCAGTAGGTGCATGTTCATAAATACAGTCATCTGTGCTATCTGTTAGCTCAACTGTGTGTTTATGTTCCATACAGCTATGATCTACAAAACTTTCTGAATGAAAATGATAAATAGGCAGGAGGCTATATTTTAATGTGACATTGACAATGAAATAATTGGATATGAAACATGAGCTCAGTTGGGACAAAGAATGGGAAAGGAAATCAGTTGTATCCTTCACAAAGGAAACAGCTTGTAGCTTGCCTTAACTGCTTTATGGAAACCATGGAAAATGTTAATCCAAATGGCTCAACGGGGATTTCAACCCCATACCACCCAAACGCATTGTTCAGGCCTTAAGACTTAGAACCTTCCTGAGGATTTCCAACATGAGCAAACAACATGGCAGCATTAAATTTAATCATATTTATTCCTTTCTGGTCATGCTCATGTACAATAACACAAATATATCAGTACCCTGTGTATTACTCATTAAAAATAGCACACTACAGGCCCTGAGTATGTGAATGAGTCTTATTAGTTCCATACTTCATAAAAGTAAACTAAGTTTAAGTTTCTTCCCTATGCATAATGAAACACAGTTTGGCCGAAGAGTTCTTTTTATTGTTACTTCAGTCTCTGGAACCACAATGCTATAATTCTTCAGACGATAGGTTAATATAAATACCAAAAACACTATGCAATATCTAACAACATTATGATATCAGAATCATAGTAATTAGTCCAAGATATCCCAGAGAGCAGCCAGCATAAAGATATGTGTGCTTTTACCTTTTTTTAATTTCTGTGTTATCATATATCCACTTTTCATATCGCCTGTGTGAAAAGAGATTTTGACTCATAAAGCTCTACAAAAGTGATAAAGCTTCTGTGCCTGTGGCAATGGTTTCTTGGCATCAGTTAGGGCTCACACTAAACAACTCAGTGAAATATCATTCCTACAATGTGAAATAATGTGTTTCTCATGGACCACGACCTGACATCCCGGAAGGTTTACCAGAAGAAAATGTGTGTTTGTGGAGTATGAGTGTTACATCCCTTAGTGTATGTGGGTGACGTGAATACTTTTAGACTGCACTATTATGTTTTAATTGTTGATAACAATGAGGGAGAGAAAGATGCAATAGCATAAAGCTTGGTTTCAGCATGTAAGCTGCTCATCATGAAAAATGAGCTGACAGGTCTATTGCATGTGGTAGGCTGGGTTGAATAATAAACCTCTCCATAGTTTCTCATGGAATATGGACATGAGACACTGTTGACTGTAATATCTAACATGATATTAGATATTAGATATTAGATATTAGAATTATATTAATACCTTCAGCTGCTGTCAGGCATTGATATATATCAATGGGGTGAGGTGAAAATGTGTGCCCTGACCGGGACTCGAACCCGGGATCTCCTGCTTACATGGCAGATGCTCTATCCGTCTGAGCCACTGATGGGACAGAGATAGTGTGACTGCAGGGACTATCTCATGCACGCCTTCCGCGAGACCCACATTCTCACCTTGTATGTCCACACACTACATTCGTTGTGTCACACCCCACCACACTCATTACTCATGGAAGACATTCCTACCAAGTCCCGTAAGAGTTCAGGGAATATGTGTGCATCCACATAGAAGAAGAAGGTCATGGCCAGTATTGCCAGAACTGTATACTTACATGGATATGGTTTCTGTTCTTTCAGACATGTTGGAAAGAACAGACACCAGTGATGACCTGCAGCCATCTAGAACGAAATTAGAATTGTATTAATACTTTCAGCTGCTAACGGGCGTTGATATATATCAACAGGGAGAGGTCAAAATGAATGCCCCGACTGGGACTCGAACCCGGGATCTCCTGCTTACATGCCAGACACTCCATCCATCTGAGCCATCGAGGGCACAGAGAATAGTGTGACTGCAGGGACTATCTCGTGCATGCCTCCCTATCCTCTGTACCCTCGATGGCTCAGATGGGTAGAGCGTCTGCCATGTAAGCAGATCCTGGGTTCGAGTCGTGGTCGGGGCACACATTTTCACCTGTCGCCCATTGATATATATCAACGCCCGTCAGCAGCTGAAGGTATTAATATAATTCTAATTTCATTCTAGATGGCTGCAGGTCATCAGTGGTGTCTGTTCTTTTGGTCATGTCCAAAAGAACAGACACCATATCCATATGAGTATACAGTTCTGGCAATACTGGCCATGACCTTCTTCTTCTGTGTAGATGCACACATATTCCCCGAACTCTTGCAGGACTTGGTAAGAATGTCTTCCACGGGTAATGAGTGCGCTGGGGTGGGACGCAACGAATGTACTGTGTGGATGTACAAGGTGAGAATGCGGGAGGTGTGTGCGAGATAGTCCATGCAGTCGCACTATCCTCTGTGCCCTCGGTGGCTCAGATGGATAGAGCATCTGCCATGTAAGTAGGAGATCCCAGGTTTGAGTCCCGGTCGGGACACACATTTTCACCTGTCCCCAATGATATATATCAATGCCCATCAGCAGCTGAAGGTATTAATATAATTCTAATTTCGATCTAGATGGCTGCAGGTCATCAATGATGTCTGATCTTTCAGACATGTCTGAAAGAACAGACACCATATCCATATCAGTTTGTAGATATTGTCTGTTAGGGACCACTAATGGATAAGAAGCACATATATACCCTGTTGAACAGGTATAATGAAAAAGATTTACTGCAGTGTTTTGTAAAAGATTTGAACATCTTTGGTACCATGCAGTAAGACAAAATCACTTGCCTTGTTGTAAATCTGGAGTTTCTGCAAGTTATAGCAATAGTTATTGTCATCTGTAGCCCATAGTGGAAAATGAAATCATGCCAATTACTTGTCTGGTTTCAGAATACATACTCTGACATGGATCTGAATTGTCAATTCCACTGACTGTCAGTTTGTGAGTTGACAAATGTTGTACTGGTGACTTACTTCATTTATCTTGGATTAAAATAATAAAAGCTTATGCATTATGTGATCAAAATGTTCTTGCATACATTTTGTAGCCTCATTAGGACAAATGGTGTGGTGAGCTTTTCATATCTCTAGGTTGTAAGTAAATGACCTCAGTAGCAAATGCTTAATTCCATAAGCTGTGGAATGTAAAGTCATACCCATTCTACAATATACTACTGGGCCTTAATTAAAAAAATAAATAAATAAATAAAATTAAAAATAAATTAAAATAAAAAATAAAGAAATGTCACATTTTGCTTGGAAAGTGAAAGGCTTGTATGTCGTATGGTACAAGACAACATTTTAACTGGGTTTCTACCAGTACAAAGATCTGAACATCCGCTAGACATGAAAATGAACAAGTGATAAGTGATGTTTCATGCTGCAGCAAGAGAATAAATGAAAATACAAGAGTGCTGGCCTGTATCTTCATTGACCTTGGCTATTACAAACAGAGGATGTCAGCAACAATAACTGCTGCATCTCCGAATCTGCAGAAGTTACCACAGTACTGACTGCAATTTCAGATTATTTGCTGATTCCAGTGTTATCTATGATGCAGTGTGATATGACATGATTTCTAATAATATCCAGTCATTTCTTGGCAAAAGTGCCTATTATATCTTAATTAAGAGAAATTTAAAATAGTACACTTTATGAAATATAAATATGTAGCACTGGTAGTTGCTAAATTATTCACAACTAAATTGAATCATGACAGACAGTTATCCGGGTGTACAGGTATGGGAGTGAGTGATGAACAACAAGACTAGCCCAGTTCTTGTTGTATCAGATGGCAGGTTTTGCTTTACAGGCAAAATACTTAGAAACTGCAGTTTGTATTAATACAGTGGAATAATACTGATGTTTATGGGGACTTCATTAGGTTGAATTAGGAGGCGACATTGAATGCAAGCAGAGTAAGACAACCCGAGTGATCTTAGACAGCTCTACTGAGGGCACTTTCAATGAAGTGTCTGAATGAGTGTGGAGGAATGGTGGTGCATTCTTCCTCAAGAGCCAAAGCCCAAACAGATAGTGATGTTGGATGTCAGGGTCTGGAACAAAGTAAATGTTCTAACTCATCTCAAAGGTTCTCTGTTGGGTTCCGGTCAGGACTCTAGGCAGGGCAGTCCATTTCAGGAATGTCATAGCCCACAAATCATTGCATCACAGATGTTGCTTTTTTGACAGGGTACACTGTCATGGTGATACAATGAATCATCATCTCCTAACTGTTTTTCTGCTGTAAGCAGTACACAATACTGTAAAATGACTACATATCATTCTGCAGTTAGTGTTTCCTTAACCGCAATAAAGGGTCCACATCCTAACTGCAAAAGACACCCTCATACTGTAACACCACATCCTCTGCACTTCACTTTTGGCACCACATGTGAGGCAGGTAACGTTCTCCAGCCATTTGCCAAACCCAAACACTTCCATCTGATTGCCACAGCATATGGTGTGATACATCACTACAAATCACTCATTTCTAGTCATCCAGTGTACAATGCCATTGTTATTTACACCACATCAAGCGTCCTTAGCACTGACTAGAGAAATGTGTGGCTACTCAACCATTGTACCTCGTCCTTTTTAACTACATACACATAGTCATTGTGCTAGCTAGCCTGCTCATACTTTGGAACTCACAAGCGATTCCTTTCGCTAGTTTCATGCTTCTTTTTTACTTTTTTTACAACCATCCTCCGCAATGCTCACTGATCCACGGATGTCGGTGAATGATGTCTATTTGTTGTTAGTTCAGCTATGGCTGCTTGCTCACGTTTCTCCTTCACAATCAGATAATCAACAGCCGACATAGATAGCTTTAGAAGTGTTGGAATGTCACTGATGGATTTGTTACTCAAGTGACATCCAGTAACTAGTCCACATTCGAAGTCACTGAGCACTCTGACGACCCATTCTGCTGTTAGTACTTTTCTGCTGACAACACTCTTTTTATACTGGTGGGTCTTCCTCTTGTGAGGCCAATTTTGCATTGCATAGGTATGTCTGGATACTTTTGATGAGATAGTGTACCACTTTATTTATAAAGATATAGTTGTATTAGTCTTAAACTTTGATGGTACATTTCATTGCTCCTAGTTTTTGGCCCACCATTGAATGTCTTCTTTTACATACACTTTGTGATCAAAAGTACCCTGACACCTGGCTGAAAATGACTTATAAGCTCGTGGAGCCCTCCATCGGTAATGCTGGAATTCATTATGGTGTTGGCCCACCCTTAGCCTTGATGACAGCTTCCACTCTCGCAGACATACGTTCAATCAGGTGCTGGAAGGTTTCTCGCGGAATTGCAGCCCATTCTTCACGATGTGTTGCGCTGAGGAGAGGTATCGATGTTGGTCGGTGACTACTGGCACAAAGTCAGCGTTTCAAAACATCCCAGAAATGTTCTACAGAATTCCATTGCCTTTCCCACTCCTTCTCGCTTCTGCCCGGCTCCCCCCCCCTTTTTTTCTGTCTCCCCTCCCTCCAGCGGCTCCCCTCTTTTTTTCCTTTCCTCTCCCCCTCCCCCCCCCCCCCCCCCCCCCCCCCGCCGCCCCACACCCTCCATCTGCCGTCGTGTCGCCTCTACAGTGCTGTTTTAAGTGATTGTTCTGTGTTGTGCGTCCCCTGTCAGTGTTGCGAACAGCCACCATACTGTCGCTAGTTGTGTTTTTATCTCGTGCGAACAGAAACTAGACTGTCGTCGTGTTTTTTAATCGTGCATGTCTCCTTCCTGTGTGCCTTCATCCGCATCGTCAACGCCATGTTTTTGTATTTTAAGTTCCGCAACTTTCCTCCATTTTACTGTTATTAACAAAGTCACCGTTTTATCGCCTTTTTATATTGTTTGTTCGCTCGCCATTGTTTGTTTAACTTTTATCTCGGCTGTAGAGCAGCGTATTAAGCTACTGTCAGCCCGCCCCTCCCCAGATGGGGGGAATCGAAAATCAATAAAGGAAAAAAAAATTCTTACAAACAACCCACCCAGTTTTATCTCCAATGTTACGTGGAGATTATTAAACTGTTTCAATGCGCCCACTGCACTATTCCGTTTTGTTTAGTAACAGTCGTGGATGGTCCTGCTGGACGAATACAGTGTATGAATAAGAAACATCCCTAATCTTCCAACGTATAGATGTCCTCGAGTAAGGGCACACAGTAAAAGAGCCGAACGCGCATCGCGGTCGTGTAAGTGATTTCTTCTCTTTTTCGCCGGGGCGTGGATGGTCGACGGCGCAACACGGCGCTCGCTACATTATTGAGAGTGACCGAATTGCTGCTGAAACTTTCAGCTCAGCACCTCGCGCCTCTCTGTTGATCGGGTACACTTCTTGCACCTTCCAATGACACACGTCGACTGTCACTGCCAAAACGAACTATATGTCCTGGCAGACACATCCGACATAGCAGGATCTAAATATTTCCTGGTCCGCGAAGAATCATCTCGATATATAGAACAAATTGTCGGTTGCTCGCTAATTACAATGACAGATGGGCCATCAAAGACAGGAATATTCAAACAAACGGTACAAGAATATGCATCGAAGTTTATGTACAAAGAGAGTACGCTAGCACCACGGTTCAGTACACTGGAGTGCAAAACTTAAGGACATAAGTAACTTTTACGTGATGTGTCACTGCCAAGTAACATGGCACGTTGAAACTTGGACCATACCCAGAAAAATCTGCTACAGTATAGTAAGAAGGTAAGTGAAAAAAGTTCTCAATGAGACGAAAAAATCATATTTTTCTTCAAAGACAATAACCACACTGAAGACACCGCAATTTATGATGCACCCATGGACATTACACATGCAGGGCCTGGCTCTTAATAGGGTGTCTAATGACCATGGACAGCAATTAATGCTCTGCAACGTGCCTCCATACTAGCCAGAAGGTTGGTATCCAGCTCTTGTGGTTGGGCGTTCAATAACTTCAACAGCCCAGTTGACAACTGCTGGATGCGTCGTCGGTGCATGTGGACGTGCTGAAATACGTCACCCCACTTATGCTCGATGGGATTTAAGGGGAGGTTTACTATCTTTGGCCCGCAAAAAGCATGTTCTTTGAGAATTTTTTTCTCGGGATGTGTTATAGATATCAATGCCAAATTTGGTCAAAAGTTTTATTGATATTTCCTCTACAAACTGGAATTTTTTCGACCGGAAATGTCTAAGAGCAAAAGCGGAAGTGCCGTCGGAACGAAACAAAATTTCGATGTAGACCCCCACGCGCGTTATGTCACAGGTCAGCCGGCTCGTTTGAAATCAAAACTGAGTTGACGTTAGCGAAGTATGTAAGATTATCTAGGAGTTGTACGTCGCTTAAGTTATTTGGAAGATCGGAAACAAAATGGCGGCCATTTGAAGAAAATAGGGCTCTTTTCATCGATTTTCGACTTCGTCGGCCAGGTAAAAGTATTTATAGTTGATGGATCGGAATAAAAATGGCACAAGTCCTAGATAATTTAGTTAGCTTCGTCGGAAACAAAGAATCATGCCAATCGGTTCAGTAGATTTGAAGTTACCTTACCGCGCGATAAAAAAAAGTCATTTCGAGAAAAACGCTTTTGAAGTTTTGACTACATATAAATGCACTATTATGCAACTTGCGTTCAATCTGCTATTCCAGGTCCATAAACTAGTCCTTCCTCTTCCTCATAGAGGGCGTTCTGCTCGATCTGGGCCATCCTGCGCTGCTTCCAGAGCCACTCGTACGGCCGGTGACAAGCGGTTTTCGGCCGCTTGAATCCGGTGGTCGTCCGAATGCTTGTCGAACTGCATCGAATAGAGTCTCAGGGTGACGTCCATCGTTGTCATGGTCTTCATAATTGCTGAACACCCTTCGTTGAAGCTGCACACTGCCAGGAAAGTCGCAATCTCCACAGTCTTCGCACCAGAATGCAAATGCTTGGTGGCTAACTTCCAAACACACGCGTTGAAACTTTCATTTGTATTTTGTGCGTTTCCTCCCAAGCACCGGTACAATAACTCGTCCTCCGAAAGAAAAATAGTGGTGCGTGAAAAATGCCGATTTCGGGCAGGTGCATTTTTTTGTTCAACCGCGAATAACAAACATTTCCGTTCCGTATTCAGAAAAATAGTTTCAGGGGTGGATTCTAAACACTTTTATGGATCCAAAAATGCAATTTAAAAATCGATTTTTCGAACCAAAAGATAGTAAAGCTCCCCTTAAGTCAGGGAAACGGGCAAGCCAGTCCATTCGCCGAATCTCCTTTCGTTCCAAGAGCTTCTCCACTTGCGCTGTTCGATGTGATCAATCACTGTCATCCATAAGAATGAAGTCAGGGCCGCATGGACCCCTGACAAGACTGCCATTTGGGCGAGTACAGTGGTTGTAATATAAATAATAAAGAAAATGACTGTGTTAGAAATAAAAAAACTGACGAGCAGGACTCGATCCAGCGACCCAGCGATTACAGGGCCTGAACGCTAACCACTGGGCTGCCGGCGGTTCATGGTAAAAATGGCCACGCACAGGTATATATTTGACGACCAAAATTATCTTGCGATTTTCTCAATAACGCTTGAGAAGTACGCGATACTGCTTACACATTTTGTTGTCCTCGTGGAGTACTACGAGTATACGAAATTTGCAGGAAATCCGCGTTCCAAACGTCGTGGCCTCCCCTTGTGAGGCAGCCAACGTGAATGGTCTCAGAGTGGCACGCTTGGAGTCTTCAAATCGATGCAAGCGTATCATATTTTTACACTAAAAAATAGAAAATGTTACTCCATGAAAACCTTGACCGAACGCGGCCAAATTGATGATTTCGTCTTGCAGTGTCGATGGGCCATTTTCATTTTAACTTGGCAGTATGCGAGCTTATTTTCAGCGTTTCCTATACGGAATAATGGCGTTCCTAAAGATGAATAATGGCTTTTGCGCATGATGGTTACTGGGTATGTTTCACGTTAATGGAACTTTGCAGACAGAAATGTCGAATCATTGGCCTGAGGGACATGAAGCCATCATAGATCGAGATGTCACTGATAGTTTGCTGTAGTGCATCGAATGCAGAACCAGTGGTGACGAGATGTATTCAGGACAATAGTGTGGCAAGAAGGGTAGGCACGGGTCCCTCCAAAAGGAATTTACACCGAACAGATAGTAGGATTATTCCACTGGCTCTGACGAATAGACGGATGGCAACAGCTAAAATCCAAGCCGAGGTTACAGGCAGAGTGTTTCGTCGCGGACAGATTACTGGAAGATGGATTTGCCCAACTGCGAGACAGCAGATTCAGCATTAACGCACCAAACAGTTCAGCTGTGCGTGATGAGGTATTTTGTAAGTAGGTCGACTGCGTGCGAGTGTTTTATTTGCTATTTGTTAATGTTTACAGTGAACTGTTGGTAGCACTGTTATCATTAGTCACTATCTCCGAATGCAGTGCTGTGTGTGTGCGCCAGTTCCTTCTCCTCGTATGTGGCTTGCTAGTTAGAAATGGATTGTAAGATTCCTGTGAAGCATGTGACAAATGAAAGAAGCTATAAATTGATCGTTGTTGGAAGAAATACGTTTGGGAAAGATAGAGAAAAACAACGTGGAGTAGCGTGGAGCTGCACTCAGACAATCATCTACATTAAAACGAATGATACAGGTGAGCGTCACCGATGTAACAAAAAACATGATAAACATGTGCAGCATACAGGGTGTACCATTATTAACTGCGTAAAGGCATACAGCTGAAAGTGCACGACGCTAGAAGCAAAAGCGTCTCAGTGAACATTGGGCTCTTAAACACTTATCTTAAGAGGTACGAACACTTCCTCATTTTCAATATTGTGAAACAAACCCTTTCTACTGAAAGCTCTTTGATTCCCGTATTTTGGGAGGAAGTAGTACGGACCAAAACAAGATAAAAATGTCCAGTAAACATGTGGACTAAAGTACATACCTTAAGAGATATGAGCACTTTATCAGTACAAGGAATGTTTCACAGTAGCGAAGATTAACTCTTCACCTACAAACTTTAGAGCCCATGTTTACTGCCGATCTTTTTTCCTGATTTGGCCCATACTAACACCTCGAGAAATATGGAAAACAAAGAGCTTGCAGTAGAAGAGATTCGTTTCACAGTACCGAAGATGAAGAAGTACCCATAGCTCTTAAGGTACGCGCTTTAGAGACCAGTTTCTACCCAGACGTTTTTGCTTATAATATCGTGTAATTTCATCTATATGCGTTTACGTCATTAATTATGAAACACCCTGTGAACAAAATAGATTTTGAAGTACATAAATGTTCCATTTCACTTCTAATCTTTTTTTTTTTTTTTACAAAAAACCGTTTCTTATCATTATCATCAGGAATGGAAGTACACTCCTGGAAATTGAAATAAGAACACCGTGAATTCATTGTCCCAGGAAGGGGAAACTTTATTGACACATTCCTGGGGTCAGATACACACATGATCACACTGACAGAACCACAGGCACATAGACACAGGCAACAGAGCATGCACAATGTCGGCACTAGTACAGTGTATATCCACCTTTCGCAGCAATGCAGGCTGCTATTCTCCCATGGAGACGATCGTAGAGATGCTGGATGTAGTCCTGTGGAACGGCTTGCCGTGCCATTTCCACCTGGCGCCTCAGTTGGACCAGCGTTCGTGCTGGACGTGCTGACCGCGTGAGACGACGCTTCATCCAGTCCCAAACATGCTCAATGGGGGACAGATCCGGAGATCTTGCTGGCCAGGGTAGTTGACTTACACCTTCTAGAGCACGTTGGGTGGCACGGGATACATGCGGACGTGCATTGTCCTGTTGGAACAGCAAGTTCCCTTGCCGGTCTAGGAATGGTAGAACGATGGGTTCGATGACGGTTTGGATGTACCGTGCACTATTCAGTGTCCCCTCGACGATCACCAGTGGTGTACGGCCAGTGTAGGAGATCGCTCCCCACACCATGATGCCGGGTGTTGGCCCTGTGTGCCTCGGTCGTATGCAGTCCTGATTGTGGCGCTCACCTGCACGGCGCCAAACACGCATACGACCATCATTGGCACCAAGGCAGAAGCGACTCTCATCGCTGAAGACGACACGTCTCCATTCGTCCCTCCATCCACGCCTGTCACGACACCACTGGAGGCGGGCTGCACGATGTTGGGGCGTGAGCGGAAGACGGCCTAACGGTGTGCGGGACCGTAGCCCAGCTTCATCGAGACGGTTGCGAATGGTCCTCGCCGATACCCCAGGAGCAACAGTGTCCCTAATTTGCTGGGAAGTGGCGGTGCGGTCCCCTACGGCACTGCGTAGGATCCTACGGTCTTGGCGTGCATCCGTGCGTCGCTGCGGTCCGGTCCCAGGTCGACGGGCACGTGCACCTTCCGCCGACCACTGGCGACAACATCGATGTACTGTGGAGACCTCACGCCCCACGTGTTGAGCAATTCGGCGGTACGTCCACCCGGCCTCCCGCATGCCCACTATACGCCCTCGCTCAAAGTCCGTCAACTGCACATACGGTTCACGTCCACGCTGTCGCGGCATGCTACCAGTGTTAAAGACTGCGATGGAGCTCCGTATGCCACGGCAAACTGGCTGACACTGACGGCGGCGGTGCACAAATGCTGCGCAGCTAGCGCCATTCGACGGCCAACACCGCGGTTCCTGGTGTGTCCGCTGTGCCGTGCGTGTGATCATTGCTTGTACAGCCCTCTCGCAGTGTCCGGAGCAAGTATGGTGGGTCTGACACACCGGTGTCAATGTGTTCTTTTTTCCATTTCCAGGAGTGTAGATGCCGTGTCTTTTTTAAATATCTTGATGAGTGCCCCATCATGGGCATGAATATTTCTTCAAGCATTTTAACCGTACTGGTGTAGCTTGGTAGTCATTGAGGGTCCTAAGTCTCTGAAAATGGGAAGGAAAATGCTGTGACCTTTTCCAAAAAGTGGCGGTGCGCGCAGTTGACAACTTAAGGTGCGAACAAAATTCTGGGTCTGCGCGCAGTCGGGATCACCTGACGCGTTTCTTACTGAAGACACCATAAGTAAGTAACAGAGACGTAACTGGGTATTGAGCCAGAGTCAACTGCAACACTGAGCCCTATTCTGTGGTGTTCAGCGATGAGTCTCGCTTCTGTTTACTGCGGCCAGATCGACGTGAGCGTGTTCGTTGACGACGTGGTGGAAGGTCACAGGAAGCAGCGATTCGTGTGGAGAGCAATTGGTAACGACATTATGAATCATTTGATAACTGTTAAAGCGAGGCTCAATACTCTCCAGTATGTGTCCACGCGGTCACTCGCTGCCCGGAGCTCGGAGCAAAATCCCACTTCTTTTTCTTCTCCTTTTTCTAAGAGTTAATCCGTCTAATACGAGGTCCACTGTACTTCAATTAATGTAAGTTTATGTTCGGATGCCTTTCCTGTCTCCCAGTCGCCAGTTTCCTAAAGGGCGGAAGTTAGTCTACGCCAGCTGTATATGAATTGTGTAAACTTCTACCTGTAATCGTATTTTAACTGTTTCTGTCTCGTATTTTCCGAAACGGAAATGGTGGACAGCCCTGCACTTGCCTAAATGAGAGTGGGAAACGACCTAAAAACCACACTCAGGCTGGCTGGTGCAACCATAGTCGTTTATCTGGCACGCGGATATGATCCCGGTCTGGCTAAGTTTCTTGTTTCGCAAGCCAGCGTGGAACGCGTTACGCTATATGACGAGGTTCGAAGCAAGTGTCTACAGCATAGATAAGTAACTGATGTTTTAGCGCTAATCACGTATTAGTTTATTTTTGCAATTGTTATATGAACATCGGAAAATACCGCTATTATTTTCTTAAAGTAACAAAAGATGCGTATTTTATGAAAGTACGTTACCGTGTGCGTGCTTCAAGAAACATCTGAACAAGCTCATCCATCGACCAGAGAAGATCATGACGAAGGAGAGGCAGCATTTGACGATGAATTAGGAGCACCTTAACTAACGCTTTACGTTATGTATTCTCTGTTTATATCGAGAGAGCCCCCCCCCCCCCCCCCCATGAACCATGGACCTTGCCGTTGGTGGGGAGGCTTGCGTGCCTCAGCGATACAGATGGCCGTACCGTAGGTGCAACCACAACGGAGGGGTATCTGTTGAGAGGCCAGACAAACATGTGGTTCCTGAAGAGGGGCAGCAGCCTTTTCAGCAGTTGCAGGGGCAACATTCTGGATGATTGACTGATCTGGCCTTGTAACATTAACCAAAACGGCCTTGCTGTGCTGGTACTGCGAACGGCTGAAAGCAAGGGGAAACTACAGCCGTAATTTTTCCCGAGGACATGCAGCTTTACTGTATGATTAAATGATGATGGCGTCCTCTTGGGTAAAATATTCCGGAGGTAAAATAGTCTCCCATTCGGATCTCCGGGCGGGGACTACTCAAGAGGATGTCGTTATCAGGAGAAAGAAAACTGGCATTCTACGGATCGGAGCGTGGAATGTCAGATCCCTTAATCGGGCAGGTAGGTTAGAAAATTTAAAAAGGGAAATGGATAGGTTAAAGTTAGATATAGTGGGAATTAGTGAAGTTCGGTGGCAGGAGGAACAAGACTTTTGGTCAGGTGATTACAGGGTTATAAATACAAAATCAAATAGGGGTAATGCAGGAGTAGGTTTAATAATGAGTAAAAAAATAGGAGTGCGGGTTACCTACTACAAACAGCATAGTGAACGCATTATTGTGGCCAAGATAGACACAAAGCCCATGCCTACTACAGTAGTACAAGTTTATATGCCAACTAGCTCTGCAGATGATGAAAAAATAGATGAAATGTATGACGAGACAAAAGAAATTATTCAGGTAGTGAAGGGAGACGAAAATTTAACAGTCATGGGTGACTGGAATTCGTCAGTAGGAAAAGGGAGAGAAGGAAACATAGTAGGTGAATATGGATTGGGGGGAAGAAATGAAAGAGGAAGCCTCCTTGTAGAATTTTGCGCAGAGCATAACTTAATCATAGCTAACACTTGGTTCAAGAATCATGAAAGAAGGTTGTATACCTGGAAGAATCCTGGAGATACTAAAAGGTATCAGATAGATTACATAATGGTAAGACAGAGCTTTAGGAACCAGGTTTTAAATTGTAAGACATTTCCAGGGGCAGATGTGGATTCTGACCACAATCTATTGGTTATGAACTGCAGATTGAAACTGAAGAAACTGCAAAAAGGCGGGAATTTAAGGAGATGGGACCTGGATAAACTGAAAGAACCAGAGGTTGTACAGAGTTTCAGGGAGAGCATAAGGGAACAATTGACAGGAATGGGGGAAAGAAGCACAGTAGAAGAAGAATGGGTAGCTCTGAGGGATGAAGTAGTGAAGGCAGCAGAGGACCAAGTAGGTAAAAAGACGAGGGCTAATAGAAATCCTTGGGTAACAGAAGAAATATTGAATATAATTGATGAAAGGAGAAAATATAAAAATGCAGTAAATGAAGCAGGCAAAAAGGAATACAAACGTCTCAAAAATGAGATCGACAGGAAGTGCAAAATGGATAAGCAGGGATGGCTAGAGGACAAATGTAAGGATGTAGAGGCTTGTCTCACTAGGGGTAAGATAGATACTGCCTACAGGAAAATTAAAGAGACCTTTGGAGAGAAGAGAACCACTTGTATGAATATCAAGAGCTCAGATGGCAACCCAGTTCTAAGCAAAGAAGGGAAGGCAGAAAGGTGGAAGGAGTATATAGAGGGTTTATACAAGGGCGATGTACTTGAGGACAATATTACGGAAATGGAAGAGGATGTAGATGAAGATGAAATGGGAGATAAGATACTGCGTGAAGAGTTTGACAGAGCACTGAAAGACCTGAGTCGAAACAAGGCACCGGGAGTAGACAACATTCCATTAGAACTACTGATGGCCTTGGGAGAGCCAGTCATGACAAAACTCTACCATCTGGTGAGCAAGATGTATGAGACAGGCGAAATACCCACAGACTTCAAGAAGAATATAATCATTCCAATCCCAAAGAAAGCAGGTGCTGACAGATGTGAAAATTACCGAACTATCAGTTTAATAAGTCACAGCTGCAAAATACTAACGCGAATTCTTTACAGACGAATGGAAAAACTGGTAGAAGCGGACCTCGGGAAAGATCAGTTTGGATTCCGTAGAAATGTTGGAACACGTGAGGCAATACTAACCTTACGACTTATCTTAGAAGAAAGATTAAGAAAAGGCAAACCTACGTTTCTAGCATTTGTAGACTTAGAGAAAGCTTTTGACAACGTTAACTGGAATACTCTCTTTCAAATTCTGAAGGTGGCAGGGGTAATATACAGGGAGCGAAAGGCTATTTACAATTTGTACAGAAACCAGATGGCAGTTATAAGAGTCGAGGGGCATGAAAGGGAAGCAGTGGTTGGGAAAGGAGTGAGACAGGGTTGTAGCCTCTCCCCGATGTTATTCAATCTGTATATTGAGCAAGCAGTAAAGGAAACAAAAGAAAAATTCGGAGTAGGTATTAAAATCCATGGAGAAGAAATAAAAACTTTGAGGTTTGCCGATGACATTGTAATTCTGTCAGAGACAGCAAAGGATTTGGAAGAGCAGTTGAACGGAATGGACAGTGTCTTCAAAGGAGGATATATGATGAACATCAACAAAAGCAAAACGAGGATAATGGAATGTAGTCAAATTAAATCGGGTGATGCTGAGGGGATTAGATTAGGAAATGAGACACTTAAAGTAGTAAAGGAGTTTTGCTATTTAGGGAGTAAAATAACTGATGATGGTCGAAGTAGAGAGGATATAAAATGTAGACTGGCAATGGCAAGGAAATCGTTTCTGAAGAAGAGAAATTTGTTAACATCGAGTATAGATTTAAGTGTCAGGAAGTCGTTTCTGAAAGTATTTGTATGGAGTGTAGCCATGTATGGAAGTGAAACATGGACGATAACCAGTTTGGACAAGAAGAGAATAGAAGCTTTCGAAATGTGGTGCTAGAGAAGAATGCTGAAGATAAGGTGGGTAGATCACGTAACTAATGAGGAGGTATTGAATAGGATTGGGGAGAAAAGAAGTTTGTGGCACAACTTGACTAGAAGAAGGGATCGGTTGGTAGGACATGTTTTGAGGCATCAAGGGATCACAAATTTAGCATTGGAGGGCAGCGTGGAGGGTAAAAATCGTAGAGGGAGACCAAGAGATCAATACACTAAGCAGATTCAGAAGGATGTAGGTTGCAGTAGGTACTGGGAGATGAAGAAGCTTGCACAGGATAGAGTAGCATGGAGAGCTGCATCAAACCAGTCTCAGGACTGAAGACCACAACAACAACAACAACATCGAGAGAGGACTTACTTTTGAGAATCGTCAAGAATCGTTTAGCCTTGAAGCTATTGCTATAGGTGAACGAAATGCTGAGGAAATATTCCGACTAGTGAATGAATGTATCAGCGCGAAGAAAAAAAAATGATACTAAACTATAAGTTGACTGACGAGGGACAATATTTTCGTCGGTGAATTTTATGATGTAATCAGGAACATTATACTCATATTGACAGTCTAATTTTGGTGATGAAGAAGAGGTCGGTGATTCTTTTGATCCAGATCCGACAGATTCCATCCCATTGGATCAAAAGTCCAGAACAGTTTTCTTAGCTAATAGGTTCCCAAAATATTGTATGAAATCTCTTCAACGAGTGGACTCACACGCTTGATGAAAAATGGTAGTGTAAAGAAACTGAAAGAAAACGCCGAGCAAAGAGGAACAAGAGCCGAGAGACTTAAATCTTGAAAATTTCAAGGAATCTCATTCTGGCAAAAAGTCAGAAAAATTATCAAACAAACGTCGGCCGAAGAACCAGACACAGAAGCCAACAGGCAATTTGTCAACCTCAAAGCTGTTACGAGAACGTTACAAGGCATACTTTACAACACTGAGGAATGACAATCGTTTTCCATGTCCGCAAAAAAAAAAAAAAAAAAAAATAAATAAATAAATAAAATAAAAAAAGGAAAAAATAAAATAAAATAAATAGATAAATAAATAAAAATCTGTTTGAAAGCTAATGACACGTGGATGAAAATTTCAAGAAATAATACGAAATCCTAGTAGGAAAAACTAGAAAACTAATTAAGGAAAACAAGGTAGTGAGTCTTGAAGAAACTGTTCAAGAAACATAGAGCTTTCTGGCTCAAACATTATTGCTAACTAGTAATGACAGACTGAAGTTCACTGTCGATAATGATGAAACGGGATATACTTATGATTCGACGTATGACCTCAATCTGAAAACCGCAATGCTATTGAAGGAGAATTTGTCCGGTATAATTCACAGCAGTGCTCTTTGACATCTTTTGGAAGAATGCTGTCATATGTAATTGTATATTTGCAAGAAGTCAGTAACGAATTCGTTCTGAGAATCAGCATATAAGTTGAACTGTTGGAGTCTAAATAGGGATATATTATAGTTACCTCCTCTAAGACGATGAAGTTAACGAGAAAGTTGTATGGAAACTCCTTAGAATTAGTTGTAAAATCAAACGTAAGAAAAACAAACGACTTTTCGTTACTATTTGACTTTTAGAGTCGTCATCGATACTACGTTGTATGAGATCTTCGTAGATAACGAAAATGTGCCACAAATGTTATATGCTATGAGTCCTCAAGTAAAAAGTATAATTAAGAAAATTCAAAGTGCACCCGAATTATTACAGAAACACGCACTGTTTCTAAATATGAGTCTGCAATTAAAATAAGGTTACTTGTTCACTGGGTTTTAGGCTCATCTTACTTTTATACATCGATGGATCAAAATTAACTCATTAAAATAGTATTTTCAAAATGTTTGTGAAATAAATTTCACTTTAAATTTATTGAGATTTAAATGTCACTTAGGCTAGACGTCCTTCACATAGGGGTAGACGAAAGTATGGAATCGCCACGAGAAATGCATTCTTGAACATAAATGCAGATGCTAGTCAATCCAGAAGGTTGTGCTGTTGTATTTAACCACGAACGGCACCTGCGCAATGTCCTCAATATGTGGTCACAACAGTGTTCTGTGTAGTGCACTACGTTGGAGCTAAGTTAGTCCGAGCGTGGGCAAATTATTGGAGCTAGTATGACAGGTGCTTCCGTAACCAAGATAGCCGAAATGTTTGGTACTTCAAGGGGCATCGTATCGAAGACTTACTCGTATACCACATGCCGGGAACGTGGAAGAACAACATCCGCAAAGTCACAACGCGGATGGCAGTGTGCGTTGAGTGGCCGTGATGGACCGTGATTGAAAAGGATTGCAACGAGAAGTAAGAGGACGACAGCTGACAAAGTCACTGAGGTTTTGAATGTCGCAAACGCGAAGCCTGCCAGCAGCAAAACAACACGAAGGAGGCGACTGCAAAGCAAGCTGCAATACCAAAACTATTCATCAGTGATGAAAATGCCAGTGATGCAGGGGAACGTTGTGTCGAGACCACAAAACCTGGGCCGTGGAGCAACAGAAGAAAGTCATTTGGTCTGATGAGTCTTGTTTCACACTGCTTCCATGGCCGGGTTTACGCCTGAAGAGTGGAACATGGTGGGGGTTCGGCAGCCATAACGCTGTATTCCACATGTCCCATAGACACTCTGCAATGTTGCATTATTGTCAAGGATTATATGAGTATATTGGCCGATCAGGTCCATTCCGTGGTACAATGTTTGTTCGCCAGTGGCGATGCTGTGTCCCAAAAAGACTGGGCCCCTATTCACATAGCGCCTGCAAGGTTCAGGACTGGTTTTGGGAGTGCGACGATGACTTATAGCAACTTCTGTGGCCACCACAGTCAACAGATCTCAATATTATTGAGTCTTCGTGGTCTACTTAGGGGAGAAAGGTGCGTGATCGCTTAGCCTTCCATCATCATTACCTGAGCTTGCCACTATTTTGCAGGAAGAATGTTATAAGATTCCATTGAAAACCGTACAGAACCTGTATTTATCCATTTCGATCCATGTTTTTGTCCAAACCCTGTACATTGTTCATGGTGTAAGAAAAATTTGTGTTTTCGGTGATATAATGTATTAAATATGAAATCAAATGAGACAGTAAGGAGCATTAGGGCCCAAAGCACAGAAAAGAAATGTGAATTATGCTCTGTGTTTTGGGCCTATATGAAAGTGCGTAGCAGAGAAATCGGTGAGAGAACTTTTCGTGAATGTTCGCACATACAATGCTGGTCTACAGCTGGTTCACCATATGATCAACAGATGTCAGGAGCATACGTACATGCTACAATATCGAAATCGACGACGGTGTGCTTATGGTACTCAGTGCCTAGGTTTTTTTTTATCTCTTTGTCATCTGTTTTGTAATGAACGTGATGAAGGCAGCCACGTCACTTGTTATCGAAAGTGAAAGTGCATCAAGAATAAAGTCAAAGAAAGAAAAAAAAACCTCGCGTTGAACGGACATCCAGCACACGAAAAGCAGCATACGAGCCTGGGACCTAACGCACTTTTTTCCATCTCACTCATTATTTTTTAGTCATTGTACGAAGTAATCTCATTTAGCTGTCACGCTATGTAAAACGCTGATGGCCTTCTAACGAGTGACAAATTCATCTCGTCCACTTTCCAAGGATGATATCTCCTGAACGAAGGCCAAACACGTTGAACGGCTTTAGGGTGAGATACATGGCACTTTAAAATACGTCAGCAAACAGTCCGTTCTCCGCTACCCCCGGTCCCTTGTTAGTCAGCAACGCAACGTTGGAAACAGCATCCTACCACTTCTTTATATAGGCCTAACATTCAGTCACTATTACGCAAATTCTAAAAGCAACAAAAATATTCTGAGTATCTGACAAGGGTCTCTGATAACTATCAGTTAATTTTGTACTCCTACCAGTTCAAGATTGGATTAATTGCTTTCCTGATGCTTCCACTTCAAAAGGGCATCGATAACAATGTGTCTCCCGTGAAATTTCTCTGATATCGTCCGCCCTCATAAGCCATACAATCATTTCCAAATGCAACTTAAATCTCTCCACCGATTTATTTTTACAGAAAACACGTTTGTGATTTTGACACTTTGTACCTCTACTTAAATTCCCTTAAGATGAATGGGCTACATCATGCAGGACTAATTCAAGGGAGAATCTGGAGACGTCTGATCATGTTCTACACGTTCAAAAGTAACAGTTTAATTTTGAATGTGACTGAAATAGCATCTATCACAGGGAATTTGTAGGTGAAAAGGGTTCTGCAATCGCTAAGTGAGCTAGAGCGGCTGCTTACTGTTTCCATTCGTCCTACTTTACAGAGTTCCACCGTTATCAACTGGTAACTAACAAAAGAACATGTCCTCGAATTGTTTCAGCGGAAAATTGAGGTTAATTTAAATCAACAATCCTATACTGAAAGCGCTATCTTGTGCAGCATAAGCGTACTGATTATTGACTCTTAAACTGATATGCTGTACTGGAACCAAAAAAATATCTAGCACACTGGTCTCAAGTAGTCAGCAGCAATGCCGGAGCACTCTGTTTTCTGGTATAATTTTTTAACAGAAAAAATCCGTAAATTCGGCTTATGTTCTCAAAATCATTGGAAGACAAGTAAAGACAATATGGCACCTGATAGAGAGTTGCATACTGCACAATAACTTGTACGATGGGAGAACGAGTACTCTGAGCCGGCAGTTACACTGTTTGTGAGGTACATATTGTTTGGATACACATTGTGTATGCATGCTCTGGTAGTCCTATGCGCGATTGATTGAGGATAACATTAGGTAGAGTTTTCCGCAGTGCGATGTCAGTTTTTTATAAGCAGTTGGTGGCCCTGGGAGTTTTTATACAATAAATATGCCCCCTTGACCTGTGTTAATCATTTGGTAGTCTTGATCGGCATATAATTCCCTGGAACACCGTTGGAGAGGCCTGTCGATGTCCCCTGTCAGTGTAACAAGATATCGATCCCACACGCTATGACACTATTGCAGCATTGATCGTAGAAGTTATTTATAAACATTTTCAATAATAGATAAATTACAGTTTAGCCGTAGCCCACCAATGGAATAAACCCTGCCATATGGTTTACCTCCAAATTAAGACATGTAATCTTTCCATTCCATATCCTCATTAATTGTTAGTTTCCCCATATGCTATTGCACTACAACTGGAGGTCAGAGATGAAATTTTAATGGCACCACCACGAAAAAGATCACGAGCGTGGGATTCTTCGTGATGGATGTAGTGAGTCAAGTTGAATGTGACGTGGAAGTGCTGAAGCCTTAATCAGTACATATTCATGTTTATGATACTACGAAAAAAATCTATCAAGCCATATTTTCCAGATGAAGTAAATAAATACTCGAACTGTTTATCCAGTTGCGTCGTATTTCACACCGTTTGCGTTCCAATAACTTTATTCAGCATACAGCTGCTACATTTTACTTTCAAAACTGGTTGTTGTGGGCCATAAATCGTGGTCGTGGCGTGTCGGAAAGCACTCCTTCTCTACATTCGACCATTGTCTTCTTCCTTTAAGTACTGCGGAAACAAATACGGTAAAGTAAAATGTGAAAACAAACAGAGAAAGTTTCTCCTTGACAACTCCTATTCCGTGGAAGAATTTCTATTGCTGTAATATGGAATAGATGGTGCGTAAGACTTACTAACTCACAACATCTGTATATATTTTTTCTTTTTGAAAAAACAATCTTAGAAATGTTCGGACTCCAACCATATGTACAAATCAATTTGCGAATTGAACGTAAAATGACTCGTTCCACATAATTACGATCTATCGTGCAAAATTATCCGTGGAACGTGAAACAAAGTAACTAACTATATTATTAATTAAATAAGCACTGGCGATTTACACACTTTTTTCAATAAATAAAGCATTTTTTATGTAAGTGACACGCTGTCCTGTGACTTCCTCTTTTTGCAGCGCAGGTGACGACGGTACCGTCGACAACGCAGGACTCAGCTGAGTTGGTTGTTACGTGTCTCGCATTGCACGCTCTTTTTTGCTCATGGAACAAGAAACACTGAACGGATTTTAGTTATACACTCCGCGAGTGGCATAACTTAATTTTCATTGTATAATTAATTTTGCAATTATAACTAGAAGTTTATTACATTGTAAACGTTTCCCGTCTGTTTCACTGAGTGATGCCGCTCTGTTCTTAAGCATGTATATCGCGTCAAAAAGATATATCAGTAAGTGTGGTATGTGAAAATAAGACGTAATGGATGAATGACATTGTGAGGAATGTTGACTATGTCTGTAAATGCAAGCGGGGGCCTGGTCGGGGGGGGGGGGGGAGGGGAGGAGGAGAATTGAGGGGGTGGAGTGGCGCTTGAAAATGTCGCACGGGGCGCCAGAAACCCCTGAGCCAGCTCTGGACTTCGTATGGAAATGTTTTCTATTTAATTAATTCGCTCGGGATTGATTGCGCTAATTACTATTTCAAGTCCATTTCAAGGCTGTTTCCTTTTTTTTAACTAAATACCTTTTTCCAATATTTTCCATCCTCAGTAAGATTGTTCCAAACAAGTCCTGATCTCTGAGTGGGCCGTTGTCTTGTGGCTCTTAACTAATGTTCATTAGTTTCAGAGAACCGAAAAGTGAACGATTACGCAGCAGTCTCCAATTTCATATTTGAGTCTTCCCTTTTACACATGTTCTGACTTTCTAAAATACAGCAAAGCATAGTTTTGAAAAGATTTTCGGCTCACATACACGTATTATGTTCCGTGTTCGAGGGAGCAAGATACCGTCAACGTCGACGTTATTAGAGAGATGGTTCATTTTACAATGTCAGATGCGAAGGGCTCAGTTAATGCTATTTCTGGATGTATTGCAACACATTATAATGAGGAAAGTGACAGAAACTTTTTGCGACGGTTTCTTTGGAAGTTTAGTAGGCAAGAAGCCTTGATAAATACAAAAGTGACTCCCTAAAAAAGCTTTGAAAACGATCAGTAAGTACCTAGGGAAGAAAAGTAAAGTCTTAACTGCTTACATGAAAACGTCCCTTATTAAAGATAGCAACTAAGAGTAAAGTTAATAAAATTCAGATCAAAATAGGAAAATTATCGGAATGGCTTTTTTCAAGTTTCTTATGACTGTGAATTTTTCTTTGCAGCTATATACAGACTGCAGTAGTGTACAAAAAATACTGCAATGACTTGTTTCATTACAACGCTTGAAGTCATGATACATTAAGCAGCAACACTTAGCTCCGTGATAGCTCCTTCATCGACTTTTTTGAACTTCCATCAGCTCTTAATGAGGAACAACATTATAAAAAGGTACTTATAATCACGTGCAGCTTTCATCCGAGTTTCTCTGTTAGTTTGAAGAACTCCAAGTAGCAGCACCTGCAGAGTTGATGCATATTCATTCTAAAAATTCTTCGCAAAGTCCAGAACTTGGAGCTTTGTGTTTAGTATAACAATTTTTTAATAGCGATATTTCACAAACAGTAACACGATACATTGATTTTGAACAGCGTTAGTTAATATGTTTTGGTTAACTTCTGACCATATGAAGTGACAGTGATATGAAAAATGATATTTGAACTAGCACTCATGATCCGTCATATCAGATTCAATAATCTACATATTTAGCCGATAGTGCGCTGAGCATTAAATGCATGAATGTTCCCTAGAAATTAAATTCTTCCGTGTAGAGTGAGTCCTTGCAGGGCGGAAGATTGTTCCTGATTCTTGAGATGTATCCGAGAATTTTCACAAGAAATTTAGGAAAATGTAGTAAATAACTTTTTACCACAGTAGCAAGTACAAAACTGAGACACATTTTACGACGATAGTGCACGTTTGTAATATCGATTTGTTTAGTCACCTGACTCAATAGTTCTTTAATTACTCTTTCTGCAACTATCCCTCAATTTAGTATCTTCCGTTAGCACGAAACCTAACTTCTGGTGCCCTTATGAGGAAACAAGACGCTTGTTTTTTCCTAATATTTTTGCCCAGTTTACAGAAAAGATCTCTTCGTTTTGTAACTGTTTGTTAAAATAGTTGGCACTTCTGTGACATTTTCCTAAATTTGTAAAACGAATGCATTTTTGACAACGAATACGAGTGTAAACTCTGGATTTGTCTGTCTATCCTATACCAGTCCCGAATATTACGTTTTCTGATTATATTTTTGTGCCGATAGTTTATTTCGAAGATAGGTTACAATACATGTAGAGCGTTTTCTTATTGAGGAATAGATATTGATCAGCACTATGAGTTCATCTGATTAAAATTTACTAATATGAAAAGATTCTTTGAGCACTAATAGCGTGAAGTAAAGCTGTGTAAATAACGAGACTCAATGTTTCTGTAACCATCGAACAAATATTCATAATACACTGACGGAAAAAAATCGCACCACCAAGAAGGAGCTGTGCGACATACACGAAAATTGGTAGGCGTGTTTCTACATCTGAAAGATGATGTCTACTTAAATTTCGCGCCAATCGCAGAATAGTGGCGCTAGTAGCTCACTATGAGAGTGAAAATAAGGTTTGCGAAAATCCACACTGTAACGTTTGTGAACGTTAGTTATCTTTGACATTGAATGTGATGAGTTGACGTTAGTCAGGAATGTCTTTAAGGCGACAGCGATGTCATTATCGACGACACCTGACTCAGTTTGAAGTAGGTTTTGTATCAGGGCCACTGAAACCGGATGTTCCTTCTGCGATACTACAGGGAGACTTAAAAGATTGTAGCCACTGTGTATGGTTGCTGGAAACGGTGGTCACGAGAATTTGCGGTGGCAAGAGGACCGGGTGTTCGGTGTGTGGCTCTGGCGTGGACCTCCAGCTGGAGTTATGGTCTGGGGTGAGATTTCGTACGACATCAGGAACACTCTCGTGGCTATCCCACGGACCCTGACTGCAAATTTGTACGTCAGTCTGGTGATTCTAACTGTTGTGCTGCCGTTTATGGAAAGCATTCCAGGGAGTGTTTTCCATCAGAATAACGCTCGCCCACATTCCGTTGTTGCAATCCACCATGTCTACAGAGTGTCGGCATGTCGGCATGTTCGTAGTAGTAGACGGCAAATCATCGAGTAAAACTGAAGCGATATCAGGTGTTCCCCAGGGAAGCGTCCTGGGATCTCTGCTGTTCCTGATCTATATACGAGGGTTATTCCAAAAGTAAGGTCCGATCGGTCGCGAAATGGAAACGACTATGAAAATCCGATAAAGCTTTGCACAGATGTGTTGGGTAGTGTCTCTAGTATAACCCCAGTTAGCATCACGTCGCTCTTCTCATTTCTGAGCTCGCAGTGAGTGCGTAAAGATGTCTAGAAAATAGTGTCTGCCGCCAAGTACGAGGGCCTGGTGAGAAATTTCGCCTGAAGCTATGCAGCCAACATTACATAACTGTCGTGCTGTTTCGTCTTCACGACAATTCTCAGCCGTATTCTGCAGGGGCAATGAAGATGCTCCTGCATCGTTTTCAAATGGAAATGTGAGATTACCCACAATACAGTCCGCAATTGTCTCCCCCTGAGTTTCATCTCTGGTCACATGAACCGCTGTCTTTGAAGACAACATTTTGACACAGACAACGAGGTGTAGGCCAGCGTGGAGAATTGGCGGAAAGCACTGGCGGCTGCCTTCTATGATGAGGCTATTGAAAAGTTGGTACAACGCTATGACAAAAGTCTAAGTCAGAACGGCGACTACGTAGAGAAGTAGCTGAAAGGTGTAGCTAATTGTTACAAGTAAAACATTTCTGATGTTCACTGTGGTTTCAATTTGGCAATCAATCGGACCTTACTTTTGGAATAACCCACGTAAATGACCTTGGTGACAATCTGAGCAGTTCTCTTAGGTTGTTCGCAGATGATGCTATAGTTTACCGTCTAGTAAGGTCATCCGAAGACCAGTATCAGTTGCAAAGCGATTTAGAAAAGATTGGCAGGTGGCAGTTGACACTAAATAACGAAAAGTGTAAGGTGATCCACATGAGTTCCAAAAGAAATCCGTTGGAATTCGATTACTCGATAAATAGTACAATTCTCAAGGCTGTCAATTCAACTAAGTACCTGTGTGTAAAAATTACGAACAACTTCAGTTGGGAAGACCACATAGATAATATTGTGGGGAAGGTGAGCCAAAGGTTGCGTTTCATTGGCAGGACACTTAGAAGATGCAACAAGTCCACTAAAGAGACGGTTTACACTACACTCGTTCGTCCTCTGTTAGAATATTGCTGCGCGGTGTGGGATCCTTACCAGGTGGGATTGACGGAGGACATCGAAAGGGTGCAAAAAAGGGCAGCTCGTTGTGTATTACCACGTAATAGGGGAGAGAGTGTGGCAGATATGATACGCGAGTTGGGATGGAAGTCATTAAAGCAAAGAAGTTTTTCGTTGCGGCGAGATCTATTTACGAAATTTCAGTCACCAGCTTTCTCTTCCGAATGCGAAATTATTTTGTTGAGCCCAACCTACCTAGGTAGGAATGATCATCCAAATAAAATAAGAGAAATCATAGCTCGAACAGAAAGGTTTAGGTGTTCGTTTTTCCCGGGCGCTGTTCGGGAGTGGAATGGTAGGGAGATAGTATGATTGTGGTTCGATGAACCCTCTGCCAAGCACTTAAATGTGAATTGCAGAGTAATCATGTAGATGTAGATGCCTTGGCCTGCTCGATCACTAGGTCTGTCTCCAGCTGACCGCATGTGGGACATCATCGGGCAACAGCTCCAGCGTCCCCCACCAGCAGCATTAACCGTACTTGTATTGATCGATCAAGTGCAACACGCATGGCGCTCCATCCCACTAACTGACATCCTGCACCTGTACGACACAATACGTGCACGTTTGCATGCTTGTATTCAACATTGTGTCTCTTACTCTGGTTATCAATGTACCAGCATTTCACATATTCAGTGGCTAATGTCGCGCTCACATTAACCTGTGATCTTGCAATGTTAATCGCTTAAATATGTTACCTAGACAAACGCCCGAAATTTCATTGCTCTACATTAATTATTTTTTGGTGTTACTATTTTTTCCGTGGTAATTTTGCCAGATAATACATATTTACAAGAGAGAGAAAGAAGACTGAGAAAAATTTATTTCTGTATAAAGGCTCTTGGACAGAAGTTGATATGAAAACAACAAGAGAAAGAAAAGAAGTTTCTGGTGGTTGATGTTTAATTGTGTGCTTGTGTCTTCTCATAATAACGAGACACTTATTTATGTTGTACAAAACACGGAAAGAAGAGGGTAGGGTCTTGGTTAAAGTAAGTCGTCGATGTTTGATCGAGCATTTATTGATATTACAGAAAGTCTACCGTGAGATCCGGAGTAAGATACCTCCATGCTACAGCATCTAGTGCAGAAAAGTTTACGATGGGATTCGGTTGGGAATATTTGATAATACGTTAAGTAAGAACTAAAAATGAAAACGATGCATATGAGACCAATATTCCTTAAATTGTTCTCCTGTTCGTTTAACATGAATGGATCCACATTCCTCGGTGAACTAACGGCGGTATTAATTTGTATCGGCTATGAAAAGGTTATAAACTATACAGTAGGTATGACTATACCTAGTGCACCTTTGTGCTACATAGCGTTACTGAATTATATACTCCTTCCACGTCGTAGGCTGTTCCAGGATCGTAGCTACATTCTACACTGAACGGTGCAAAGCTACATACTTAGAAAACTGAAAAACAGTAGCGAACATATGGCAAACCAATTAAATTAATGAGATGGAGCTACAACACACACTTATGGGCTGCAAGCAAATGTCTGTGACGCAGAGTGCACATGGAAACTTCTCGTGTGCCACGTGTTTTCGAGCTTGTAGGTGCATATGTACAACGTGCGCATGTTTTTGTAGCATCTTGATGTTCCCTGTGAGATGACTGAGAGCCTTTACAAATCATGTTTGTCACTGACACGCATCGGGCATCAGCGGTTCTGTGATCAGCATCACTCACAGCCTATGTCAGAATATAGCACACCGTATCACAAACAGGGACCAGGGACACCCCAGTTAAAATTCAACAAATATTCTAGGTTTTCTTTGAGATTGGTTGCGAAACCGCATCTCAACGTGTTGGTTGTTTCACTAGAGACGACTAATTAAGCGGATATTGGACTTGTGGTTCTTGATGTCTCCACCCGGTCTAGTAACAAACGATTATTAATCGTTTTAGGCTTATTTTATTCTGTGTAAGATTAACGTTATCACCTGAAACACACTTACAGGTTATATTTTCTCTTCCGAAGTACCACTATCTCAATGAGATGTCGTTGTGGGTTCATTATAAGCAGCAATCAGAATTTATTCCGATGTACGCACTGTGTAATCGTATCACTCAGATTGTCTGTTCGTGAGTAGTGTAATCTTCTTCTGGGCATTTAAAGTGTTTGTACACTCACACATTTCAAGAAACAACGAGAGCCTCTGCAGCGTTCACCCACTAGGTTAGTATCTACTAAAAAAATCAATCACGGGCCGGGTGATGTAATGTAATCCTTTTATCTGATTAGAATCAGGTGTGGTTTATCCCTTCGTTCTGGGTTGTAACGACTTCAATTACAAGCTCATTTCTTAATATATAATCTATTCAAAAGCATGTGCAACGTTATTAGCATATGATCTTACTTAGATATCTGGCTAATAAGGAATAACTACTTACATCTTTCAGTACGAATAACGCGCAAGGAGCCGTAATGTTTGCAGATCGACCGTTTGTGGAAGACTTAGCTGAGTAAGATATAAGGGAGAGGAGATGCGTGTTTCTGCGTCCAGTCCATCTGTGCAACAAGGAGCTTGTATCGACCTCGCA
Source organism: Schistocerca piceifrons (assembly GCF_021461385.2). Taxonomy (NCBI): domain Eukaryota; kingdom Metazoa; phylum Arthropoda; class Insecta; order Orthoptera; family Acrididae; genus Schistocerca; species Schistocerca piceifrons. The sequence goes on along the minus strand of NC_060149.1, from coordinate 214,316,087 downwards.
GTGGACGTTGCTCCCTGCGGTGGGTGGTTCTCTTGTCCCTGGAGGTAGGGGACAATAGACGCTTTTCAATAGGGGAGTGTCCCCTCCATAGTGTAAGGCAATTTGAAGCGTGACGTATGAAGTGCCCACTGGGCTCGCGTGTGGGAAGCTGATGTGTCTGCCAGGACGGTCTCTCCAAATCTAAAAGCCCTCTCCCTTTCAATGACAGCAACAATATAAAGTATTGAGAGGCTTAAAATCCTTCTGTGACGTTGTATTTACCACGATTTTCATTCAGTTGCAAGTTAAAACTTCTCTATTCGCTTCTATATACTTTCCTTTTTTTTAATTAGGATTTGAAGTCCTCTCGATATAGTGATCGTTGGAGAGCTTGAAAATGCTGTGTTTTCGCTGAATAAAGGCAACACAGAAATTACTTGCGTTGATTTATAGAAAACACGAAGAAACTAAATACAGATGACAGGAGAATAATTCGAGTCCCGGTCTTTTTTAATACTGTCAGTTGTTGTTTCAGCGACTGCACCAAACCGAGTGGTGTTTGGTGCTACCAATGGAAGGCCGTGCAGTTATTTCTGAGAACTGCACAATATAAGACAAATGACACACTGACTTTGGGACTGATAACCATGAAATGACTTCCAAGCGATCATGTGTATTCTTAAAGTAAAGAAACCCTCGGTCAGAGCGCTGGTTACATGGTGACTTGTCTAACTAAGGTGGTTTGTAGATAAATGGAAACTTTTAGTTTCAAAAGCTCCTACGACTTTCTCCGCTCACTTAATATGACTTTTATACCTGGAAGCGCTTTTTATTTTTTATTTGTGTGTGTGTGTAAAATATACCAAGTTGCACCGTGGTTTGTGTTGCCCATCTAAAGCTTGATTAAGTGAAGCTGTTTTCAGAAAGGAAGAAGCTAAGAGCATATCATATGGAGGAGACGACGCACAGTAAAGTATTGTGGCGAGTAAATCAACATTCTAGTTGATGACTACCTTACTTACCACTTTTCCTTTCTGTCCCTTTGATTCCTCACATTTCACGTCTTTATTTGAATCATACATATTTTCAATCCTTCAACACTTTTATATTATTTACAGTAAATATTTTCATACGACAACAAAAGTAAGAGGGTCAACACAGTAGAGACAAAATTACTAGAAAATTAAATATTACAATTTTCTCTTTGGTAGCATATTCGCCGGCCGGTGTGGCCGAGCGGTTCTAGGCGCTTCAGTCTGGAACCGCGTGACCGCTACGGTCGCAGGTTCGAATCCTGCCTTGGGCATGGATGTGTGTGATGTCCTTAGGTTAGTTAGGTTTAAGTAGTTCTAAGTTCTAGGGGACTGATGACCTCAGCTGTTAAGTCCCATAGTGCTCAGGGCCATTTGAACCATTTTTTTTTTTTTTTGGTAACATATTCGCAATTGGCTTTCAATTTCTGATCTTAGTGTCTTTTCAAAAAGGGCATGTAAATAAATTCAAGATGTCTTATGAGAATTATTCTGTCGGTTTTCCTGCGTCTGCCACTGAGTTCTTTATAAAGCTTTGTTTATTCACAGCCCACATGCTCGGGTGTGTCGCACATTCTACGTACTCTTCTTATTCATGTTGGCGGGAGTGACTTCCTTTTATCACCGGCGCACGTACACAGCTCGCCGTTAAACTACTGTCCTCGCTGTTGCGCCTTACGTGGTCTTCTGCAGACCATTTGTGGAGGTCCTATCAGTTTTACGACGTAATGGAGGGCTTGGCTAACATCGTTCCGCAACTGCCGGTAGTCCTCAGACGCGCAGCTACAGCTGTAACACTGCCGCCCTTCTACTGCGTCCGTCAGCAACTTTTCAAGATATGAGAAATCACCTTACGTCAGTGGCAGTCATTCTGGGAGCGAAGCCTTATATTACAGCTCCGAAGATAATTTTCATCTGTGTTAGTCCAAGTGCCTTACAGTGAAAATATTACACGAGTGCTGTGCCCAACACTTCATGACAAAAAAAAAAAAAAAAAAAAAAAGTGACGCACCCAGGAGGAGAGGAGGAACCGCAATGAAACATTACGAGTTGAGAGGGTTTATCATGATATTTCAGTGATTATATAATCGAGTCAAATTTGCAAAGAACTTAGCAGTATGAGTATGACGTTGCACTCTCTCTGGCGTGGATGTATATACACAACGGCCAAAGCCCGAAATCGACTAAAGCAGGAACTGGCCGGCCAAGACAGGAAGTGGGCAATGTCGCTTTAAATTGGCCGGCTAATGTCCGATGTTTTCCTGATTTCGCGATTCGGCCGGTCAGTTGGCGAAGTGGCTGGGACCGATCGGTCAAAACTCCGAAGAAAGAAGCAAAGTAGATTTGACTGGACAATTTCAAATTATATAAGTCATAAAATGGCCAATATAGCTGTAAATTGACCATCCAATGTCCGATCTTTTCTTGAGTTCGATATCTGGCCGACCAGCTTGCGAAGTGATGGAGACAGATCGCCGAGAATCGGAAGATAAATAAAGAGTGACTGAATATGTATAATTTCAAGCTGTATGCGATCTATTTATTTTATCATCTGACTTATAAAAAAATATAAACTTAATACAATCTATTCACTTTATAATTTTTTTTAACGCAACCGGTATTCATTTATTACAAGTTAAGCTTTTATGACGTTTGGAATTAGACAGATTTTCTTATTTCTGCATTTGCAGCGAATTGTGGCGCATTTAGTACAGCACTGCCATCGATTGTATCCTTGGCCACTGGTCAGTGACTGTAAAGACGATATGGTTCGTAATTATGTTTCTTCTTTGGTCACAGATTCTAGCGTGAGCAATTTCTGGTGCAGAATAGAGAGCTCATTTCTGGAATATAATCGCTTGAGAACGCCATATTCTGTTCCCAGCTTGTGGAAGATGCCTTAGACGCTCATGACAACTGCAAGAACGCTGCTGGGGTCTCCGTGACCTCTGTCAACATCTGGTATATGGATGCGAACATTGTATCCAACTTTTGCAGGTGGGAATTTTGCATCTGAATTGTCCCGATCTATGAAACCGTGGCTTTGGCTATATCTGGGTTTTCCATGTACCATTTTCAGTTTAGACAACACGTTATTTAGCTCATTTTCAACTTGATTCGAAAACTCTCTACCATTATCTGACTGCAGCAAACTTGGAGCAGCTATAATGGTAAATATGTCAATTAAATGGTAAGCAATTTCTTCTGCTCTTTTGTTTTTCAGGGATCGCAATAATATAACCTTGGTTAAGTGAGCTTGGTAATTGAGTGTGAACTTGTACTCCCTCTCAGGACTACACTGCATGCCTACCAGATTTACATGGCATCTTGGACTAAATTTTTTAAATATTAGAGGTTTGGAAACCTTTCTTTGGATTAGACAGTTTCGTCTGACTAGGTTTGAATACGCGAAGATACAAAATAATGACCTCTTTGGTGACATTTTTATACATAAAATGCAGTTTCTTTTCCATCCGTGTGCGACCTCCATGTCCTATTTTTAAGCGCATATCATGCAGTATTTCGAACAGTTTTTCTGTCTGGACATAGTACAAAATAGCGCTGTTGTCTCCTGTTACTAATGCAATAAGTTTTTCTTTTCCGTCAACTTCAATAACGTCAAATGTTCTTAGTCGACGACAGTCAACACTCTCTTCTCTCTGGTTTTCTTTGCCTTGTTTAACGTCGTCTATGGAAATACAGTATCTATCTCTTGTGATTATTCAGCTATTAATTGCTTTTTCTTGCAGCAGCCTATTCACAGGGTCCAGGAACCTGCTTTGCATATCAAATGTCGTTTCCGCATTTGCATGTATCCCACCTTCACTGTGAATATCGTTCCCGTGTGATGTAGTCATGGGTCAGGCTATAGAAGAATGATACGAACAATTGAAATCGAATACCAGTACATGCGATCAGCCTAAGTCCTCCTACCAAATAATTACCACCGGTATGTTCGAGTGCTGATTTAGGGGATGTCGATTAATTACGCAAGCTCAAAATGGAGGAAATTAGTCCGGCAAAACCACGCAAATTCCCATTTGAAGGAGGTCAATTACATTCTCACGTTAACTTTTTATTTCAGGAAATTGTTATGAAAGATAGCATTTTGTTTGATAAAATTAATCCCGAACATAGACAATGTTAAAGTACACACCAATCATTATGTATATTGTGATTTGAAATGAATGCATTATATGCGACTATGCCCGCGATTCCCCGATCTGAAAGGCGTGCCGCCCAAGTGCCAGATTTCATTTGGGAAGTTCCCTCCGAGAGCGGGCGAATTCATGCATGTCAATTGAGAAAGAGCCGCGATAATCTACAACTCATAAATGTATGTTATTATGTCTGAAATGAGTTTCTACGAAAACTTTTATAACATATGTGTTAATTGGCCTGCAGACAAGTCGAAACAAACGTCCCAGAGAGAGGTTAATCTTTTGGGAAAGGAAGTTAAACTCTAGTTCATTGACAGGAATTCTCTTAGTGATCATATAAATTAAGAAATTGAGAAGGTACGTAACGATGAGGCTCGGAAGACGGTACAAACAATGTTGTCTTTCATACGAACAGTAAGGTTCAATAACGTTAGTCTACATAAGTAAAAGGTCAGTTGTTTATCGGTCAGTTAAAACAGTTAGACCTACTATTTTCAGGAACCTTCTTTTTGCCGGTCTGTCCGACGATTATAAACATGGATACTGGGGCCTACTCAGGGTTAGTGCGTTAAAAGCAAGGTGTTATTACGTCTTAAAAAGTGTTTAATACAGCTTCTCTATAAACATGTTTTTATTATAGCATTTTTAATCAATGTTTGAAACAATTAAAAAGCTTTTCAGTTTACGTGCATGTTCTAATGTTTGTTAGTATTTTATACAGATTACAGTAGAAGAAGCACACGAACGCCGATGGAGTGCTTGAGGAATTAGGGAAGGTGGTATCGCCACCTAATTTGTATTTACTTATTTGAAGCAATTATGTTCAAAAAGCCTCCATGGTAGAGAGCCATTTGCCAGCTGTCAAAAAATCAATTTAATTAAACTCGTTATAATGAACATTAAATTATGTAGTTAGCATTTTCTCATCTACTTTCACAGAAAAATGTAATACATGAAATACGAGCTTTAAGTATGTTAAGTAAATATAATTTCAGTTGCAAATGGCCAGGGTAGACTTTAAGTGACGGGGTGGAGGGGGGAGGTGGAGGGGGGGAGGGAGATACACCACATTTCACGAAACTTCACTGAGAGATGCACAAAGAAAAATATCAGAAAACGTAACTGTACTCACAGTTAATCCAGTTTGTCAGGGAGAAAAACAAGGCACAAAGGCAGGACCTTCTCCTAAAAAGAAAGCTACCACGTGCACGGCACAGCTAACACTGAAAGTGAGAGAAGTGCTGCCTACCGCACATTGTTGCCTCATCACAGTATGCAGCGCGATTTAGCCAGGGATTTTCCGACGTATGTGCAACCACGTCGCATTTTGGCCAGGAATCTGCCACCAATTCCCCAAATGGCTGAGCAGTTCGGATACACGCCACGTTTTTTAAATAATCAGGCTTTGGCCAATCCTCTCGGCCAAAGTGGAAATGCCCTCTCAATTCGTGATCTGGTCGGTCTTCGGGTTTTGGCCATAACATATACACTAATTCGGTTGGGAATGGTGTCATTAAGACTTTGTATCCTCTCCTTAGGCAAATGGTCCACAGTTGCTGCAGCTGGTCGTCGGTATAACGGATACTGGCACTGCGACTGCGTTAACGTCCGAGCTGGACCCACATATGTTGTATCAGCTTGACAGGGCGACATCAAATTCTTCATAATGTCCTTAGTTGCTTTATAATTCTTCAGGGTATTTTTGTTGCAACTGCAAAAATACGTGCTTTTTTCACCAGGCACGTTTTGCTTTATTGAGGTAAAGCATCATCAGTGGTCCGTAATTATGTTATTAACATTTTGAATTGCTTTTAGATCGAAAAACTGTTCGTTAAGAATAGGTTGATTTGTACTTACGGTGATTTTTCGGTTGATTTCTCGCTTACATCGGGAAATGCCGTCTGCTAGCATATCGTTGTTTTTCTGTGTTAGGCACTGATAATTTTGGTCTAATTTTTAGATTTCAGCAGAACACCATGGCTCCAGGAGTAATACCGCTGTGTCTCTGTAAAACGTTAGCAGAATGGGACCTCTTCACAGGCCGATGTCACACTTGCCGGCGATGGTCAACTGGCTACTGCAGAACCGCGACTCATCACTGAACATAGTGCGATGCCATTATCATCAGTCCATGCATCCTGGTCACAGCACATCTCCAAACGTGACGATTTGTGTTGTGATGTTAGTGGCAGCCTACGTATGGGACGGCAATTCTCTAGTATGTCTCCCAGTAGTCTTGTCCGCAGCTCGTGGTCACGCGGTCGCGTTCTCGCTTCCAGAGCACGGGGTCAGGGATTTTCACCTGCCTCAAGATGACTGGATGTTTGTGTCGTCCTCATCGTTTCATGGGCATTCATGAAAGTGGCGAGGTTGAACTGAGCAAAATTTGGGAAGTTGTGCGCGCGCTGACAACCGCGCAGTTGAGTGCCCTACAAACCAAACATCATCATCATCCTAATAGTCTCCGACCAACGCTGCGGGATGACAGAGAATAATGCAGGAAGTCAGTTCTTTCTTCTAGGATGGCAGGCGCAGATGTGAAGGTGTTACAACGGTGCTTTGTGCACAGTACTTGCGGTGGTCAGAAGTGGTCGGCCAGAAACCTGACGATAAGTATGCCTGCTCTCACGTTCCCATGCCGTCCAACATCGGACTACTGTTACATCCGAATGCTCTAGAAATCTGAATATTCCACGATTTTAACAGTCTGACAAATGGAGACACTCTTTGAAACTCTGTCAGGCGCTGATAACGCTGTCTTACACGAGTACGTGGTACTTCCATGGCCTTCACAGTGACCACTGAACGTGTGATGGTATTAACGCCCATTATAACGCTGCCAGGCCTGGTAACAACACTAGACACGAATAACATTAATGCTCTCTGGTAGCCATTCTACATTTCACAGAGAACTGATGCTCTCATTGCTTGCACACCAGCCGATGTAGTTTAAGTGTAAGAAGTTACATTGACATCAGAGCATTATTTCTGGGTGCAACACTTCTTTTTCAGTCAGTGTGTTACTCATTTGTGGCCGTCAAGCTTGATGTGCAGTCTTAACATCTTGTGGCCTGTAGGAGTCTGTACTAATTTTTACTTCGATTAATGGCATTGACATTGTGAGCCCAAGACTGTTTGCGTTTTGAGTGATACGCAGCAGATTGAAATGGCAGTTAGAACAAATTTCACGTTTACAGTAACTAGAGATTCTTAAATAATGCTATAGACAAATCTGCACATTAAGTTAATTATTTTCTATTTGAATGAAACAACAAGTTTACTGTTAACAGTCACTGTTTATTTATATCCACAACGCGTTTCATTGGTTTGAACCTCTACCGTCAGGTGGATTTATACACGTAAATAGGTAACCTGTGGCATTGTCTAGTGGAGATACGGGTTACCCAAAAGTCGAAACATAACACAAACATGTCGTATTAACACAAACACTATGTGATATAAAGTATCTGGATACCCTCAAAAATAAACGTTTTTCATATTAAGTGCATTGTGCTGCCACCCGGACTTCGAACGTGGTCAGGTGATTGGGTGTCACTTGTGTCATATGTCTGTACGCGAGATTTCCACACTCCTAAACATCCCTAGGTCCACTGTTTCCGATGTGATAGTAAAGTGGAAACGTGAAGGGACACGTACAGCACAAAAGCGTACAGGCCGACCTCGTCTGTTGACTGACAGAGACCGCCGACAGTTGAAGAGGGTCGTAATGTGTAATAGGCAGACATCTATCCAGACTATCACACAGGAATTTCAAACTGTATTACAATCCACTGCAAGTACTATGACAGTTAGGCGGCAGGTGAGAAAACCTGGATTTCATGATCGAGCGGCTAGTAATAAGCCACACATCACGCAGGTAAATCCCAAACGACGCCTCGCTTGGTGTAAGTAGCGTAAACATTGGTCGATTGAACAAGGTAAAAACGTTGTATGGCGTGACGAATCACGGTACACAATGTAGCGATCCGATGACAGGCGTGGGTATGACGAAAGCCCGGTGAACGTCATCTGCCAGCGTGTGTAGTGCCAAGAGTAAAATTCGGAGGCGGTGGTGTTATGGTGTGATCGTGATTTTCATGGAGGAGGCTTACATCCCTTGTTGTTTTGCGTGGTACTATCACAACACACGCCTACATTGATGTTTTAAGCACCTTCTTGCTTCCCACTGTTGAAGAGCTATTCGTGGATGGCGATTGCATCTTTCAACACGATCGAGCTTCTGTTCATAATGCACGGCCTGTGTAGGAGTGTTTACACGACAATAACATCCCTGTAATGGACTGGTCTGCATAGAGTCCTGACCTGACTCCTATAGAACACCTTTGTGATGTTTTGGAACGCCGACTTCGTGCCAATAGTCACCGACCGACATCGATACCTCTCTTCAGTGCAGCACTCCGTGAAGAATGGGTTGCCATTGCCCAAGAAACCTTCCAGCACCTGACTGAACATATGCCCGCGTGAGTGGAACCTTTCATCAAGGCTAAGGATGAGTCAACGCCATATTGAATTCCAGCATTACCGATGGAATGCACCACGAACTTGTAACTCATTTTCAGCCTGGTGTAAGGATACTTTTGACCGCATAGTGTATAAATCCACGTGCTGATTAATGTTCAAACCTTTGAAACTTGTTGTGAATATAAATAAAGAGGGTCGGTAAAAGTCCGCAGCTCGTGGTCGTGCGGTAGCGTTCTGGCTTCCCACGCCCGGGTTCCCGGGTTCGATTCCCGGCGGGGTCAGGGATTTTCTCTGCCTCGTGATGACTGGGTGTTGTGTGATGTCCTTAGGTTAGTTAGGTTTAAGTAGTTCTACTTTCTAGGGGACTGATGACCATAGCTGTTAAGTCCCATAGTGCTCAGAGCCATTTGAACCATTTTTTGATTGGTAAAAGCAAACTTGTTGTTTCATTTGATACCAATAACAGCCACGGTAAAGCCTAACACAAAAATCTTCACATTTAAAGCCGGCCGAGGTGGCCGAGCGGTTCTAGGCGCTACAGTCTGGAACCGCATGAGCGCTACGGTCGCAGGTTCGTATCCTGTGCCTCGGGCATGGATGTGTGTGATGTCCTTAGGTTAGTTAGGTTTAAGTAGTTCTAAGTTCTAGGGGACTGATGACCTGAGAAGTTAAGTCCCACAGTGCTCAGAGACATTTGAACCATTTTTTTTTCTTCACATTTAAATGTTTCCTATTCTATTTGTATTTCTATAGAAAAAGACTGTTTTTAGAAAAGAGTACTCAGAATTAATCAGATTTTAAACCTGTGTTATGCTGTCGTTGTTATTTCCCTCTACAGAGGAGCGTACTTGCCTCAGAGGCTAAGAACACCAGATTCGAATTTGCGATGAGCGGGATTCTGATACCATATTAGCCATTCTGCTGACATGGACCGTCAGTCGAACGCTTGAAGTGCGTTGTTTCTGTGTAGAGCAGTGGCAACGTTACTACGTTTAAATCCTTACTCTGCAAAGCTACTACCAAGCTCGAGGCAGATCTTAATTGGATTCTATACTTATTTATGTGGCTACTATGATGAAAAATAGCGAAGATGTTATGATAACTAACACCAACTCATTGGCTCGTGGTTTATCGTACTTATAAATAAGGCTCTGACATCCGAGTAGTGATGGCATAGCCATAATACCCAGTGGGAAAGAAACACTCCGCAATTCCTCCTTAAAGAGAGAACTACGACAGGAAGCTCAGAGGGCAGGCTTACGACTAATATAAGAAGGAAACATGAAGAAGGTGAAGATGAATTTGATTTTTAAAATTCATAAAACAACACCATAGACTGTTATGAATTTAGCAAACAGAGGAAGGTAGTAAATTAGCAAGAAACTGAAGAAGCACAGCAACGTTGCATAACTGCCATAACAGAATCCATGATGAAACTTTAAAGTGGCAACAATTTAAGAGACTATTTAGTAATTTACAGTAGAATAAAATTACTTGTACGAATGAGTAAAGAGTAATAATATACGAGGTGATTTAGCTAAACTTTCCACTTCATACATTTCCGGAACTGCTTCAAACACCATAATTCTGTTTTCACCCAGATGAAATGTAATGAAGTGTCCACTAAGCGAATTATAGGCTTTTGTCATAACTATATTAACGACAGATGCAATAGTATCAACTTCGCTTTTTCTAATGGAACTATAGTAAGTATCGAAGATTTATAACAGACAAATTTAATCGCATTTCTTTCTCCGATAAGTAACTTCGGAGAAATGTTAATATTTAGGATTTGTCTGTTTTGAAGACCGAATTGATTGCTGTCCTATGCGTAACTTAAGATACAGAGCGTGGAACTAAGATATAGAAGAGGATACTAGGCAAAGCCAGTCATATAAAGTATCTGAGTAAATCAGCTATCAAAACTATTGGAAAAGATTTATAAGCGGAAATGAACGTTATATTACTTATTTTGATTCCGAATAATAATCTGAAAATGATATCTGAAACACTTTTAGGTAGGCTTGAAACAGGCAAAAATTGTAGGAGATGCGGTACTTATGTTCAAACAACTAATTGGGATCGAAGAGGACCGAATCGAGAGAACTACTTACCATTCACGAGCTTTATAATGGTTTTTGATAGCATCACTAGAAAAAAACATTATGTTTAATAGAAAATGTTATATATGAAGGACGCTCTGAGAAATCTGTACAAACGTACCACTATCGTTCTAGATTTAAATTATAAATTAAAACAGGTTGCACTGACGAACAAACGGGTTGGATAAGGGAGTATTGTATCATTCGCGATTTTCAACATACACAGTCGACTCTCAATATTTTGAAATTTAAGATACCAGAAAAAAAGTTCATATCACCGAGCGTTCGAAATAATAGGAGTTCAAATAATAGAGAGAGTGAGAGGAAAAACTTCAAATAAACGAGAGTCTGTTTGAAAGCAAATTTTTGTACGGACGTATTACATACAATGAAAATTCATTTTTATCTTAACAATATGTAAAAAAATACGTACATATAATCGTATGGTACATACAGACAGTATATAAAAACATACCAGTGAAAATGCTACACGTCACTTTGAAAAATACTCCGTGATTTACTTTTGAGAGAGTGACTTCCATCTAACATTGTCCAGTGAATTTTCGATGGTGATGAGAGCCGAGAAGAAATCATCATTCGTTCCCATTCTGAGGCCATTCGAGCGCTGGGCATGGAAGTATGATGGTTGATACTTGTTCTTCGTTATCTTCCTCGTTATGTTCATCCTCGTCCTCATCCTAATAGGCCAACAAATCAGCATCGGCTAGAACACCGTGGACGCAGATGTCATCGTCAAAGCTGGGTAGAAGTTCCCACCCTGAGTGGCGGGATTGAATTCGTTGATTCACGCAACTTTGATGGCTGTTCCATGTTTTCTCTTTGCATTACAAACAAGCACTTGTCTGAAGCAGCTATAAAGAGTGGTAGGATTGACATTTTTCTAGGCCTTGTCAATCACGGTTGCAGTGGTCAAAATTGTTATGCTCAGCTGTTCACCTTTTCAAAGGAACGCAGCACAAGTGAAACAGTTTCTCTGCGGTAGAGAGATTTAAAATTTTGTATTATGTCCAGGTCCAAAGGGTGCAGTCTTGATTTCGTTTTGGGTGGAAAACGTCAGTTTTACGTGATCTATTTGTGGTGAGTTGTTGGGTATGTTTCAGTTGTCCAAAAACAATAAAATTTTGCATTTCCCCTTTTTCATATCACTATTAACTGAGATCAGTCATGGATTAAACAGTTCTTCGCCATCCATGATTGTTTGTTTCAACGGCAAGTTGTGGAAAGCGATGTTATTTGCTCGAAACAGCGTGGTTTCGCATATTTCCCTACTATGAGTGGTTTCGACTTCTGAGACCCGTTCGTGTTACAGGCTAGAAGGACAGTTATTCTGTCAGTGCTCAGTTTTCCTCCGTGACACTTTTGGTCCTTGAATACCAGGGTGTTATCAGGAAGACACATATATAAAACGGTTTCACCTATGCTGGATATATTGCGTGTGTCGTAACCACTCAAATGTTGTTTTACTTCATCGATCCATTGGATGCAGAGGGAATTGTCCACGCTGGCACTCTCTCTCTACAGATTTTTTTCATGTGATGGCGTGATGATTTTTGAAATTTGAGTGCCGCCCTCACCGCAACTTCTTCAATCCCGAGAGACTGAACGAAAGACTTAGCTTCTTCCTTCAACATGAAACCACCCACGGGAACGTTCTGTCCTCTACACTGATTTATCCACTTGACCAAGCACTCCTGAAGCTGAGGAAATTCGCTCTGACGTGACCTTTTTCTTCCTGTATCTGAAACACTTCCGGTGACACAATCTTAATTTAAAAAAAAAACACCCATCGGCAATGTAAATGCTAAAATAGCGAACTGTTTTGCAACATCGTTTTTCGAAATTCCGGTTCCACAGTTTCAAATACCAAGCTACACTCCTGGAAATTGAAATAAGAACACCGTGAATTCATTGTCCCAGGAAGGGGAAACTTTATTGACACATTCCTGGGGTCAGATACATCACATGATCACACTGACAGAACCACAGGCACATAGACACAGGCAACAGAGCATGTACAATGTCGGCACTAGTACAGTGTATATCCACCTTTCGCAGCAATGCGGGCTGCTATTCTCCCATGGAAACGATCGTAGAGATGCTGGATGTAGTCCTGTGGAACGGCTTGCCATGCCATTTCCACCTGGCGCCTCAGTTGGACCAGCGTTCGTGCTGGACGTGCAGACCGCGTGAGACGACGCTTCATCCAGTCCCAAACATGCTCAATGGGGGACAGATCCGGAGATCTTGCTGGCCAGGGTAGTTGACTTACACCTTCTAGAGCACGTTGGGTGGCACGGGATACATGCGGACGTGCATTGTCCTGTTGAAACAGCAAGTTCCCTTGCCGGTCTAGGAATGGTAGAACGATGGGTTCGATGACGGTTTGGATGTACCGTGCACTATTCAGTGTCCCCTCGACGATCACCAGTGGTGTACGGCCAGTGTAGGAGATCGCTCCCCACACCATGATGCCGGGTGTTGGCCCTGTGTGCCTCGGTCGTATGCAGTCCTGATTGTGGCGCTCACCTGCACGGCGCCAAACACACATACGACCATCATTGGCACCAAGGCAGAAGCGACTCTCATCACTGAAGACGACACGTCTCCATTCGTCCCTCCATTCACGCCTGTCGCGACACCACTGGAGGCGGGCTGCACGATGTTGGGGCGTGAGCGGAAGACGGCCTAACGGTGTGCGGGACCATAGCCCAGCTTCATGGAGACGGTTGCGAATGGTTCTCGCCGATACCCCAGTGTCCCTAATTTGCTGGGAAGTGGCGGTGCGGTCCCCTACGGCACTGCGTAGGATTCTACGGTCTTGGCGTGCATCCGTGCGTCGCTGCGGTCCGGTCCCAGGTCGACGGGCACGTGCACCTTCCGCCGACCACTGGCGACAACATCGATGTACTGTGGAGACCTCACGCCCCACGTGTTGAGCAATTCGGCGGTACGTCCACCCGGCCTCCCGCATGCCCACTATACGCCCTCGCTCAAAGTCCGTCAACTGCACATACGGTTCACGTCCACGCTGTCGCGGCATGCTACCAGTGTTAAAGACTGCAATGGAGCTCCGTATGCCACGGCAAAGTGGCTGACACTGACGGCGGCGGTGCACAAATGCTGCGCAGCTAGCGCCATTCGACGGCCAACACCGCGGTTCCTGGTGTGTCCGCTGTGCCGTGCGTGTGATCATTGCTTGTACAGCCCTCTCGCAGTGTCCGGAGCAAGTATGGTGGGTCTGACACACCGGTGTCAATGTGTTCTTTTTTCCATTTCCAGGAGTGTATTTTCATTAACTGAAAGACACTTGTTGAGTCTGGCACTCATAGCGTTTCCCAGTTTCAAGAAACACGTGTTGACAACGACACATTATGAAAGCAGAATGTAGACTGAATGGAATACAGTTCGGAGAAACTAACGGCAGGTGGTCTGAGTCTGTACTAGGAATCACGAAAGTAGGAGTAGTTCAATGAGGATCACAGAAGCAGTGGACTCCAAAATACACTACTGGCCATTAAAATTGCTACACCAAGAAGATATGCAGATGATAAACGGATATTTATTGGACAAATATATTATACTAGAACTGACATAACATTACATTTTCACGCAATTTGGGTGCATAGATACTGAGAAATCAGTACCCAGAACAACCACCTCTCTCCGTAATAACGGCATTGATACGCCTGGGCATTGAGTCAAACAGAGCTTGGATGGCGTGTACAGGTACAGCTGCCCATGCAACTTCAACACGATACCACAGTTCATCAAGAGTAGTGACTGGCGTATTGTGACGAGCCAGTTGCTCGGCCACCATTGACCAGACATTTTCAATTGGTGAGAGATCGGGAGAATGTGCTGGTCAGGACAACAGTCGAACATTTTCTGTATTCAGAAAGGCCCGTACAGGACCTGCAACATGCGGTCGTGCATTATCCTGCTCAAACGTAGGGTTTCGCAGGGATCGAATGGAGGGTAGAGCCTCATCTGAAATGTAACGTTCACTGTTTAAAGTGCCGTCAATGCGGACAAGAGGTGACCGAGACGTGTAACCAATGGCATCCCATACCATCACGTCGGGTGATACGCCAGTATGGCGAAGACGAATGCACGCTTCCAATGTGCATTCACCGCGATGCCGCCAAACACGGATGCGATCATCACGATGCTGTAAACAGAACCTGGATTCATCCGAAAAAATGACGTTTTGCCATTCGTGCACCCAGGTTCGTCGTTAAGTACACCATCGCAGGCGCTCCTGTCTGTGATGCAGCATCAAGGGTAACAGCAGCCATGGTCTCCAAGCTGATAGTCCATGGTGCTGCAAACGTCGTCGAACTGTTCGTGCAGATGGTTGTTGTCTTGCAAACGTCACCATCTGCTGACTCAGGAATCGGGACGTGGCTGCACGATCCGTTACAGCCATGCGGATACGATGCCTGTCATCTCGACTGCTAGTGATACGAGGCCGTTGGGATCCAGCACGGCGTTCCGTATAACTCTCCTGAACTCACCGATTCCATATTCTGCTAGCAGTCATTGGATCTCGACCAACGCGAGCAGCAATGTCGCGATACGATAAACCGCAATCGCGATAGGCTACACTCTGACCATTATCAAAGTCGGAAACGTGATGGTACTCATTTCCCATCCTTACACGAGGCATCACAACAACGTTTCACCAGGCAACGCCGGTCAACTGCTGTCTGTGTATGAGAAATCGGTTGGAAACTTTCCTCGTGTCAGCACGTTGTTGATGTCGCCACCGGCGCTAACCTTGTATGAATGCTCTGAAAAGCTAATCATTTGCATATCAGAGCATCTTCTTCCTGTCGGTTAAATTTCGCGTTTGTAGCACGTCATCTTTGTGGTGTAGCAATTGTAATCGTCAGTAGTGTATAAAGAGTGTGGGAACCCTGACTTCACGTTATAAGGTGTTCGCCAACTGTCCTCACCACTACAACTTCAAATCACCGATGGGACCAAAACGCATCGATTATTTTAAATTTCTCGAGTACTTTTCAAGGAAGGAAAAAATTTTCAGATTAATGAGAACTAGACACTACAATGCAAAAATGGAAGGCCCAGATTCTTGCAAGTATTTAAATGGATGGCCATACCATTTATCTCAGAGTGATACACGACGCAGTAGATCAGACGCAAGGAGGAATGGCAACATTAGACAGCAGTGTAGATAAGGAAATAATATCCATCAAAAAAGCTCAAAATGGGCTGAGAAGAACTATTATTCAAAGATTACTTCTCTAAATCATGAGATATAAATCTGAGGAGAGAAGAAAGCCAGAACGCCCGGAGAGAAGATGATTGGAGCAACCGCAAAGTGCGTACGTGAGATGCTTCTGGAGTGTAGAAGCCATACACGTCGAATCAAACGTGGGAATAAAATTTATATCCGTGAAAATACGTGGTCTCCGGGCAACATAAACGGATCAAATTTTCTCGTGTTTTCAGCGGTGTCAGGTGGTTAAATACCCACGAGCTATCCGACGAGTTCTTCTCAGTCAGCGTCACTGCTAAACAACTGCCAAACAGTACTCGTCCGGAAATTTGTGAATATTTAGCTGATTGATACATCTCAAGGTTCCAGAAAATTTTATTAGTTTAAAACTAATACCTTTAGTCTTCATGAGCTTAAGAAGAGTAATGACAGAAGCGGTCAGTTAACTCTTAAGTAAACGATAGTGGTAGGAGAAGAGCCCTTCACCACACACACAGTGCAGATGTAAACGTAGGTGTAAGACACAAGCATTTTCTACATCTACATCTACATCCATACTCCGCAAGCCACCTGACGGTGTGTGGCGGAAGGTACCCTGAGTACCTCTATCGGTTCTCCCTTCTATTCCAGTCTCGTATTGTTCGTGGAAAGAAGGATTGTCGGTATGCTTCTGTGTGGGCTCTAATCTCTCTGATTTTATCCTCATGGTCTCTTCACGAGATATACGTAGGAGGGAGCAATATACTGCTTGACTCCTCGGTGAAGGTATGTTCCCGAAACTTCAACAAAAGCCTGTACCGAGCTACTGAGCGTCTCTCCTGCAGAGTCTTCCACTGGAGTTTATCTATCATCTCCGTAACGCTTTCGCAATTATTAAATGATCCTCTAACGAAGCGCGCTGCTCTCCGTTGGATCTTCTCTATCTCTTCTATCAATCCTATCTGGTACGGATCCCACACTGTTGAGCAGCATTCAATCAGTGGGCGAACAAGCGTACTGTAACCTACTTCCTTTGTTTTCGGATTGCATTTCCTTAGGATTCTTCCAATGACTCTCAGTCTGGCATCTGCTTTACCAACGATCAACTTTATATCATCATTCCATTTTAAATCACTCCTAATGCGTACTCCCAGATAATTTATAGAATTAACTGCTTCCAGTTGCTGACCTCTTATTTTGTAGTTAAATGATAAGGGAACTATCTTTCTATGTATTCGCAGCACATTACACTTGTCTACATTGAGATTCAATTGCCATTCCCTGCACCATGCGTCAATTCGCTGCAGATCCTCCTGCATTTCAGTATAATTTTCCATTGTTACAACCTCTCGATACACCACAGCATCATCTGCAAAAAGCCTCAGTGAACTTCCGATGTCATCCACAAGGTCATTTATGTATATTGTTAATAGCAACGGTCCTTTGACACTCCCCTGCGGCACACCTGAAATCACTCTTACTTCGGAAGACTTCTCTCCATTGAGAATGACATGCTGCGTTCTGTTATCTAGGAACTCTTCAATCCAATCACACAATTTGTCTGATAGTCCGTATGCTCTTACTTTGTTCATTAAACGACTGTGGGGAACTGTATCGAACGCCTTGCGGAAGTCAAGAAACGCGGCATCTACCTGTGAACCCGTGTCTATGGCTCTCTGAGTCTCGTGGACGAATAGCGCGAGCTGGGTTTCACACGACCGTCTTTTTCGAAACCCATGCTGATTCCTACAGAGTAGATTTCTAGTCTCCAGAAAAGTCATTATACTCGAACATAAAACGTGTTCCAAAATTCTACAACTGATAGACGTTAGAGATATAGATCTATAGTTCTGCACATCTGTTCGACGTCCCTTCTTGAAAACGGGGATGACCTGTGCCCTTTTCCAATCCTTTGGAGCACTACGCTCTTCTAGAGACCTACGGTACACCGCTGCAAGAAGAGTGGCAAGTTCCTTCGTGTACTCTCTGTAAAATCGAACTGGTATCCCATGAGGTGCAACGGCCTTTCCTCTTTTGAGCGATTTTAATTGTTTTTCTATCCCTCTGTCATCTATTTCGATATCTACATTTTTGTCATCTGTGCGACAATCTAGAGAAGGAACTACAGTGCAGTCTTCCTCTGTGAAACAGCTTTGGAAAAAGACATTTAGTATGTCGGCCTTTAGTCTGTCATCCTCTGTTTCAGTACCATTTTGGTCACAGAGTGTCTGGACATTTTGTTTTGAACCACCTACCGCTTTGACATAAGACCAAAATTTCTTAGGATTTTCTGCCAAGTCAGTACATAGAACTTTACTTTCGAATTCATTGAACGCCTCTCGCATAGCCCTCCTCACACTACATTTCGCTTGGCGTAATTTTTGTTTGTCTGCAAGGCTTTGGCTATGTTTATGTTTGCTGTGAAGTTCCCTTTGCTTCCGCAGCAGTTTCCTAACTCGGTTGTTGTACCACGGTGGTTCTTTTCCATCTCTTACGATCTTGCTTGGCACATACTCATCTAACGCATATTGTACGATGGTTTTGAACTTGGTCCACTGATCCTCAACACTAACTGTACTTGAGACAAAACTTTTGTGTTGAGCCGTCAGGTACTCTGTAATCTGCCTTTTGTCACTTTTGCTAAACGGAAAAATCTTCCTACCTTTTTTAATGTTTCTATTTACGGCTGAAATCATCGATGCAGTAACCGCTTTATGATCGCTGATTCCCTGTTCTGCGTTAACTGTTTCAAATAGTTCGGGTCTGTTTGTCACCAGAAGGTGTAATATGTTATCGCCACGAGTCGGTTCTCTGTTTAACTGCTCAAGGTAGTTTTCAGATAAAGCACTTAAAAAATTTTCACTGGATTCTTTGTCCCTACCACCCGTTATGAACGTTTGAGTCTCCCAGTCTATATCCGGCAAATTAAAATCTCCACCCAGAACTATAACATGGTGGGGAAATCTACTCGAAATATTATCCAATTTTCCAGCTCTCCCGTGTGGATTTCCTTGGTGCACAATACTCAACTTGCGAGTAGTTTCTCATGATGAAGTGGTTTACATTATAGCTGTTTTCCCGTTGTCTAGCAGACAAAGAGAGGAGGTTTGTACAGGGATGTACAGATTTGATAGAGGGAATTGTCGTATTTGAGGGATCGTGGTTTCGCCTCCGTGTCATACAGAGTAGCTCTGCGTGGCACGTGGCTATGATAACATCAGCGCTTTCGGTATTTTGGGCGTCTCAGTGAGGGTCGCATATGTGACGGTGTAAGCACCATGTGCTTATCTCTGGCTATACGGGAGTTTTTCACAAATTTGTAATTTCTCATTCACTTCATCTCCTCTCTCTCTCTCTCTCTCTCTCTCTCTCTCTCTCTCTCTCTCTCTCTATGCCCATTGCCAAGGTTGCCTTTTTATCAAAGGCGCCTGGCCCATGGCCCATTTAGCTTACAGTGTAAGATGAGGAATCATTTACAAACTTGATCTAGATAACACGGGTGTTGCACAGGTTATCTAACACCTTGAGAGAAGTCGTAGCATAAAAATCTGTGAGGTATTTGAAGGTAAAATGCTGCAACAAAATCTGCTGGAAGTTTAGACAATGCGCTGTCATAGGACACAGTAGCTGGGTGGACAGATATGGTGTGACACTTCAAATAGGTCTGACTAAGAGTGATCGCAATGGACATCTCTCTGAACTGGAAATTGGTCTCGTGACATTCTGGTCTCGTTACACATATGAAGTGAAAACAGAAAAACTGACCCACAATTCATTTTCATGTTTCATATCGCTGCCTGCTGGGTTCTATAACTAACCACAATTCAAAAAACCTATTGAACTGTGTCAGCAAGGAAAATAATGTCAATGTAAGTACTTGGTAGGGACACCCGAGTATCGCCTATCTATGGACTGTAAAATACGAGTATTTTCATACATTTATTATCATCACTGTCTCTGTAAATGATTTCAGAGTATGGGGGCTTAGAGCGAGATCTGATTATCGAATCATTCGTTTTCTCTTTCGAAACGTCATGAGGGCTCTAAGTGCATTTGAGATCTTCATACGATTCTTCTGTAGACGTTCCAACGTAATTATTTTCCTGTAAATAACCTTAGCTGTATAATGAAACACTCATTACACGTAACTGATTCCAATTCTGGCCACCAGGTGCAAATCTGGCGCTGTGAATGCAGGAAATAAGTATAAAAATATTTCCATTTATAATTGATTACAAACGGGACGCGGGCAGAAAAGGTCAAACAACTGAGAAAGGCACACTGTTGATTTTATTGTTAACCGCCGCATAGACAGTTTGTTCAATATGAACACCGAAGACGTCGACGAGATGTTCTACAGTGCCAGATTTGCACCCAGCGGCCAAAATTGGAACTAAATTTTTTCCCGCGGAAATCGGTTCCGCATCAATGCATTAGCATATCTACCAAGTTTCGTTACCATACAGCCCACACTGGACCTCCGTGAGTAGCTGCACTTTAATTATAACCACCCAGTACAATTCTTACATGCTCTTCCATTTCGCATCACTTTTCAGTGTTAAGCCTAGTGATTGTGTCAATTAACAGACTACTATTGCTGTGTTTAAACATTACAGGTTTGTTTTTCCTACTCACCTGCGTTAGCAAATGTTTTTCTACATTTAGAGCTAGCTGCCATTCATCACACCAACTGGAAATGTTGCGTAAGTAATTTTGTATCTTCCTACAGACAATCAATGGCGGCTTCCCGTACACCACAGTGCCGCGCGGAGTGGCCGCGCGGTTTCAGGGGCCATGTAACGGATTGCGTGGCGCCTCTCGCCGCAGGTTCGAGTCCTCCCTCGGGCATGAGTGTGTGTGTTGTTCTTAGCATAAGTTAGTTTATGTTAATTTAATTAGTGTGTAAGTCTAGGGACTGATGACCCCAGCAGTTTGGTCCCTTGGGAATTCACACACAACTGAACATTTTTTTCTACACTACAGCATCATCAGCAAACAGCCACAGATTGCTGCTCACCCTGTCCATACAGAGAATAACAACGTTCCTGTCACACTTTTCTAGGGCACTCCTGGCGATAGTTTTGTTTCTGATGAACGCTCGCCATCGATGACAGCATACTGGGTTCAACTACTTAAGAAGTGTACGAGCCACTCAAATACTTGGAACCCCATTCCGTATGCTCGTACCTTCGTTAATAGTCTGCAGTGGAACAGCATATGAAACGCTTTGCGAAAATCTAGGAATCTGCCTTCATCCAATGGTTCGTAGTATATCATGTGAGTAAAGGTCAAGCTGAGTTTTCACACGAGCGATGCTTTCTAAAACCGTGCTGACTTGTGGACAGAAGCTTTTCCGTCTCAAAGAAATTTGTTGTATTCGAACTAAGGATATGTTTAAGAATTTCGCAGCAAATCTATGGTAAGGAATTGGTCCGTAATTTTGGGGGTCCATCCTTTTACCTTTCTTACACTCCTGGAAATTGAAATAAGAACACCGTGAATTCATTGTCCCAGGAAGGGGAAACTTTATTGACACATTCCTGGGGTCAGATACATCACATGATCACACTGACAGAACCACAGGCACATAGACACAGGCAACAGAGCATGCACAATGTCGGCACTAGTACAGTGTATATCCACCTTTCGCAGCAATGCAGGCTGCTATTCTCCCATGGAGACGATCGTAGAAATGCTGGATGTAGTCCTGTGGAACGGCTTGCCATGCCATTTCCACCTGGCGCCTCAGTTGGACCAGCGTTCGTGCTGGACGTGCAGACCGCGTGAGACGACGCTTCATCCAGTCCCAAACATGCTCAATGGGGGACAGATCCGGAGATCTTGCTGGCCAGGGTAGTTGACTTACACCTTCTAGAGCACGTTGGGTGGCACGGGATACATGCGGACGTGCATTGTCCTGTTGGAACAGCAAGTTCCCTTGCCGGTCTAGGAATGGTAGAACGATGGGTTCGATGACGGTTTGGATGTACCGTGCACTATTCAGTGTCCCCTCGACGATCACCAGTGGTGTACGGCCAGTGTAGGAGATCGCTCCCCACACCATGATGCCGGGTGTTGGCCCTGTGTGCCTCGGTCGTATGCAGTCCTGATTGTGGCGCTCACCTGCACGGCGCCAAACACGCATACGACCATCATTGGCACCAAGGCAGAAGCGACTCTCATCGCTGAAGACGACACGTCTCCATTCGTCCCTCCATTCACGCCTGTCGCGACACCACTGGAGGCGGGCTGCACGATGTTGGGGCGTGAGAGGAAGACGGCCTAACGGTGTGCGGGACCGTAGCCCAGCTTCATGGAGACGGTTGCGAATAGTCCTCGCCGATACCCCAGGAGCAACAGTGTCCCTAATTTGCTGGGAAGTGGCGGTGCGGTCCCCTACGGCACTGTGTAGGATCCTACGGTCTTGGCGTGCATCCGTGCGTCGCTGCGGTCCGGTCCCAGGTCGACGGGCACGTGCACCTTCCGCCGACCACTGGCGACAACATCGATGTACTGTGGAGACCTCACGCCCCACGTGTTGAGCAATTCGGCGGTACGTCCACCCGGCCTCCCGCATGCCCACTATACGCCCTCGCTCAAAGTTCGTCAACTGCACATACGGTTCACGTCCACGCTGTGGCGGCATGCTACCAGTGTTAAAGACTGCGATGGAGCTCCGTATGCCACGGCAAACTGGCTGACACTGACGGCGGCGGTGCACAAATGCTGCGCAGCTAGCGCCATTCGACGGCCAACACCGCGGTTCCTGGTGTGTCCGCTGTGCCGTGCGTGTGATCATTGCTTGTACAGCCCTCTCGCAGTGTCCGGAGCAAGTATGGTGGGTCTGACACACCGGTGTCAATGTGTTCTTTTTTCCATTTCCAGGAGTGTATATACAGGAGTCACATGCACTTCTTTCCAGTCGCTTGAGAATTGGGATTCCATCCGGGCCTGACGTCTTATCTGTTTTCAAATCTTTCAGTTGTTTCTCTACTTCAGGTATGTCTATTACTATGTTCACCATACGGGAATCTGTGTTATGGTCAACCGACGGTATGTTTGCATGAACCTGCTGCGTAAACGATTTCTTAAAAGCGGAATTTAAAACTTCAGCTTTCCTTTTGCTATCCTCTATTGCCACACGAGACTGGTCGACAAGTGACTGGATAGAAGTCTTTAACTCGCTTAGCGACTATTCGAAGGACCAGAATTTTCTCGGGTTCTCGGCAAGATCTTTTGCTAAGGTGCGACGCCAGTAGTTGCATGCATCGCGCATCGATCTTTTTACAAGAATCTCTGCTAAATTTTATCTTTCGTCATCTACGCGTTCTGTTGCACCGAGGGTGCAACAGTATTTGTTTCCTCAGCATTTTCCAAATTCTACTATTAAACCGGGGTGTGTCTTTCCCGTTCTTAATCTACTTAGTCGGCACACAGTCAACCGGTAGGTGATCTAGCGGTGCAAAGGCACCATGTTGTCTGTATATGGCTCCCCGTTCAGGTGGATGTCTGCAGCTACTGGAGAAGAAGTCCTTGCAAAGAGACTGAATGCTTCATCTAGCACTGCAGTGGTCTTCGCCTCGATGTTAACAGCTGATGAAGACAGTGGTGTCCGACATCATATACACACCCTGATACGGTTGTCTACAGAGGATATCAGCGAGTATGTGAGAACATCTGAGAGTAATGGTCTGATTTGAGGAAGGGAGTTACGAGAGCCAGCTGGCTACTATTTTTCCCACAGCAACACTCCTAACCTGGAAGGGACAACAGGCTGGAGTGGCCGGGTGGTACTACTGCGTGGCGATGACTTCCTCTAGTAGTAGTAGTAGTAGTAGTAGTAGTAGTAGCTTCATTCATCCGGAGATCTCTTTTCACAAGGATATAGGACGTGTCAAAGTATTTACATGTTAAGACCAATTTAAAATAAGCTAATTCGTATACACATATATTTACAGACTTCTAGTTAGAGACAATCATTAGATTTTACTCCTGGTATACAATACTTTTTTTACAAATAACTTATTAAATAACGTAATGCCACAATGTTCACTCATATCTCACCATCAGTCACTGCACACGCTATACACACATTGTTCCATAACACTTCACTCACTACACACACACACACACACACACACACACACACACACACACACAGACACACAAACACACACTGGTGATCTCTGGGCCATAATGAGTGAAATGTCGAGCTCAGAAAGAGGAAGAGGTGTTAATATTGTGCTATGCATAGCTTGAGGGGAGAGTGTTTCTAGAAAGGAAAAAAGAAGGAGAAAAACATAAAGTGAAAGTGTCATGTGGAATGTTGGATGTTTTACAATCATTATTATTATTATTTATTTGTATAACATTTTTATTAAACCCCTACACTGTTTTATCTAAGTAATGCTTCAATGTATAAAATGTATTGCATAACACGTACTTTCTAGCTGGCTTTTTAAATAAGTGTGTTTTTGCAATTTCTTTAATCTCTTTTGGTAATTTATTTTACAGTTTTATTCCTTGGTAGAAAAGGCTATTTATTTTTTCTTGGTAAATGTAAGTTCAGTCTATCTCTTGTTGCATGGTCATGGACAGAGCTGTTTGTGCAGTAATTACCAACGTTATTTTTTATGTATACAACTGACTGGTAAATGTATTCACGTGAAGCAGTTAAAATCCCGTTTTTTGAACAGATCTTTACAATGAGCTCGACTAGTACTTTTGGCTATTATTCTTATGGCTCTTTTCTGGAGTTTGAAAATTGTGTTCATATTTTGTGCGTTTGTTCCCCAAAAAAGAATGCCATAGCTAAGAACTGAGTCTACATATGAATAATATGTAACTAAAAGACACTGCAAGTTACACACTGATGATAAGATTCTAAGGACATAACATGCTGATGACATTCTGTTTGCAAGTGCCTTTGTGTGTTCACACCACTTCAACTGAGGATCAATATTCATTCCTAGAAATTTTGCATTTGTTACACAGTCTATAGATGTGCCATCTACATTTAATTTGACATTGTCATTTTTCCTTTTCAAACTAAAATTCGTGGCATTAGTTTTCTTTATGTTCAATGTCAATTTATTGCTTATTGACCAATCGTAAACTTGCTTGAGAATTTCATTTGCTTTCTTGACAAGGAGTTCTCTTGTTTTCTCAGTGACTATAATATTGCTGTCATCAGAGAAGAGAATTTTTTCACCATGAGTAACACTACTGGGAAAGTCATTGATTTATATCAGGAATAGTATTGGTCCTAATATGCTACCTTGCGGAACCCCTATATTAATGTATTTTGGTTCTGAAAAGTGTTTTACTAAATGTTTAGATCTATTTGAAGTATGTGTTGTCTCTACCTATCTGCTAGGTATGATCGAAACCAGTCATTAGCTACCCCTCTTATCCTTAATGCTTCTAATTCATTTAATTGAATCTTGTGGTCGACTGTATCAAACACCTTAGAAAGATCCAAAAATATGCCTGTGACACACTCATCTTTATCAAGAGCATCAAGTACAACTTTTTGTAAAATCTACTATGACTGACTCCGTATTTTTTACATTTCGGAAAACAAACTGTGATACCTTAAATGATTGTATTCAGTTAATTCATTAATCTGTCTTTCATAATTACTTCTATTATTTTTGAGAATGGTGACAACAGGGAAATGGACCGGTAATTTTCTGTGTCTGCTGCTCCGATTTTCTTGTTTGTTCACCTTCTTCAGGTGCCTGGCTGGAGCTGTAATATTACCCAACTTCACCCTTCAGTGACGTTGGGTATCTTCTTCCGTTAACTTCCTGAATGAGCCCTCTTACATTCAACAACGAGTTGATATTCGAGGTGGAACGTTTCCTGGACAACCAAAACACGCATGTCTACAACCAATGTCTCCGCCAAGTCATTGATTGTTGGGAGAAATGTGTAGAACTGAATCGTGAATGTATAGGGAAGGTCTAGTACCACGACTAAGTTCCGCCTCTACTGTCCTCGATGTCAACGGGACATTAAACCCTGACCTTCTTTCCTTCATCAACAAGTTTTCCGGTTGCAACTTGATTTTTTCGTGGTGATAATTAAAACTCTCTGACTACCCCCTTGTAAGGATCTCGTAGCTGCCAATTTATCTTCGAATACACTTAGGACCAACTGGGCACGGGCTCTTCATAAGTTGGATTAACCTTAGAATACATTTGCATTTACAAATTGTATGGTTTGTGGCCGAGGG
This sequence comes from Schistocerca piceifrons, assembly GCF_021461385.2. NCBI lineage: Eukaryota > Metazoa > Arthropoda > Insecta > Orthoptera > Acrididae > Schistocerca > Schistocerca piceifrons. The sequence goes on along the minus strand of NC_060149.1, from coordinate 214,289,856 downwards.
TGCATTTTGTAACAGTATAATTTGTCCCTCCTCTTATTCCCTTTGTGAATGGTGTGCAGGAAGAACAGCTGTCGAGTCGCCCCTGAGTATGTCAAATTGTTTCATGTTTTACTGTGATGTTAACTGTTCTAGGTGTGATTGTGTGTGTGTGTGTGTGTGTGTGTGTGTGTGTGTGTGTGTGTGTGTGTGCGTGTGTGTGTGTGAATCGAACGCTCTCGTAATTTTAAGATTAAGGCTTTACGTGGCGCACGTTTACAGCCAGTGTCTCCCATGGTATATTGTTGAGCAGTTCTGTATCGTTCTGGAACAGACTAAAGGAACCCCATATCAATCGAGTTCCACAATGAATTTTCTCCATGTGTCGCGTTAATGTACCTTGGTAAACGTTCAACAAGGAATGGGCCGGGCAAGAGTATTAGAAGCGATCTCTTTCGTGGTTCTATTAGATTTCCTTGGCATTCTTGGAATGAATCTTATCTGAAATCTTTCCGAATTAGTTTAATGAATCGTTCCACTTTAAATGACTCTGGATTAATACAGCTGGAAATTGTGACAGATCCCCGTAATTTCTCGGTATGGGTAGGTCAAAAAAGATCGTAGCGCTCCCCCTATTTACTCTAGTTTTATTATATTTGGTTATATTGAGAATCAGTTATCAGTCTCTGTATCGAACTCTGATTATCTGATTCGAAGCCTTTACAGAAGTAAACTAAAAGGAAATCAAACTGCAGCACGCCATCGAAACACTTATGAGTCATTTAATCGATAAGAACCATTTCGGATTAGAGTGACCGAAGCTTGCGAAATCGGTGTTGAATAGTTCGGAAGGAGCTGTTCGGTGTCCAGATAAGCCGTTGTACAGGGGCAGATGACTGTGAAGACTGTGAGTGTGTTGTCATGAAACTTAAGTGTTTTGTTTTTGAAGGAAGTACGTGTAATTTTTCTTTCTGATGCTTTCTTCATGACGTGCAGTTAGTCTATCCAGTGAAGAAAGTAATACTAAGTATTGGGAAACGAGTCTCTCAATACGTACAGGGTGAGCAAAATAAAACTCACCTAAAAATATTTATAACCAGTCTTGTTCTGGCGTAACCACAAGCGCCGGAACGAAGATGAGGAATGCAAGAGAAGAGAAGGTGGTGAAACGACGTCGGCCAATAGCGCGCTGACCAGGATATACCTGAAATATGTTTTGATCTTTGGAAACTTTGATGTTATTGCCTATGATCTTGAGAGGCGGTATCTGCGTACTGTAGAGCATCTTAACTATTGTTTGGCCAACCTTGTAGAATTTTATATAAGATTGCATTTCATGGGCTTTTATTTAAATGATCATTTTAGTACATAAAGTTGCCACCCTTTCACCGTAAGACTTTTCTTAGAAGTTAAAATCAAGGTCACCGCGAGAGGAATATAAGTGCCGGTCCTGCCAGCCTCGGCCGGACATTAGTGGACTGTTCGCAGAGTATTAGCGGCCTAACGGAGAGTGCTACGGGAACAGTTATTAGTTATCCATATCCCTTGCTTGTTTGGACGTTGTCTATAGTGAAGACCATTACTGTTTGCATGTTGATCTAAATACAAAGTTAAATATTGTCAATCTGCTTTATTGAAATTAAATTCTTAATGTTATTTGCTTGAATTGTTGTATAGCATTCCGAGAACGCAGCATCCTTTAGGAACCCTATACGAGACGAGTGGGCAGGACGCCACAAGACTGGCTCAGGATTGACAACCGTTAATGATAAAGCAGAAGATGCTGAAGTGGCCACCGTAGATGCCTATGCAGTGCCATTTTGCCACGAACTTTTGCACTGCAGATTTTGCCAGTACAGTTCCAATCTTCAACCCTTGCACAAACAGTTCCTCACACTTTTGCCACGAACTGTTCTTCGCTTGACACTCGACAGTGAACACGCGATGTTTTATGTTGAGCACCATTTTGTTTTGCATTCGACTGGTCACTCACTCAAACGTAACGACGCAGCGAAGTATTTGGGACAGAACATGCGGGAGAGGCGCATTTGCAGATGTGTGGCAGCATCGAAATCACGGTTTCGAGAATTTTCTGTGATGAGCGGTACTGCTCTTCTTTAACAAGGGTCAATTCCACGTCAGCCTTATAAATATTCTCCTGGCCACTTTCATTCTGGCAACCCTGTATTAGCCTCCAGATTCAGTCATTACCGTTCAAAAAACGTCCTGTCGACAAGCGCAGGGATGCCGAAGCACTTCGAATCAAGTGCTTGGTTACTGATATTACGAGCGCAAAGAGTTTTCAATATACTGGTTAAACACACGTCCGGCATATAGGAAATCTCTTTAAAGTTTTGCATTATTTCCACGGGTGTCGCCGGCCGGTGTGGCCGTGCGGTTAAAGGCGCTTCAGTCTGGAACCGCGTGACCGCTACGGTCGCAGGTTCGAATCCTGCCTCGGGCATGGATGTGTGTGATGTCCTTCGGTTAGTTAGGTTTAATTAGTTCTAAGTTCTAGGCGACTGATGACCTCAGAAGTTCAGTCGCATAGTGCTCAGAGCCATTTGAACAACGGGTGTCGAAAATAGCCATATTTGGAGCTACTTTTAATGACGTATGACGAGGCAGTTTTGGCGATATTATAGAATCGGCACTAAAAGGTGAGGAGCAGGGAGGGAGCGTAGTACGATGGCTCTTTGGGTTTTGGGCAGCTGCTGCGAGCGGGCGAGGAGGAGAGCGCACAATAAGAATATACGCCGTCCGTCCCTCCCGCGCCCCATTGTTCGGCGTACAATGCAGATTTGAATCCCAGCGGGATTTGAAAGCTGCTGATCTCGCTGCTTGCCCGTGACCGCCGCGGATTTGTCGTCCTCGGGGGAAAAAGCAAATAGCGAGTGTAGTGCGGCCAGCATAAATGAACTTGCACGTTTATCTTAGCCAGATATCTTACCGCCGATGACGAAAGCCCGGCCACTTTTCAGACTGTCCGTTTCGTAGCACTTCCACAGTCGACTCCTTGCTACAGTCGTTGAGACCTTATCTGATGTGTAATGAAAAGTACACGTAGTTCATTTTAGAACAGGAATGCTGAACATCGAATCATTGCATTAGGAAAGAGTTTTCGACAAATATGGAGCTTTTTCATCCCACTTCATTTATTGTGGAAGAAAGAATATGCAGTGATCAGGTGGACCTCTCATGATAATGACACGTTACACATAATCCAGAAGATCGTTACTGTGAAGTCGTCGGGAATGATTTCTTTTAATTTGGATGAGCAATTGCCCCTAATTAAATTCAAGTGAGATTCAAATATTCTCAAATGCGTAACTAACGTATAATCTAACTGTAATCCATCCGGTACCGCTTAACATTCTGGTAGAATAACTACTTTTGATGAAGTAAAAGTGTTCGAGACGTAAGTGAGTCGAGATAACAGTTTCACAAAACTTAAACATGGTATGAGAAGTTATGATTTTTCGTCTTTCATTTATTAGGAAATAGTGATGTGTGTTTATAATACGATTGCACGCTGGAAAGTAGTGCCTCTGAACGTTTTATGTAAAAGTTCTTAAAGCTTTTTAAATAAGACAAACGTTATTCGACATCTGTATTCTTCATATCTACATACATGTTTCTCATCACAGTCATCGTGGGAACGAACAAATTCCTCCCAACAAGAGACCAGTCTGGTGATCCCATCACTTTAGAATGTTTGACTTTGCTGATGGTGCAACAACCTCACCTTTTCTTGAATCGCTTCATTCCTATCAAAGAGAAGTCCTCGGAGGCGTTCTTTAAGTTTTGGGGACAGATTAAAATCAGATGGGCCCAAATCGGGACTGTAAGGAGGATGATCGGTGATAGTGATCCAAAGACGTCAGAATGTTGCAGATATTGCAGCGTTCGTGTGTTGTCTCGCATATTCATCCTGAAGGAGAGGGTACTCCACGTATGGACGAACTCTTCGAATTCGAAACTCGAATACAGCACGATTATTCTCACACACCGACATAATTACATTACACACAGCCATGCCACACTCCAGAATTCGGAGCCCTTTAGCGCCAGAGGGCTGTAAATAATAGGTAGACATGAAGAATAAAGAAGTAGAGAGTAAATAACGTCTGTTTTATTGAGAAACGCTTAACAGTTTTCACCTAAAAATTGGGAAGCATTACTCTTTAGTGTGCTCTCGTAAATGAAAGAGAAATATTCACGAATGGATACGAACGCCGCACTGAACTCTACCAGAAACTAAACGTTAATTCAAGTAAAATATGCAAATATAAACTCAGACCCTATATCTTGATATTTTCTCAATATTTTGGAAGGAAAACAGAATGAATCAATTTATTTTCTTTTTCTTTCCACTGAAATCTTATTAACACAAGTGAAGAGTGTAGAACATATAACCTGACGTTAAGCGCTTCACATACGGATATAGATGGACGTAAAGTGGATTAACCGTCATGTGCATAAATGTTGGAAGCTGCCAGCTGCATACGAAACCTAACTTACCACACATTGTTGATTCGAACTTCTTCGGTCTGTCGCCCACTTAAGGGCAAACTTGTTTCTTTGACCAGTGTAATGTTGAAATAAAGTGTTAAACGTAATTACAGGTTGATAGTTATTGAACTATGTGAAAAAAAACGTAAATTAGTTACAAACTACGGCGTGCACACACTTTATTCAACATGTAAACGTCACTAAAGATCCAGAATGAGATTTCCACTCTGCAGCGGAGTATGCACTGATATGAAACTTCCTAGCAGATTAAAACTGTGTGCCGGAACGAGACTCGAACTCGGGACCTTTGCCTTTCGCGGGCAAGTGCTCTACCAAACTGGCGAACTGAAGCTGTGAGGTCGGGGTGTGAGCCGTGTTTGGGTAGCTCAGTTGGTAGAGCACTTGCCCGCGAAAGGCACACAGTTTTAATCTGCCAGGAAGTTTCGTCACTAAAGATGTTCGGATTTAGGTCATGACATGTTCGATATGCCTGCCATCATTGACGATGAAGTGACACGCTGAAGTGTCAGAACATAGATGTTGTCGATGACATCCTGAATGGCTGTTTTCAGCTCAGCAATGGTTTTGGGGTTATTGCTGCACACCTTGTGTTTAATATAGCTCCACAAAAAGGAGTCCCATGTGTTCAGATCCGGATAATATGGCGGCCAATCGAGGCCCATGCCAGTGGCCTTTGGGTACCCCAGGGCCAGAATGAGGTCCCCAAAGTGCTCCTCCAGGACGTCAACCACTCTTCTGCTTCCATGGGGTCGTGCTCCGTCTTTCATGAACCAAATCTTGCAGAAATCAGACTCAATTTGGATAATGGGGATGAAATCATCGTCCAACCTCTTCACATAGCGTTCGGCAGTCACCGTGTCATCAAGGAATATCACACCGACTATTCCGTGACTGGACATTGCACACCACACAATCACCAATTGAGGGTGAAGAGACATCTTGATCGCGAAATGCAGATTCTCGGTCCCCCAAACCCGCTAGTTTTGCTTATTGACGGCCCCATCCAAATGAAAGTGGGCTTCATCACTAAACCAAACCGTATCCACATCAAAGTCCTGTTCGTCAATTCTGTGGACAATAGTGTTGGCGAAAAACAACCACTGTTTCCTGCCCCTGGGGCTTAGTGGCTGATGGGTTTGAATTTTGTATGGGAAGATATGCAGTTCTCCAACAGTAATTTGTCGCAGTGTCTTCCGGTTGGTCCCAACCTGTTATGCAGCTCGTCTGATCGATTTCTTGGGTCTGGTTTGAAACATAGTGCGTGTCTTTATGTTTTCAGGCGTTTTCACCATTTTTGGACGACCGACATTGCCAACACTGTCATCACGAACGCTACCCGTTCGATCGATTGTCTCCTGCTTGAACTCGGTCGCAAATTTCATTTGAGCCGTAATTGGGCTGTTATTGCTCGCACAGTAGGCCTCCACAAGCGCTATATGCTCAGGCACGCTGTACGTGACATTTTTGCCTGCAAATGATCGACAACAACAAGGCGCGTGCGCCATCTAATTTCCATCATGCCCTGCGGCCAACTGTGCAGTTTGAACGCAAACCTTTCAGAAGTTATGACAGTTTCATTTCATATAGTTCAAGAATTGTCACCCTGTACTTAGCTGTTATTATTTGATAAGATTTGGGTATGTGAAGGGTAATTCGGACCTTCACTCCACTTGCGACGTTTGTACTCAAGCAAATGGTCTCTTGTTCAGTTTAAATTTAATATCCCATCCCTTAGGCAATCAGAATTGTAGGTCGTCTGGTACGTGTACTCAATAATTCTGGCTCCCGTTTCTGTCCTCGAGAGATGGTAAATCGTTACAACCACCAGACCATATTTATCTTTATTAGGTAAAAATTCATGTTTTGTCTGAAAACCCAATATACATTGCGTACAAACTGTTATAAAGGTATTGTCCAATGAACCAAACATTCAGTGAGCGTCTTGGATTCTAATTCTTTTGTATTCTGCGTTTTTCTTTTGTGCGGGTACAATTTCCCTACGAAGCACAATACGATACAGCTGAGCCCTTATCGTGAGGCACATACTTCGCTTGATCGCTCTGTAGTTGGGGTAACAAGCCGAACGAAACATAATTAACCGGTAACGAGACCCTGGAGACCATGGGTTCTTCGTCTCACTCATACAAGATCCCTGAACAATCGATTAAAGCTTTTCGGTAAAGTTAAATCGATTCTGTTTCGTTCTTTCATCAGGCGTTAAGGAATTGTGACATTCAGGGTGGAAAAATGTGTATAGCATTCTGGTCGCAAATGTTCTCTATAGCGTAGCATTTAAATTAGCTTTGGATGAAATATTCATCAATATGTCGTATGGAAATGATTTAGTTAATGGTAGCCTTGTTGCTACTTGCAAATACACCGTTTGGGACAGAGCAATGGTTCCCAACCTTTCTGAGACCAGTACCCCTGAAAGCAATCAGATATTAGCTAGCAACCCCTCCCCCCACCCCCCACCCCCACCCCAACCATCATCGACATTAGCGCCTTAGTAAACAATAGAATGAAAAAGAATTTTCTTTGAAATGCCGGAAGATAAATGATATTAATTTTTGTAGGTGTTGTATTAACGGACGAACTAATGTGTCAATGAAGCAATCGGTGCTGCTCATTTCTACCAACATTTTTTATAGAATGATGAAGCAGTTCTCATTGCATCATTGCATTGAAGCCTACAACTCCTTCCTAGAAATGGAAACTAACTATCCACATTGAGGGCAGATGCGTGTTAAAAACATGCTTCATCTGCACCATTCTTCTCCCTAGCGACACTTGCTTTACCCATACACCTGCAACCTTATTTAAAATCAACCAAGAAAAAATGTGTGTGTTATACTTACCATTCGTAAGGTACTTGATTGATGGATTCTTATCCTCTGAACTGGCAGAAATTGGAAGACTTCAGGCTGCTAATGCTTTGTGTATGACCAATGCCACTAATAATGTTAACAATAATAATAATATCGTGTAGGCCTTACAGAACTGGAGTACTCACCACATTGTTATCGTTGCTTGATGCTGTCGATTAGTTCGATCATCTTTTCTGAATTGAATAATGATGTAATTTGGCGAGGGTATTTTCATGACATATTTAACCATATTTCATGTGTAGATCTCAATTTGTCATAAATGCGTGATACAAAGTCCAAAGTATGTGTGTGTAATGGATGGACTACGTGAGTAAGCTGTTGTTCATACATTTGTTTCACAAGTTTTAACCTTAACAATATTGCCTCATGGTTTATCTGAGAAAAATGTAATTACCGGTAACTTTTGTAATCAGTATTAAAGTCTTACGAAATAGTAATAACAGTAACGATATTTTAAAAATAATTTAGTTCTGTGACTGAAACACAGTCAAATCATTTCGTTTTTACCTCTCATCAAATTTCGTTTTACTCCTCAGAGGCTAATTTCCCCAAGGTTGCGAACTACTGGAGTAGAGTATCGTCGGAAACGAGTGTAACATTAGGGTTGTCCCACTGGAGCGGACAAGAAGAGTTAATGTGACACAGTACCAAGCGCCGATAAATCTTTTATGTTTCTAGCGAGAAATTATCTTTTTCATTCTGGAATAATATCTCGAAAAGACTGTTGAGGAATCAAGAAAAGTTTTAGAAAAGTTAGGTCTCGTTGCAGTTAATAGCAGCAAATTTAAAATGCAATATAATGCTCATATGTACGAGAAAAGTTATTACTGCTCAATGCAATCCAGAGAATGTGGAAAAAGCACTCACCTGACGTCAGATGGAAATGACGAAGGGGTGGGGGAGGTACGTTCTAAGACTCCTGAGATTGTATCTAAGGACATACTACATACCTTCTGGACAATTTTTTCTCACTTCGAAATTCACTGTACAATGATTCTGAGATGCAAATATGGGATTTCCTTTCAGTGTCTTAACTACAATTCTTCTGAAATTATAACAACAATGAGCAGCATATGCCATATCAGTCATGTCCGTATGATGTACATATAGTGTCTGACGTAGCGCGAGCACGCACATTTCACAAATGGTTAGGGGTATCGAAACAAGACCTTCGGAAGGTGACAATACACAAAGGGAGAGTATTATAGTGTACGGTATACATTCGAGGCTCTGTGAGCAATTGTCAGACTATAATGCAAAAGTTTCGAGCAATTATTTGTAGAACGGAAAAATCCGAAGCTGTAGCATGGTTCGGAAACGACTTTAAACAGGCTGGGTCGCACGAACAGGGTATACCACATCTAATATGGGACCACAGCTAGTAAAGCACTGAGATATTCAAATCAATCTTCGGTTTGAGGATAGCTTTATATTAATAAAAATCATAACTTTTTGGTCTATCATTACATGATGGGTACAGGGAATAAACTTGGTAAGTCGCTTTCTTTTCTCAAAATGAGTTTGAGGTGCCATTATATTCCCCATTGAAAGGGATATCTGTTAGAGCATAAAAAACAGCAATGAAAATAGATTAGTCATGGGTTTATTTGCCCTTAAAGTTTTGGCAGATGGGAAAAGAAGCAGGTGAGTGAGTTGTTCCAGAGGAAAAAGCAGGTAACTCATCTGTTCCACCGAAAAAACTAGGTAAGTCAATTGTTCCAGCAAAAAAAAAAAAAAAAAAAAAAATAGATATGTCAAGTGTCCAGCGAAAAAACCGTGTAACTCAACTGTTCCAGCGAAAAATCTAGGTATGCCATCTGCAACTCAGCAGACGGTCGCGCTATCGCAGAAATTTCACGCCATTATATGTTTGAAATTTGCACTCATTGTGATGAATTCTCGGTGAAATTAAAAGTACTGTAACAGGAAAAAGAGAAAGAAGAAATTAAAAAGTTAACGGCCATGAATATTGTTCACAAAAGAAAAGCCGAAAAATTCTACCAACACAAAAGAGATGCAAGACACAAAGTTGTCTAATCCAAGGAGTTGGAAACATTTTTTATGGATTTTGCTAAAAATGTCTCAGTACCAAATATATACGAATAAGGTGTATTATAAGCATCAGCTGTGAATGTATTCATTCTGCATCCACATTCTCTCCACGGGGTAGTCGGTTTTCTATGTGTACTATGAGAGTATTGCCAAGAATGGTGATAACGATGTAGCACGATTTCTTTTTCAGTTCGATGTGAAGTATTTAGATAACAACATAGAAGACCTTCAAGGAGTTTTGCGGTTCTGCCAGAGGGCAAAACGAGAACCACAAAAGTTTTCGCTTCATGCACTACGTCGTTTATAATAACATCAATGGGTTGACAAACAACAAGAGTACATTCGAGAACGAAGTCATGCATACTTGAAATCTGACAAGAATGCTGATCTGTGAAATTAGAAAGAAAGGATGGAAACCTCAGAGGACTTCAAAAGTATGATTGAGAATTCTAGATTGAAACCATCAACTTCCATTTTGGGGAGAGTCTGCAAGAGAATGGTGTACTATGAGAAAGACTTTTTAAATCAGGAAAATGTACAGAAATGTCCGTTTAAGACCCAAAAAGTGATAGAAATTGAAGCTTCATCCATCCACCCTCATCTGATGAACTGCAGAATTTCTTCCAGTCTTGTTTTGTTATGATTATTGATCTATGAGTGTTAATAACGTATCTATTCTGAACGTCATATTACGTTGAGAAAGGCCGTTATTTACTATTTCCCATATCAGCTCTGTTGTTGTTGTTGTTGTGGTCTTCAGTCCTGAGACTGGTTTGATGTAGCTCTCCATGCAACCCTATCCTGTGCAAGCTTCTTCATCTCCCAGTACTTACGGCAACCTACATCCTTCTGAATCTGCTTAGTGTATTCATCTCTTGGTCTCCCTCTACGATTTTTACCCTCCATGCTGCCCTCCAATGCTAAATTTGTGATCCCTTGATGCCTCAGAACATGTCCTACCAACCGGTCCCTTCTTCTTGTCAAGTTGTGCCACAAACTCCTCTTCACCCTAATTCTATTCAATACCTCATCATTAGTTATGTGATCTACCCATCTAATCTTCAGTATTCTTCTGTAGCACCACATTTCGAAAGCTTCTAGTCTCTTCTTGTCCAAACCATTTATCGTCCACGTTTCACTTCCATACATGGCTACTTTCAAAAACGACTTCCTGACACTTAAATCTATAGTCGATGCTAACAAATTTCTCTTCTTCAGAAACGCTTTCCTTGCCATTGCCAGCCTACATTTTATATCTTCTCTACTTCGACCATCATCAGTTATTTTGCTCCCCAAATAGCAAAACTCCTTTACTACTTTAAGTGTCTCATTTCCTAATCTAATTCCCTCAGCATCATCCGACTTAATTCGACTACATTCCATTATCCTCGTTTTGCTTTTGTTGATGTTCATCTTATATCCTCCTTTCAAGACACTGTCCATTCCGTTCAACTGCTCTTCCAAGTCCTTTGCTGTCTCTGACAGAATTACTATGTCATCGGCGAACCTCAAAGTTTTTATTTCTTCTCCATGGATTTTAATTCCTACTCCGAATTTTGCTTTTGTTTCCTTTACTGCTTGCTCAATATAGAGATTGAATAACATCGGGGAGAGGCTCTACAGGATTCAGTTGTGGGTAGTATGGGAGAGGTCTTAAAACTGGCCAATTTAGGTTAAAATACTGTCTACTTTATTAGTGATGTAGCCTGGTTTGTTCATTTTGATGAATGATTGTTACTGGGGTTTCTGAATATCCTTGTGGAAAGGAATTCCCTTTTCTGTTAACCACATCATTTCTCCCATCTTGGAGTTTGATTTTGGAACACGAGTCAGTTGTTTACTGTGGTATTAGGCGTTATCTATATCGAGAAGAGTATGAAATAGTAGATTAGGTATTACTCTCTCCCTGAACCACTTTTCATAATTTGATAAGCCATGTCGTTGTGATAATTTTTCTGAGCAGATTTAAATCTTTCGTAGGCATTAGATACAAAACAATCCTCCCCGCCAGCATGAATGTGATAATTCTGCTTCCCTCTGAAATAGGTTTCAAAAACCCAGTAGTGAATTATCACTCCATCGTACGATGCTGTGTGACAAGGGTGAAAATGTGTCTCGCTCATATAGACAGTTGGGTGGCCCTCACGTCTGTGCTCTCGCATACTTTTTAAGTAAGCAATTCCTTCTGTCCCGATACTAATTTGTTCCTGGAGAACGTTTCGGATATTCGCCCTATTCTTTCACCTAAGTTCTAGAGTCCGAAGAATTTTTCAAAGTTTATTGATACCTCCTTCAAAATTTATTAAACTCTTTAAGTTTTTATGAATTTCCTTTAAAGTGGGTCTCCCTTTATATGTAATGTAGAAATCATTCACCACGCTGAGATCGACTTGCTCATCAGAATTATCTAAACTGGCCTTCCAAGATCTTCTGGGCCTTTACTTACGAGATGATGGAAATCTCGATGATTCACCTTCCTGACCTCTTCGCTGAACGGAAGTAAACGATACACCAGTTGCTTCGGCCACTCGATTCGATGTCGATTTTAGTTCCAATGGAAAACCTAGCACAGCATCTTTCTCCACAGACTGGTAAACATTTACAACCACTTGGCGTGTTTGGCTATGAAGAACTTCGGCCTTTAACTTGCTTTGTAATGGTGGCATCTTCAACTTCGAATGTGTTCTCCCACAGTATTTACTATGTAGTAGAGTTGTCAGCCGCCGGCCGTTGTGACCGAGCGGTTCTAGGCCCTTCAGTCCGGAACCGCGCTGCTGCTGCTACGGTCGCAGGTTCGAATTCTGTCTCGGGCATGGATGTGTGTGATGTCAAGTTAGTTAGGTTTAAGTAGTTCTATGTCTAGGGGAGTAATCACCTCAGATGTTAAGTCCCATAGTGCTTAGAGCCATTTGAACCATTTGAGTTGTCAGGCTGACTCGATTCCAACACGTCCGACGCTGTCAGTTAGCGGGGTCTGCTGTGCATCGTGTTTACAGTGTGCACGTTTGTTTGCATGATCTGTACCATTGAATGTACCTGAAAAATTCTATCCCTGCATGACACATAATTCAAGAGACATGCCGTCATAAACACTGAGATGCGTGGAAAACTGACGCATCATGGATGACGTTTAAATTTATTACTTCTGTGCTACTAAGTCTATTCGCAACACATTCCGCGTGCGGTATCCACATACAATGCTGTATATGCCTAGAAAATTGTATCATTGTATGACACGTAGTTTAGACCATATGACGTCATAAACATTGAGCTGCGCGCAAACGAAACTGCAGGATGAAAGTCCCTAGAGATACAGGTGAAATATGTGTACAGATATATGGAGAATATATATATATATATATATATATATATATATATATATATATAATACGTGCGTATGATAGCTAAACGGTGGATAAAAATATCCTCCAAAATTCCTTGATCGATTTCAACCAAATTTGGTACACATGGTTTTTTGTTGTTGAGGTCTTCAGTCCGAAGACTGGTTTGATGTTTTTTTTTTTTTTGGTCATCAGTCTACTGACTGGTTTGATGCGGCCCGCCACGAATTCCTTTCCTGTGCTAACCTCTTCATCTCAGAGTAGCACTTGCAACCTACGTCCTCAATTATTTGCTTGACGTATTCCAATCTCTGTCTTCCTCTACAGTTTTTGCCCTCTACAGCTCCCTCTAGTACCATGGAAGTCATTCCCTCATGTCTTAGCAGATGTCCTATCATCCTGTCCCTTCTCCTTATCAGTGTTTTCCACATATTCCTTTCCTCTCCGATTCTGCGTAGAACCTCCTCATTCCTTACCTTATCAGTCCACCTAATTTTCAACATTCGTCTATAGCACCACATCTCAAATGCTTCGATTCTCTTCTGTTCCGGTTTTCCCACAGTCCATGTTTCATCCTCAGATATTTCTCCCTCAAATTAAGGCCGGTATTTGATATTAGTAGACTTCTCTTGGCCAGAAATGCCTTTTTTGCCATAGCGAGTCTGCTTTTGATGTCCTCCTTGCTCCGTCCGTCATTGGTTATTTTACTGCCTAGGTAGCAGAATTCCTTAACTTCATTGACTTCGTGACCATCAATCCTGATGTTAAGTTTCTCGCTGTTCTCATTTCTACTACTTCTCATTATCTTCGTCTTTCTCCGATTTACTCTCAAAGCATACTGTGTACTCATTAGACTGTTCATTCCGTTCAGCAGATCATTTAATTCTTCTTCACTTTCACTCAGGATAGCAATGTCATCATCGAATCGTATCATTGATATCCTTTCACCTTGTATTTTAATTCCACTCCTGAACCTTTCTTTTATTTCCATCATTGCTTCATCTATGTACAGATTGAAGAGTAGGGGCGAAAGGCTACAGCCTTGTCTTACACCCTTCTTAATACGAGCACTTCGTTCTTGATCGTCCACTCTTATTATTCCCTCTTGGTTGTTGTACATATTGTTTATGATCCGTCTCTCCCTACAGCTTACCCCTACTTTTTTCAGAATCTCGAACAGCTTGCACCATTTTATATTGTCGAACGCTTTTTCCAGGTCGACAAATCCTATGAAAGTGTCTTGATTTTTCTTTAGCCTTGCTTCCATTATTAGCCGTAACGTCAAATGGTTCTGAGCACTATGGGACTTAACATCTATGGTCATCAGTCCCCTAGAACTTAGAACTACTTAAACCTAACTAACCTAAGGACAGCACACAACACCCAGCCATCACGAGGCAGAGAAAATCCCTGACCCCGCCGGGAATCGAACCCGGGAACCCGGGCGTGGGAAGCGAGAACGCTACCGCACGACCACGAGATGCGGGCCCGTAACGTCAGAGTTGCCTCTCTCGTCCCTTTACTTTTCCTAAAGCCAAACTCATCGTCACCTAGCGCATTCTCAATTTTCTTTTCCTTTCTTCTGTATATTATTCTTGTAAGCAGCTTCGATGCATGAGCTGTTAAGCTGATTGTGCGATAATTCTCGCACTTGTCAGCGCTTGCCGTCTTCGGAATTGTGTGGATGATGCTTTTCCGAAAGTCAGATGGTATATCGTCAGACTCATATATTCTACACACCAACGTGAATAGTCGTTTTGTTGCCACTTCCCCCAATGATTTTAGAAATTCTGATGGAATGTTATCTATCCCTTCTGCCTTATTTGACCGTAAGTCCTCCAAAGCTCTTTTAAATTCCGATTCTAATACTGGATCACCTATCTCTTCTAAATCGACTCCTGTTTCTTCTTCTATCACATCAGACAAATCTTCACCCTCATAGAGGCTTTCAATGTATTCTTTCCACCTATCTGCTCTCTCCTCTGCATTTAACAGTGGAATTTCCGTTGCACTCTTAATGTTACCACCGTTGCTTTTAATGTCACCAAAGGTTGTTTTGACTTTCCTGTATGCTGAGACTGTCCTTCCGACAATCATATCTTTTTCGATGTCTTCACATTTTTCCTGCAGCCATTTCGTCTTAGCTTCCCTGCACTTCCTATTTATTTCGTTCCTCAGTGACTTGTATTTCTGTATTCCTGATTTTCCCGAAACATGTTTGTACTTCCTCCTTTCATCAACCAACTGAAGTATTTCTTCTGTTACCCATGGTTTCTTCGCATCTACCTTCTTTGTACCTATGTTTTCCTTCCCAACTTCTGTAATGGCCCTTTTTAGAGATGTCCATTCCTCTTCAACTGTACTACCTACTGCGCTATTCCTTATTGCTGTATCTATAGCGTTAGAGAACTTCAAACGTATCTCGTCATTCCTTAGTACTTCCGTATCCCACTTCTTCATCACTACTATATTGTGATCTGAGTCTATATCTGCTCCTGGGTACGCCTTACAATCCAGTATCTGATTTCGGAATCTCTGTCTGACCATGATGTAATCTAATTGAAATCTTCCCGCATCTCCCGGCCTTTTCCAAGTATACCTCCACCTCTTGTGATTCTTGAACAGGGTATTCGCTATTACTAGCTGAAACTTGTTACAGAACTCAATTAGTCTTTCTCCTCTTTCATTCCTTGTCCCAAGCCCATATTCTCCTGTAACCTTTTCTTCTACTCCTTCCCCTACAACTGCATTCCAGTCACCCATGACTATTAGATTTTCGTCCCCGTTTACATACTGCATTACCCTTTCAGTATCCTCATACACTTTCTCTATCTGTTCATCTTCAGCTTGCGACGTCGGCATGTATACCTGAACTATCGTTGTCGGTGTTGGTCTGCTGTCGATTCTGATTAGAACAAACCGGTCACTGAACTGCTCACAGTAACACACCCTCTGCCCTACCTTCCTATTCATAACGAATCCTACACCTGTTATACCATTTTCTGCTGCTGTTGATATTACCCGATACTCATCTGACCAGAAATCCTTGTCTTCCTTCCACTTCACTGACCCCTACTATATCTAGATTGAGCCTTTGCATTTCCCTTTTCAGATTTTCTAGTTTCCCTACCACGTTCAAGCTTCTGACATTCCACGCCCCGACTCGTAGAACGTTATCCTTTCGTTGATTATTCAATCTTTTTCTCATGGTAACCTCCCCGTTGGCAATCCCCTCCCGGAGATCCGAATGTGGGACTATTCTGGAATCTTTTGCCAATGGAGAGATCATCATGACACTTCTTCAAATACAGGCCACATGTCCTGTGGATACACGTTACGTGTCTTTAATGCAGTGGTTACCATTGCCTTCTGCATCCTCATGTCGTTGATCATTGCTGATTCTTCCGCCTTTAGGGGCAATTTCCCATCTCTAGGACAAGAGAGTGCCCTGAACCTCTATCCGCTCCTCCGCCCTCTTTGACAAGGCCGTTGGCAGAATGAGGCTGACTTCTTATGCCGGAAGTCTTCGGCCGCCAATGCTGATTATTTATCAAAATTTAGGCAGTGGCGGGGATCGAACCAGGGACCGCAGACGTTTTGATTATAAATCAAAGACGCTCTCCATAAAGTTCTGAATCCTTACATTTGATTGTGGTCTTCAGTCTGAAGACTGGTTTGATGCAGATCTCCATATGGCTTTGAACCCTTCACTTGTTCTCTGGCCATTTCTGCTTAGGTATTTTGCACTTCCTGTCAATCCCATTTTTTAGACGTTTGTATTTCCTTTCGCCCGCTTCATTCACAGCATTTTTATGTTTTCTCCTTTCATCAGCTTAATTCAATATCCTATTTTATCCAAGGATTCTACTAGGCCTTCTCTTTTTACCTATTTCATTCTCAGCTGCATTTACTATTTCATTTCTCAAAGCTACCCATTCGTCTTCTTCAGCATTCCTTTCCAATGTTCCAGTCAATCGCTGCCTAAAGCTCACATATTTTTTATTTCCTGGAAATAAATGCTGTGGGTATAAGAACCAGCAACGTCTTACTGGGGTGAGGCTGATATCGTGGAGATGGACAGACATCGCTTGGGGAAGGAGCATATGAACATAGATATTTGGGAGGAGGAGATGGACAGAGAGACAGGAAGCGAAAATGGACAGAGAAAGGGAAGAGGAGGAGGTGGATGGACGGAAGGGGCATTATTAGATGGACAGAGGAAGGAAAGAGGTGTAGATGGACAAAGAGAGGGTGTAGGTAGAGATGGACAAGAAGAGGGGAAAGGAGGAGATGGACTAATAGACTTGGAATAAATAAATACCCGGGTGATGCCAGGTACTCAGCTAGTTAAACTATAAATTCTTAATTCTACAGCTAGATCTACATGGATACTGTGCAAATCACATTTAAGTGCCTGGCAGATGGTTCATCGAACCACCTTCACAATTCTCTATTATTCCAATCTCGTATAGCGCGCGGAAAGAACGAATACCTATATCTTTCAGAACGAGCTCGGATTTCCCTTATTTTATCATGGTGATCATTTCTCCCTATGTAGGTCGGCGCCAACAAAATATTTTCGTATTCAGCGGAGAATGTTGGTGACTGAGATTTCGTGAGAAGATTCCTCCGCAACGATAAAATCCGTCGCCAAATTTTCTGTGTCTTCGAGAAGAGAGTGGGACGGAAATTATTTAATATTATTTCCTCTGTACAGGAATAATTCTGAGCTAGGTTAATTTTAAGGAGTGCCTTTCAAACTGTAATTACTCATAGTAACCAAGATGGCGGCGACCCTTAGAGAAGCTCCTTGGCACGAAGGACTACAGGAGATCAGTCATAGATTCCTGGAAGACAGTTGGCGGTTAGCACCGGCCAGGTAATGACAACCTAACAGATCTGGAGAGTTTCTCAGAACTAACTCGTAAGAGTGTCTTAACTTTTTTGTAGGAACGATCGTTTAGGGTGTCAACAGAAAATAGTTCCTACACCGAGAGGGTAGGGGCAGAGTTTTTAAATACAGGGTGACAATTATTGAACTATATGAAATAAAATCGTCACAACTTCTGAACGATTTGAGTTAGGACGTTCAAACTGCACAGTTGGCCGCGGGTCATGATGGGAATTAGTATGATTGGTTTGGTATAGCGACGGAGTCCACTTTCATTTGGATGGGTTCGTCAATAAGCAAACTAGGCGAATTTTAGGGACTGAGAATCCGCATTTCACGATCGGGAAGTCTCTTGAATAAAGTGTGTGCACGCCGTAGTTTGTAACTAATTTACGTTTTTTTTATATAGTTCAATAATTGTCACCCTTTAGGACGTAGCACGGCACTCAACCTCACTTTTGTCTGTGTCCTGGAGCAGTCAACACACAGTGTCTGTGTTCATCATAGAGAACTTCGTGGACACCCGCCAGCCGCCGTCGGTTCAACACGGCGAGATGCTGGGTAACGCATCATCATGCTCCACTGTTGCTCTTCAAAGCTAGCATTTCTCTCTTTCTCGCTTGTCTCATGCTTATAGCAGCCTTGCTAACGATATTCTTGTAACTTTTATTTTAACTGATGCTTGATGATATGTGAATTTGTTACTGAACACTTGGGTGCATTAGCCGGCCGCGGTGGCTGAAAGGTTCTAGGCGCTCCAGTACGAACCGCGCTGCTACTACGGTCGCAGGTTCGAATCCTGCCTCGGGCATGGATGTGTGTGATGTCCTTAGGTTTAAGTAGTTCTAAGTCTAGGGGACTGATGACCTCAGATGTTGAGTCCCATAGTGCTCAGAGCCATTTGAACCAACCAACTTGGGTGAATTATTTCCCCCAATTTCAGTCCTTAATATTAATTTTCTGTTGCCTTGTAAACCTTGAATTCAGAATATATGGCATTTAAATAGTCGGACCTGGGATATTGACGTTGTTATGACTGTGTTCAAATGGTTCAAATGGCTCTGAGCACTATGGGACTTAACTTCTGTGGTCACCAGTCCTCTAGAACTGAGAACTACTTAAACCTAACTAACCTAAGGACATAACACACATCCATGCCCGAGGCAGGATTCGAACCTGCGACCGTATCAGTCGCGCGGTTCCGAACTGAGCGCCTTAACCGCGAGTCCACCGCGGCCGGCATGACTGTGTTACTGTCTTTCCTGTTCACATACATTTCCATGATTAGTTTCATTAATTAATGTTCAAAGTGTTTGATTCACACCTGCTAGAAAGTCAGATGCTTTCTAGGCCACACGGTGTGGCGTCACCTTCATTGGGTGACACTTGTTAGCGGAAGGGATGAGCATGCGAAATGTGACAGCACAATTTCAATATTCACATTTAACTTTTCACAAAATCAATACATGTTATAAAAATGTGTGTGTGTGTGTGTGTATGTGTGTGTGTGTGTGTGTGTGTGTTCCACACTTCCTCCCATGTCAAGAGGACCGATTTCATTCAAACATGGTACACATATTCTTTACGTCAGGTAACAATCGAAGTGGGAATGAGAACCACCTACCTAACATACAGGGTGATTATAATTAAACTTAAACTTTCAAACTGCTGTAGAAATAACACCACTGGTCAGAATGACGTCAAACTGCAACGGAATATTATCGGAAAGGGGGAAAACGTATGCAGGAAGAAAAATAAATAGTTAAAAAAATGCAGCAATAGATGGCGCTGTAAGCATAATAATTTAATAGCGGTCGATTACATATGACAAATGAATAGTACAACAGTGCCTAAGGCGTAAGTCTGACGTTAAACAAACCGTACTATTCAGTTTGCATGGGTGTACAGGTGTGATACTATTAGTTACGTAAGCCTATCCACCAAGGGAAGGCCATATCACATCGTATGGGAAAAATTGGTTTTTAATTGTCCTGAGGCCGAAAAACGCATAAAAGGCATCAATCAAAACAAATCGGATTATTAATTTCCGTGTGACTGGCGCAAAACGTGTTCAATATGCTGTCCACCGTTTTCTGCAACAAGGTGAAATTGACAAACAGCATGTCCCGCAACTGATCGAAGTGTTTCCGGGGTCACGTTCAGAATGTGTTGCGCAATGCGTGTCTTCAATGCAGCTAAGTTTGCAATCGGAACACTGAGCATATCTTTCCGATAGCCCCACAGCCAGAGGTTACACGACGACTGATAATTCTAGCATTTCCGAAATGGCGCTTTAGCAGCTGCTTAACTGGATTTGCAATGTGCCATCTTGCATAAAAATTCTCCCATCCACACATCCATGCTGTTGGAGAGCTGGAATGACGTGTTTGCGCAAAAGACGCTGACAGCGCTTACCAGTGACGGAACCGGTAACAGGACCGTAAGCACCTGTCTCTTCGAAAAAATATTGGCCTATGGTAAATGATGCCGAAAACCCGCACTACACAGTGACCTTTTTAGGATGAATTGGTACTGGTTAATTTGCGTGTGATTTTCCGTTGCCCATAATCGACAATTCTGTGTATTGACGTATCCTGTCAGACGGAAGTGGGCTTTGTCTACCCACAAAATCTTCCATGGCCAATCATTATCCACTTCCATGGGAGCAAGAAATTCTAAACCAAAGGTCTCTCTTGCTGGCAGGTCAACAGAAAGCAACTCGTGGGTAATTTTGAATGGATAGCAAAGAAGGATGTTTCGTGGGATTATACGCACCGTGTTAACGGGTATGTCCAATGTTCGGGTAACTCTCCGTGCACTACACGTTTGTACACCATATGTCAATGCGGTATTCAAATTGTTCCCACACTGCAGTGAGTTACAGCTTCCAAAGTTGCTGTTATGCGATGTCTCAATTCATTTATTGTTGTTGGTATCGGAGGCACATAAACTGAGTCTTTTAGAAACCCCACAACAAGTAATCAGATACAGTCAGATCCGGGACCTAGGAATCCAGTAATGTAAAGGTGAGTCATTCGACCCAGTAACCCTTTGATTTAAAAATTCCCGCACTTCTAGCTGTCATTGTGGCGGTGCCCCATCCTGTTGGTAAATGAAGTCGTTCGAATTAGTCTCCAGCAGTGAGAAAAGAAAGTTCTCAAGCATCTCGAGATATGTGCTTCCTGTAACAGTTTTCTCAGCAAAGAAAAGTCAACCATACACCTTTACGTATGAAACTACACAAAACACACTAAATTTTGCAGAGTCCATCCCATGTTGTGTAACTTCATGCAGCTGCTTCGTACCCCATATTCTCACATTATGACGGTTCACCTTTCCATTTAAAAGGAATGCTGCCTCGTCACTAAACACGAAGTGTGGAACAAAACTGTCATTCTCCATCTTACCAAGTGCGAAATTACAGAACTTCACACATGGTTGTTTGTTACCTTAATGAAGCGCTTGCGGTAACTGAATTTTGTATGGTTTCATGTTTAAACGTTAACGCAACACACGCCAGGGGACATCGGGGACATGAGCTGTGGAGCTGCACGGCGAACTTATTTCTGCGGACTCCTTGTGAAACTATGACGGCTGCGTTCGACGTCTGTGTCAGACACTCGGGGACGGCCCGGTGATTTGCTTTTACGCAAACAACCTGTTTCTCGGAATTGTTCATGCCATCGTCTAATGCTCTGTGCTGTAGGAGGATCCACACCAAACCTAGTACAAAGTCATGCTAAACAATTATTACTGATCCGCACTGCGCAAAACGTAGAACACAAAACGCTTTCTGTTGTCCGGACACCATTTTTAATAGAAATGCAATAGACGCACACTGCTGCTACCTAGCTGGAACCATGTAAAACTCGAGAGACTGCTCTTTCAAACAGTACGTCGTTCACACACATACCTCAAACAACCTAATAGTTATGATTTCTTTTAAATCGGATGACACACCCTGTATATGGAAAATATAAGCTTTCATTTAGATTGCATGCATGTAAAATTTGTTATTTAGAAGGCCACGATTATATAGCTGTTTTCTTGAAAAAACAAAGTCGATTGAACACGTTTATTTTAACAGATGGTGTGTCATTTTTAAGTCAAGGAGATGTTCGAAATCTCTTTGTTACTTTAGTGTGTATGATTTGTATATTCAAAGTCAGTGACTTGATATTTTAACAATCAAACCAGGTGCATCGATTTAATGTCACAACAAAGTAAGCAGAGACATAAAAATTTTCGAAGACAGAATATATAATAGTAATTCATACAAGGTTCTTAGTTTTTGTGTTGAATAAAACTTTTTTTGAACAAGATAAATTTTGTTTCTTATTCTCTTACACCCAAGACTAATTTTGATATGTCCCTATTCACCTCACAGACCAATAAAGTGAAAAATAATAAGACTAGCACTGCTAATTCTATTCACCCCTCTGTGCGAGATGAAGAGAAACAAAATGTTCTCATTTTCTATCTAGAAAAAGAGCAAGCCAGGTCCCAACTCTAATTATAAGTTTAAAGTTAGGCACAAGACCCATAATACCATGCAGATTTAATTTTCGTATTTCGTTTTAAAATTATCAGTTTTTTCTGTTGAAACTATATATTCAGAGACTACTTTGCATCATGGTCTCGTAAATACCCAGGTAACGCCTGATACTCAGCTAGTATAATGCAAAGTAGTCTCTGAATCCTGTATGCGAAAACTCGTAAGGCTTTTTAAATAAAACAAACTTTATTAAAATACATCTTTATTCATCGTGTCTACATACTTACTTCTCAAGAGTCACGCTGCAAACGAACACATTGCTCCCAACGAGAGACCAGTCTCTTGATACCATCACTGAAGAGTGTTTGACGTTGTTGACGAAGCCAAAACCTCACCTCTGCTCACACCACTTCTTCGCTAGCAAAGTGTAGTCTCGAAGATGTCCGTAAGTTTTGGAAAAAGATGAAAGTCAGATGGGGTTAAGTCTGAGATGTATGAAAGATGATAGCTAGCAGTGAAATCAAGGCGTCGGATTGTTGCAGATGTCGCAGCGCTCGCGTGTGGTCTGGCGTTGTCATGCTGAAGCAGAGAATACTCCACGAGTGGACGAAATCTTTTGCGCCTAGGAACTCGATTTCAGCTCGCTATTTCTCATGAGCAGACACAGTTTCGTTCCACACCGTCAACTTATACACTACAGTTCGATGCCCTCTAGCAACGGAGGGCTGAAAATATGACATAAAGAATAGGGATGTTGAATGTTAATAATGTTTGTTTAATCTATAAAGATTTTCCTTCCCTGTCCTTTTCCTCCGCCCCCTCTCTGTCCATCTCCTTCTCCCTTATCTGTCTATCCACCTTTTCCAAGCCCTACCATCTGTTCATCTCCTTCTGACCCCCTCTCTGCCTATCTGTTCCTCCCCAGTCCATCCAGCCATCTCCTTCTCCCTCCACTCATTGTCCATTTGCTCTTTCCCCCACTGTCCTTCTCCCCCTTTCTTTCCTTGCCCACTCTATCTTCACTTCCCCATCTCTCCATCCATCTCCTCCTCGCCCTTCTATCTTGTCATCAGAAAATATAAATATTTTGGAATCACCTGTAATACTGGAGCACATATCATTTATATAAATAAGGAACAGAAGTGGCCCCAACACTGATCCCTGGGGCACACCCCATTTAACCATGCCCCCACTCGGACCCCACGTCATAGCCATTCTGAACACTGTGGATGTCTTTTGCTGTGTGTTGTTAAAGTAAGGGATGAACCAATAGTAAGCTACTCCCCGTATTCCAACTTCTGGAGCAATATTTTGTGATAAATACAATCAGACGCTTTAGGAAAATAGATGACTGGCACTCGAAATCTTTTCCTTAAACCATCCAGTACCTCAAAGAGAAACGAGAATCTCTCACCTCTCTGTCCATCTCCTCCTCCCCCCGCCCTTTGTCTATCTCTTTCTCCACCCATTCTCTTTCCCCACGTTATCACCTCCACCACAATAGGAGCGCCGGCCGGAGTGGCCGTGCAGTTCTAGGCGCTACAGTCTGGAACCGAGCGACCGCTACGGTCGCAGGTTCGAATCCTGCCTCGGGCATGGATGTGTGTGATGTCCTTAGGTTTGTTAGGTTTAATTAGTTCTAAGTTCTAGGCGACTGATGACCTCAGAAGTTAAGTCACATAGTGCTCAGAGCCATTTGAACCATTTTGAACAACAGGAGGTTGCTGGATCTTACCCCCACAGTATTTATTTCCAGGCAGTAAGTAATATGAGCAACAAGTTTGGTCGAAATTTATAAAGAAGTGTAGATGGAGTTTTCTGTCTGCGACTTTGCCCGCATAGTCACATGCCACACATATTTCACATGTATTTAACATACACTACTAACCATTAAAATTGTTATATCAAGAAGTGGCGTACTACACGCGCGAAATATAACCGACAGGAAGAAGATGCTGTGATACGCAAATGATTAGCTTTTCAGAGCATTCACACAAGTTGGCTCGGGTGGCGACACCTGCAACGTGCTGACATGAGGAAAGTTTCCAAGCGATTTCTCATACACATACAGCAGCTGACCGGCGTTGCCTGGGGAAACGTTGTGTGATGCCTCGTGTAAGGAGGAGAAATGCGTACCATCACGTTTCCGACTTTGATAAAGGTCGGATTGTAGCCTATCGCGACTGCGGTTTATCGTATCACGACATTGCTGCTCGCGTTGGTCGAGATCCAATGAATTTTAGCAGAATATGGAATCGGTGGGTTCAGGAGGGTAATGCGGAACGCCGTGGTGGATCCCAACGGCCTCCTGTCACTAGCAGTCGAGATGACTGCATCTTATCCGCACGGATGTAACGGATCGTGCAGCCACGTCTCGAGTCAACAAATGGGGACCTTTGCAAGACGACGACCATCTGCACGAACAGTTCGACGACGTTTGCAGCACCATGGACTATCAGCTGCGGTTGTCATTGACACTGCATCAAAGACAGGAGCGCCTGCGATGGTGTACTCAATGACGAACCTGGGTGCACGAATGGCAAAACGTCATTTTCTCGGATGAATCCAGGTTCTGTTTACAGCATCATGATGGTCGCATCCGTGTTTGGCGACATCGCGGTGAACGAACATTGGAATCGTGTATTCGTCATCGCCATACTGGCGTATCACCCGGCGTGATGGTATGGGGTGCCATTGGTTACACGTCTCGGTCACCTCTTGTTCGCATGGACGGCACTTTGAACAGTGGACGTTACATTTCAGATGTGTTAAGACCCGTGGCTCTACCCTTCATTCGATCCCTGCGAAACCCTACATTTCAGCAGGATAATGCACGACCGCATGTTGCAGGTCCTGTACGGGCCTTTCTGGATCCAGAAAATGTTCGACTGTTGCCCTGGCCAGCACATTCTCCAGATCTCTCACCAATTGAAAACGTCTGGTCAATGGTGGCCGAGCAACTGGCTCGTCACAATACGCCAGTCACTATTCTTGATGAACTGTGGTATCGTGTTGAAGCTGCATAGGCAGCTGTACCTGTACTCGCCATCCAAGCTCTGTTTGACTCAATGCCCAGGCGTATCAAGGCCGTTATTACGGCCAGAGGTGGTTGTTCTGGGTACTGATTTCTCAGGATCTATGCATCCAAATTGCGTGAAAATGTAATGACATATCAGTTCTAGTATAGTATATGTGTTCATTGAATAATCTGCATTTCTTTTTGATGTCGCAATTTTAATGACCAGTAGTCTATTTCACAGACATTTGTGCACATATTTCACCTGTATTTCTACCACGTCGTATGTCATGAACTACGTGTTGTGCAATGATATAATTTTGCAGGCAGATACAGCGGCATATATGGATACTGTCCGTGAAACGTGTTGCGAAGAGAGTTTGTAACAGAGAAGTACTAAATTAAAATTTCATGCGTGATGCGGCGGTTTCACTGCATGAAAAGCGAAAATATAGTAAGCGATAGACTTTTTTCCTTTCATCATTTTGTGGAGTGGTCAGCAATTAAAAGCTTCTGAAAGATTTGAAATTGTGTGTAAAGTTAGTTGCAAGTAACTAACTGGTCACATTCTCAAATAGTGGATGAATAAAATCCGGGTATTCGTGGGTCGAGGGATATACTCCTTTTTCACATCCACCATCACCACCACTTTTGATAGTTACGTGGTTCTTGCCTCCACAGCGATGCTTTCCATTCAGTAACAGATATGTGTTCAAGATTGGCCGAAATCGGTCCAGTGGTTTAGGAGGACATGTGGAACATACATACATACATACGTTTTGAAGAAGAGAGAGAGTGAGAAATAGAGAGAGAGAGAGAGAGAGAGAGAGAGAGAGAGAGAGAGGGAGGGACAAAGACAGAGAGAGAGAGAGAGACAGAGAGAGCTCCACACAACGCAGAAAACGCAACTAACATGGACCACAGAGGCACGCCGTTAAGTTTTAATAGTGTTCAGATGTTACGGACGGATGTTTCTCAACTTTCCCCACTGTTACTTCACAACATTTTCTCTTTTACATGTAACTCATCCTAGTGTTTTTATCCATATACATATGATTGATTTATCGATCTAATCTAAGACTTTTATTACCATAAATGAATGTAATCTATTTTATTTGTAGTATATGCATATTGTGTTACCAGTAACATCATTGCTGTTCAATTCAAGTAATGTATCCTTGATGCCAAACGAACTAATAATAAAAAAACTGTTACTTCGAGTAGTGAAATGTCTTTAGTATGGTTTGATTTTGCAGATAGGTTGATTTCGTGGGGCTATAATTGCGCTCTGCCGCAAACTATACTTTTTTGTGGTAAATAAACCCCACATTATAACCAGTAAATACAGTTCCGGGATTAAGGAATAAGGCATACACGTCGATAACTGAGACGAATGCGGTGCGAAACGAGCGACTCGTTTGGCGAAGTTTCGGGAATTCATCATGCCGGCAGTTGCTCGGCACAGTGGTTTATCAGGGCTCAACTAATTAGGTTGTCATAAGAAAAGCGTGTAATGGACGCTTGTGATGGATGAGTGGTGGTATTCCAGACAAGAACGGCGCGAGTTTTCCATCAGTGGTGCAAAAGGAAAAGCGCGCCTGCAACGACTCTGAGTCTCTCAAAACAGCCTGCGATTCCACAACATAGATGCGTTTCCCTGGCTGTGATTGGATTGCCGTGAGAGCAATCTATCGAAGGACATGAATATATAATTATGATTAAACTTTACATCGTTGATGGCTCTATCTATATTGTATCGCTGATTAAGAAAAAAAGGAATGGTCTCTTCATTTTCTTATAATATGATCGACTTAGAGGCTTGTAGCCGCATCGCAAGTGTACCTCTTCACGGTGAAGAAATAAAATAAACCAAAGCAATACTTAATGCAATAATTTTACATATCGTGTACGTTCTAACAAATTTATTAGCTTTTCCGGTCACGAAATTAATGAACGACATTTAAACAAATGTCGAAAACGTATACAAATTGAAAATGTGTACAGTAATTGACAAGCAAGATCGATACGGTGATGTTGTCTAACTTACGTGCTTGAGAACTACCTGATTATATTTCATGAAGCTTCGGGATTGCAGCCGGATGACGTCGACTTCCTGCCACGATATTTCGTCTGACAACCATTCAGCCATCTTTAGGTGAGTGTTAACTGAAGATGGCTGAATGGCTGTCAGCCGAAATATCGCGGCAGGAAATCGACGTTATTCGGCTGCAATACCAAAACTTCATGGAATACTCTCTCTGCCAGGAAAATGTCAAGAATCACAACCTGATTATGTTGGCAAATTGTTTATTCCTTAGTTTAACAAAAAAACCGAGAATCTCCGGTGTTGTACATAATTTGGAGCATCATTCAAATGGTTCAAGTGGCTCTGAGCACTATGGGACTTAACATCTGTGGGCATCAGTCTCCTAGAACTTAGAACTACTTAAACCTAATCAACCTAAGGACATCACACACATCCATGCCCGACGCAGGATTCGAACCTGCAACCGTAGCGGTCACGTGGTTCCAGACTGAAGCGCCTAGAACCGCACGGTCATACCGGCCGGCTTAGCATCATTCAAAGCCATGTCAAATGTTTCTCTAATCTGCCTCATTTCTTAGTTTCAGACAACTTAAGGTCTCGGCAGTAAACAGCGATAAGGGCCAGACGATGAGAAACAGAGTTATTACGTTATAAAGTATGGTATGTGATGTGCTTTATTCGTCTTAGTTGACAGGTCCACGATAAACCGAGAAATGGCAGCTCTGTCATTTCAGATTCTCACCAACTGAAACTCTCTCAGGCTGTGTGCTGCATATAACAGTGGTAAGTGCCAAAAACCTGGCTGTCGGTAGCAGTAACGTGCTGTGCTCCTGCCAGGAACGATCTGCCAAGGGCCGGCCGCGGTGGCCGTGCGGTTCTAGGCGCTTCAGTCCGGAACCACGTGACTGTTACGGTCGCAGGTTCGAATCCTGCCTCGGGCATGGATGTGTGTGATGTGCTTAGGTTAGTTAGGTTTAAGTAGTTCTAAGTTCTAGGGGACTGATGACCTAAGATGTTAAGTCCCATAGTGCTCAGAGCCATTTGACCCATTTTTGATCTGCCAAGGACGAGCTGTAAAAAGGATTTTGATAAATACGATTCAGATAAAGATCCCGAATATGTTCTGAAATCAAATGCGCTTCAAAGGTTATTGCTAATCAGATTAAGTGTGAATATGTATTTAAGAAAGTAAACAATGGTGAACTGTGTGCCTTAGCACTGTCTACATGAATTTACGTGACAATGTGACGACAGAAATGTTGAGGACCATACTTAACATTGTTTAAGTGCTGTAGTATGGCGACAAGTAAGTTAATTTAGTTGTTATTGTTTATTATTGCCAAAATTGGCAATGCAAATCTTATTATCATGAAATGAAACAATTCGGACTTTTTGAATTTGTGTTTTTGAGAGGTTTCACAGCGAAGCTTCATTAAACTCGTCTAGCAAGTAAACAGTGGTAGTACGGAGGTAACCCATATTGAGTGTGCTCAGTTTGCAAGTAAATAATGTTACTTTACATTGAAACACTTCCAAGAATAAAATTTTGGATAGAATTTACGATGTTAAAAATATGTCGTTACTCTAGAAATATCTGAAAACAAAGACTTACTCTGAATTAGAAAATCACATTCGATTTATGTGAAATTTG
This sequence comes from Schistocerca piceifrons, assembly GCF_021461385.2. Classification (NCBI taxonomy): domain Eukaryota; kingdom Metazoa; phylum Arthropoda; class Insecta; order Orthoptera; family Acrididae; genus Schistocerca; species Schistocerca piceifrons. Next base: position 214,260,966 of record NC_060149.1, on the reverse strand, counting down.
TGAGACTTTATTGAAACTTTATTATGCAGTTTTTCAAAATAACCAACTTGTCCCTTACTTTTATGTACAGCCGAGTACATACTTGTAACTAGCTTCGTTTAGCATCGTATCCTGACTGGCGTAATTTACAGACCATCGACTTTTAACAGTTTTCTGGTGCTACTGTCACGTTTTCCGTCAGCAATATCATCCCTCCTGCTCCTCACAGCCAACAACTTTAATGAGGTTAACAGCTTGCTGTCGTGGTCGTCGTTTTCCGCGATTACTTCCGGTGCTTGCACTGCGGAGTAACAACGCGCAAACTTTGAACCGGCACGTGGCGCGTTGGCTAGTCAAGTGACAAAGCTAGTTCCCGCTACGGGCTAGTCTGTCTTCCCTTTTTCGCGTAATATGTGAAGCTGGTGACCTCTCAATACTACATATAGACAAAGAGGCAAAACTTCCCTCTTCATCCCATCGGAAAACTCTGTTTCCTCCTCAAGAACACAGAAAGCTGTTTGAAATTTGGAAATAAGCGTTTCTTACGAAGGGAGAAGAATAAGATAATCACAGAAGGATGAGTTATCTTCTTAACAGTGTTTAACATATTCACCGTACATACTCACGACATTTTCACAACTACAGCAACGTTCTAGAATACTCTGATTTGAGCCGCCCGACGTGGCCGAGCGGTTCTAGGCGCTTCAGTCCGGAACCGCTTGACTGCTGCGGTCGCAGGTTCGAATCCTGCCTCGGGCATAGACGTGTGTGATGTCCTTAGGTTAGTTAGGTTCAATTAGTTCTAAGTCTAGGGGACTGATGACCTCAGATGTTAAGTCCCATAGTGCTCAGAGCCATTTGAACCATACCCTGACTTGTTTACACAAACAAGAAGTGACAGGCTAGATGGAACTCATCGCAAACTGGATGCAGTGATGATACCTCATTGAACGTGGGTGAAAGTAAGTAGATTAACTATATTCTAGAACAAGCCTGTTATCAGCAAATATATCACACGGAGAATATAAGATAGTTCCTGTATGCTTGACTGAATTTACGCCCTATGCGTACTGACGAGGAGTATCTGTCTGTTGACAGCAAACTGAGGTGGAGAGAACATATAGATCAACCTACAGCAAAAATGTCAAATCAATATATTAAAAAGAGTTTTTCGCGTATGAAAAAGTATGGTGCACAACATTTCCATGACTCATTATCGTTCCTCTGAAGCGTCACATGCCAACAATGAAAATATACAGGGTGGCCAGAAGCAACCTGAAAAGCTTGTGAGTGTGTTGCATGATAGGTTATGTTGAGAAATAATTGTTAAGAAAAAAATTCCATACGTTCTGCCGTCTCTGAGTTAAGTAGCATAGAAGTTAGCCAGTGAGGCTGTACGTGTGCAAATTGAAGCGGCCCGCCAGAGACGGTGTCGCCAATCGTGCTCTTAGTTTGGTTTCCTAAAACCGAACAAGAGGGTGAGACAAAACATGGGACGGCAGAAAGGATCGAACCTGAGCCAAAAGCTGAGGAATTTCGTGCGTTATTATCTACGCTATGAGAACAACTAACACTATTTGTATGTGTTGATCACCTGAATTTGCGTGCGCAACGGCCTGATTCGCTAACTTTGATGCTAATTAACTCGTAAACGACGCAATGTATCGAACTTTTTCTCAACAATTATTGTTCAGCAGATCCTAACCTGCAACACCTTTCCGCGTTTTTCACACTGTTTCTGACCATCTCTTGTACTCCAATAGCTGTACCTGTGTATCACTGAAAATATTTGCACAACATGGGGGAAAAGGATTGAAGGTATTGGTATAATTTCAGAGTGATGCAAAGACTGACAATTTGCTTTAAATGTTCAGAAATATAAAACTGTGCGCTAGACAAAAAGCGAAAACCCATGGACATGGAGTGATCACATAGGCTGTTCATAGGTGTCGCAGGTGATAGATTTGGGTTCATTAGTAGGACGGTGAGAAAATCAGTCTTCAAAGGAGACCGCTTAAAAACTCAAGCGACCTACAGTTCGTAGTGATAGACGGTAAATCATCGAGTAGAACAGAAGTGATATCTGGCGTTCCGCAAGGTAGTGTCATAGGCCCTCTGCCCTTCCTAATTTATATAAATGATCTAGGTGATAATCTGAGCAGCCCCCTTAGATTGTTTGCAGATGACGCTGTAATTTACCGTCTAGTAAAATCTTCAGACGATCAATTCTAACTATAAAATGATCTACAGAGAATTTCTGTAGGGTGCGAAAACTGGCAATTAGCACTAAACAAAGAAAAGTGCGAGGTTATCCACATGGGTACTAAAAGAAATCCGATAAATTTTGGGTATACGATAAATCGCACAAATCTAAGGGCTGTCAATTCGATTAAATATCTAGGAATTACAATTACGAGCAACTTAAATTGGAAATGCCACATAGATAGTATTGTGGGGAAGGCAAAACAAAGACTGCGCTTTCTTGGCAGAGCACTTAGAAGATGCGACAAACCCACTAAAGCCGGCTGGAGTGGCCGAGCGGCTCTAGGCGCTACAATCTGGAACCGCGCGACTGCTACAGTCACAGGTTCGAATCCTGCCTCGGGCATGGATGTGTGTGAGGTCCTTGGGTTAGTTAGGTTTAAGTAGTTCTAAGTCCTAGGGGACTCATGACCTCAGCAGTTAAGTCACATAGTACTCAGAGCCATTTGAGCCATTTTGAAACCCACTGAAGAGACAGTCTACATTACACTTGTCCGCCCCCTGCTGGAATATTGCTGCACGATATGGGATCCTTACCAGTTAGGATTGACGGAAGACATCGAAAAAGTGCAAAGAAGGGCAGCTCCTTTCGTGTTATCGCGCAATAGGGGTGAGAGTGTCACTGACACAATAAGCGAGTTGGGGTGGCAGTCACTGAAACAAAAGCGGTTTTCTTTGCGGCGAGATATATTTACGAAATGTCAATCACCAACTTTCTCTTCCGATTGCGAAAATATTTTGTTGACACCCACCTACGTAGGGAGAAATGATAATCATAATAAAATAAGAGAAATCAGAGTTCGAACGGAAAGATGTAGGTGTTCCTTTTTCCCACGCGGCGTTCGAGACTGGAATGGTAGAGTAGTATGAAAATGGTTCGATGAACCCTCTCCCAGGCACTTAAGTGTGAATTGCAGAGTAACTACGTAGATGTAGATGTAGATGTTCTAGATTACTTCTCGGGTGCGTGGGACCCATTCACAATACGACCAAAAGGAAAGATTGATCATATACAAGGAAGGGCGCCAGGAATGTTCACAGGTTTGTTTTACCGAGGGGAAAGTGTCATGTCAATTCTGAGAAACCTAAACTGGCAGACGCTTGAAGGTAGACGCCAGCTATTCGGTAAAATCCTACCCTTCTAAGGCTCCCTACGTCGACTGTGCCGGCCGCTGTGGCCGAGCGCTTCTAGGCGCTTCAGTCTAGAACCGCACGACTGCTACGGCAGCAGGTTCGAATCCTGCCTCGGACATGGATGTGGGTGTTGTCCTTAGGTTAGTTAGGTTTAAGTAGTTCTACGTTCTAGGGGAATGATGACCTCAGATGTTGAGTCCCATAGTACTCAGAGCCATTTGAACCATTTGAACCGTCGACTGTGGTGTTGTGATTGTCAAATGGAAACGCTAGGGAACAACCACAGTTAAACCAAGCAGACGTTATATAATGACGGCTAATCACATGAAATCAGCAGAAGGAGTTTCAGAGTGCTACCAGCATTCTAAGAGCACAGTGTCTGTGCATCTAGAGTTAAAAGTACACTACTGGCCATTAAAATTGCTACACCACGAAGATGACGTGCTACAGACGCGAAATTTAACCGACAGGAAGAAGATGCTGTCATATACAAATGATTAGCTTTTCAGAGCATTCATACAAGGTTGGCGCCGTTGGCGACACCTACAACGTGCTGACATGAGGAAAGTTTCCAACCGATTTCTCATACACAAACAGCAGTTGACCGGCGTTGCCTGGTGAAACGTTGTTCTGATGCCTCGTGTAAGGATGAGAAATGCGTACCATCACGTTTCCGACTTTGATAAAGGTCGGATTGTAGCCTATCGCGATTGCGGTTTATCGTATCGCGACATTGCTGCTCGCGTTGGTCGAGATCCAATGACTGTTAGCAGAATATGGAATCGGTGGGTTCAGGAGGGTAATACGGAACGCCGTGTTGGATCCCAACGGCCTCGTATCACTAGCAGTCGAGATAACAAGCATCTCATCCGCATGGCTGTAACGGATCGTGCAGCCACGTCTCTGTTCCTGAGTCAACAGATGGGGATGTTTGCAAGACAATAACCATGTGCACGAACAGTTCGACGACGTTTGCAGCACCATGGACTATCAGCTCAGAGACCATTGCTGCGGTTACCCTTGACGCTGCATCACAGGCAGGAGCGCCTGCGACGGTGTACTCAACGACGAACCTGGGTGCACGAATGGCAAAACGTCATTTTTTCGGATGAATCCAGGTTTTGTTTATAGCATCATGATGGTCGCATCCGAGTTTGGCGACATCGCGGTGAACGCACATTGGAAACGTGTATTCGTCATCGACATACTGGCGTATCACCCAGCGTGATGGTATGGGGTGCCATTGGTTACACGTCTTGGACACCTCTTGTTCGCATTGACGGCACTTTGAACAGTGGACGTTACGCTTCAGATGTGTTACGACCCGTGACTCTACCCTTCATTCAATCCATGCGAAACCCTACATTTGAGCACGATAATGCACGTTCGCATGTTGCAGGTCCTGTACGGGCCTTTCTGGATAAAGAAAATGTTCGACTGCTGCCCTGCCCAGCACATTCTCCAGATCTCTCACCAATTGAAAACGTCTGGTCAATGGTGGCCGAGCAACTGGCTCGTCACACTACGCCAGTCACTACTCTTGATGAACTGTGGTATCGTGTTGAAGCTGTACGGGCAGCTGTACCTGTACACGCCATCCAAGCTCTGTTTAACTCAATGCCCAGGCGTATCACGGCCGTTATTACCACCAGAGGTGGTTGTTCTGGGTACTGATTTCTCAGGATCTATGCACCCAAATTGCGTGAAAATGTAATCACATGTCAGTTCTAGTATAATATATATGTCCAATGAGTACCCGTTTATCATCTGCATATCTTCTCGGTGTAGCAGTTTTAATGGCCAGTAGTGTAATTGGGTACAATATTCGAGCAGTTCCCAATGATCAACACTCTTCTGTAGTCAAATGTAAGCGACGTTTGAGGTAAGCGACGCCACTGGACAGGGGATGACTGGAAACGAGTGATGTGGAGTGATGAATCACGCTATACCCTGTCGCAGTCCGATGTACAGGTTCGGGTTTGGGGAGTGACGAGGGAACGTGACCTGCTATCACGTGTAGTTTCAATAGCGAACTGAAGTACAGAAGAGGTGGTGATACGGTTTGGGCGTTGTTTTCGTGGTTGGAGTGTGTCTCCGTTACAGTGCTTAAGAAAACGCTAAATGCGGAAGGACATTTCACAGCATGGTGAACTGCGTACAGTAAATGAACAGTTCAGAGACGATGAACGTTGGCTTCAGCACGACAATGCACCACGTCACATAGCAGCAATGGTTTCCGGCCAGCAACATTCTTGAAACGGACTGTCCTGCCAGAGTCCCGACTTGAACCAAATGGAACACCTTTCGGGTGAATTAGAGCGTCGACTTCTTTCCAGATTCGAGACTCTTACATTCTCTGGTGTCTGCTCTTGAGGAAGAATGGGCTGCCATTCTTCCAGACATTCAGACGCTTGACTGAAAATGTCCCCAGTGGAGTTCAAGCCTTCATTAATGCAACGGGGGGTAAACACCCCATATTTATGTCCACTAATAGGTGTCCGGATACTTTTGATCTGACAGTGGACTTGCTCTTCCATAAGCTTCACAGTGGTTTACAGAATATGGACATAAATGTAGAAGATTAGGGAATAATGTGCCGTCTACGATGATTTCATTACAAACAACGTAAAAACTCTTTTCTAGGATGGTTAAGGCAGGAAATCGGCCCTGCTTTCTTCAGGCGAACTATGGCGGCATTTGCCTGAAATGATTTAGTTAAAGCACGCAATGTATACGTCTGGATGGCCAGACAGGGATTTGCGCCGTGGTCGTCCCGAATGATCATCCAGTGTGTTACCACTGCGGTACCTCGCGCCTTGAGGCGGAGTACAATCTCAGATTCAACTTGGATGATTTAGTAAATCTACCGTTAGGAACCATATTGACATTCACTTTGAACGATGAAGGGAAACCACGACATATCTAAACGCGTATAACTACACAAGGATTAGAACGCCGCTCGCCTCCAGTAAATGTATCTCAGATCATCCGACAAATGAACAGAGAAATACGAAATGAAGTACACACGTTACCGAGTCCAAAACATGAGTAGTCTGCAATGCATGTAGATGACTCCAGTTTTACTTGAAGTATGATTTATAAATGTCGTTGCTTCCTTTTGAGCATGGAATTTCATGTGCAACTGTTTCTTTTCTTTTTTAGGAATTTCGAACATACGTTAAGCCAGAGCGTGCTCTGTGTAATGCTGAATAACATTGATTACGGATGAATTGTTTGAACTATTTGACAAAATGAAAATGGCGCACCCGGAAACGATAAACGGACCGGTGTGCTTAAATGGTCGACCAGACCTCTGCCAGAAAAAAACAGTTTAATACAATAATTACAGCAGCATTTAAAACGACATAACTAATCGGTTCGTGTCAGCGCCGTGAAAATTAAGTAAAATTCAATTTGTAGTTTCGTAATTAATTACACCATTATTCTGCGCGGCGTAGTGTGTAATACATTTCAAGATATAATTATAAACGATCAACAAGGTTTTAGAAGTAATCAAAAAGATCGTGGCTGAAAGGTCTCTAAAGGTCTTCATTATCTAGTACATCCTGTCAGTAACTGCCAGTAATCGCATTAACTGCTGTAACGAACATGTTTCTTATAACCCATATTAGATCACATAACTTCATTAAGCTTCCCTGCCTTAAACTAAATGAACCAAACGTAACTAGAAAGAAAATTAATTTTGAAAATTCCCGCCTTGGCGGTAGAGGAGAAAATATGTCACCCCATTCTTACACACGTTTCTTTCCTTTCGCTTGCTACGAACAAGAGCTGGGCAAAATAATACGAACATACACTTACTACAGTTTAGAGCCCCACTTGGCATCCAAATCGGTTTCAATTCTCCTGGAGATAAAGGAATAAAAATTGTAAATGGTTGTCTGTAGCATATTATACATTGCAAAGAATGTATTACCTGGTATACTCGCAGTACAGCCCACCGTCACTCGATAATACTCAATCCGGCACTTGTGGAGACCAGGAAAGACGTAATATTTCATCCCGGTGCTCCTCAATCACTGTGTAAATTGGTGCATTTTCATCTCTAAAGACGCGATGCCCCGGTGGGAGCAATGGATTTTCCCCTGAATGAACAAGGTGATCTAAACTCATTTCATAGACCTTGCCGGTTAACATTCCTTCCACTGTAACTACAGGCTTGTCCTGGTCGTTGGTCTAAATGTGAAGCATGATGCATTTACATCATGCTTCGAGTCTGAGGACAATCTAGTTTGTAGGCTTGCCCACTATTCTAGTAACGTAAACATGTTGCACAACGTAACAGTGTAAAGGTAAAAGTTGGTTGCTAGGACAGATTCTGTTCTGCTAGCATGACCGAACCATCTTCTTTGCCTTCAACTGGTTTGCAAGAGGCTCAGCAGATGCATCGTTGCTGTTAACACTGCAATGTTATATAACCACATGCTCTCAGCAGTCACCTTTCTTATTGAAGGTAAAAATCGTATTTAATGAGCTCCTCCGTCAGGAAGTTTAGTTTTTCTTTTGCCATTGCATTTAGAAGATGCTATTTTCTATGAACTCCATAAGCTGACTTGACACATAAAACAGTAACAGTAAAAACGCTTCATTGGTTTGGGAGCGACGATTTGTGATCGGCGAAAGTATGTAAGATCCGATATGACGGTAGATCAGAATACCGACCACAAAAGTACTGGCACCCAAATACATCCAAGGATGTTGTAGTACAAGGAAGAAACAGAAGATAATTTCAGTCAGCTACGTCAGAAAACAATTTCTGGATATGGGGCGTTTATGCCTGGCTTTTCATGTGAAACAAATATTTTCTACTGCAAGCTCTTTGATCCTCCTAATGAAACCATAGACCGACTACAATTACTGATGTCATCAGCTACCATAAGGGATACAGCTCAGATGAACAAAATAACGTCAACAATGTCGGAGCTTCGAGAGAGATGCTTTATTGAATAATAATAGAAATGATAATCCGTTAACTCCACATCCCTGCTATCGAAATATTCCTTGGGGACGAGTCATAACATGTCGTTTGTGTGATTTATGGGAGCTGATCTAGTGGATTATGAAAGAATATTCACGATCGAATAAAGGGTTCAAATATATTTTAATTTGCCTGATATTCCAAATTCGCCTGAGCCCTTCCTCTGAAGGCAAATACTGGGAGGGACGTTTAGCAGGTGACTGAACAATTGCTGCAGTCTGGGACAAATTGTTCTCATGACAGCCTGTAAACCGATCACGGAGGTGAATTTTACAATCATTATTTCAAGACGGTGATGGAGCAATATGGAATAAACCACTACTCAGCATTTTCCCACATGAAAGCGAGTAATGTGGAGCATCTGAACAGAAACATTAAAACCCATATGTGGATTCAATTTAATCTTTTTGGTTCATACACATAGCAAGAGATTCTTCCACCAATTATTGGGGAGTACAGTCGAACTGCACAACGTACAATTAAGATGAGACCTATTGATGTGTGTGATAAAGAACTTCTAAATACAGCAGACAGTCTTATTAAGATGATGAAGCCATGCAAGCAGAAGTTCAACGAAGGTTTTTGATGCGTACCTTGAAACACAAAACTGCATTTGAGGAGTCTTACCTTCCGAACTGATCAATGGATATACAGAGTGTTACAAAAAGGTATGGCCAAACTTTCAGGAAACATTCCTCACACACAAATAAAGAAAGGATGTTATGTGGACATGTGTCCGGAAACGCTTAATTTCCATGTTAGAGCTCAATTTGGTTTCGTCAGTATGTACTGTACTTCCTCGATTCACTGCCACATGTGTGGGCTGACGAGAATCCGCACGTAATTGTGCAATCACGTCATCAACACAGATTTTCTGTGAACGTTTGGGCAGGCATTGTTGGCGATGTCTTGATTGGGCCCCATGTTCTTCCACCTACGCTCAATGGAGCACGTTATCATGATTTCATACGGGATACTCTACCTGTGCTGCTAGAACATGTGTATTTACAAGTACGACACAACATGTGGTTCATGCACGATGGAGCTCCTGCACATTTCAGTCGAAGTGTTCGAACGCTTCTCAACAACAGATTCGGTGACCGATGCATTGGTAGAGGCGGACCAATTCCATGGCCTCCACGCTCTCCTGACCTCAACCCTCTTGACTTTCATTTATAGGGGCATTTGAAAGCTCTTGTCTACGCAACCCCGGTACCAAATGTAGAGACTTTTCGTGCTCGTATTGTGGATGGTTGTGATACAATACGCCATTCTCCAGGGCTGTATCAGCGGATCAGGGATTCCATGCGACGGAGGGTGGATGCATCTATCCTCGCTGACGAAGGACATTTTGAACATTTCCTGTAACAAAGTGTTTGAAGTCACGCTGGTACATTCTGTTGCTGTGTGTTTCCATTTCATGATTAATGTGATTTGAAGAGAAGTAATAAAATGAGCTCTAACATGGAAAGCAAGCGTTTCCGGACACATGTCCACATAACGTATTTTCTTTCTTTGTGTGTGAGGAATATTTCCTGAAAGTTTGGCCGTACCTTTTTGTAACACCCTGTATTTAAAGTGTCCAAAGTACAGAGGACAAACAGGAGAACTTACATCCTAAAGGACAACGGCAGTGAAGAAATAGCAGAGAGTTTTGACACAGAGGAATTACAGAAAATTTCTGAACCAGACAGGTTTCTCGTACAGCATTTCATAAGACGTTGTGGGAGCAGGGCTTTAGTTAAATGGCTTGTCTTTCCAGCACCACAAAACAGTTGGGTGAACGATCGCAATTTGGTGTATAACACAAACCTCAGACGGTGCTAGGAAGCATCACAAATGGCATCAGCGCAAAGAATTTAAAGAATTAGCACCAGTTGTCATGACTGATTGCTCGATTCAAAACGAGAACATCCAGACAGGCTCTATAGACATCCATACAGAATTTGAATAATCAGACAATTACCCACCAAACAACGAGACATACTCATTATTGTTGCATGATTGTGTTATTAATTACTAACCTATCACAGGAATTGTGCAGGATTAGCTTAAATGCGGTGGTGCTGATCCACACCAGAGGCATTCCACGGTGTCAACTCAAAGTTTTAACACAGTAGCAGACGTGCAGCACTTTTACGACGAGTGTGGACAATTTGTATTTAAACACGTTGCATTCCTTGCATTCGCCAACACTGGACGAGTTTTGCAACGTTTTTAACTAATCACTTCACACAATCTGTTGAATCCGGCCTAGTCGTCGAATCTGGGGTGTCTAGAAAACTTGTTTTCTCGGATCGCTAGACAATTCAAGCAAATCGTAATTTTATTACGAAAAGTAAATGACAACACTTAACTTTGAGGATTACATAGATGTGTCGCAAACAAAGGGCGACATCAGAAAGAAACAAGCATCTTCAGAGTAACAATTCAGATATAAGAGAAGTAATGAGTTTTGACACTTCTATTCAGATCGCTAGTCTAGAAGCTTCTCCTCGGCTGGCCGCGACCAGTCGGGCGCGGCGCTTATGCCCTCTTCGCATCGAGGCCGCTGCTCTCGCGTTGTCGTCCTGGAGAAAGGTCAGTGAGCGAACAATTGGCTGACGTCTTGTCACAGCCCTCTCTGCTCTATCGTTATCGTTCCCGACTGGCGTGCCGGCGCTTGACTTTACACCGTAACATTCCTCTCCCCCCCTCCCCCCCCCCCCCCAAGCGATGGACCATCGTCGAATAGGGAGCACGACAACGGCAGGGGAGGCTGAAATGGAATGGAAGCTGTTGCGGCAGGGGACGACAGACCTCCAGCGTACGCCACCATCCGGCCTGCGCTCTGACGGAAATGTCCCCCAGAAAATGACCAGAAGGCTACGCGACCACCTTCTAAGGTCCATAACAATATGTAGAAGGCGTGGGCTGCTGCGGTGTGGGCGGGTCCAGCTCCATCGGTAGGTCGTCTCCATGGGGTCGTCCCGCGGTGTCATGATGACACCCTCTGACGACTGGTGTGGCATCGCTGTCTAGGGATCTATGATTCTAGGGGATGCGGGGGAAGAGATACAGAAGGATCAACATGGACATGACAGTGGCGAATTTGATTGTGATGTAGGCGCTGCATTCCATCTGGGCCTGAAATGAGATACATGCATGCGCCAAGTCGACAAAGGATCTCGCCTCGCGCCCACCGTCTGCTGCCGCTGAAAACCCTGAAAAACACAATATCATGGGGCGCGAAGCGATACAGCCTTCCTTTGAGGCTGGATGCTGAGGAAGGTGCAGCAGGTGGAGCAGTGTCCGATGGCGGCGGCCGTGGAGCAATTCCACCGGTGATGGTCCATCTCTTGGATGTGAACGATAGGAGGCGAGAATCAGTTGCAATGCTTGATCCCTGGAGTGTGCAGTGCGAAGTTTGGCCATCTGTAGGTTGAAATTTCTGACAAAACGTTCCGATTCGCCGTTGGACTGTGAATGGAACAGTGCACTAGTCAGATCCTGTATGCCATTGCGTTCATAGAACGTTTTAAATTCATTTGACGTGAACTGAGGGACGTTGTCTGACACTATGACTTCAGGCAAACCTTTGAGGCAAAAAAATAGAGGACAACGCCTGAATTCTGCTACGTGATGTCGTCGAATTCATTGACACAGAAAAAGTAAACTTACTATAAGGTTCAAATGGCTCTGAGCACTATGGGACTTAACTTCTGAGGTCATCAGTCCCCTAGAACTTAGAACTACTTAAACCTAACTAACCTAAGGACATCACACACATCCATGCCCGAGGCAGGATTCGAACCTGCGACCTTAGCGGCCGCGCGGCTCCAGACTGTAGCGCCTAGAACCGCTCCGCCCACCCCGGCCGGCCTTACTATAAGAGTCTACCACAAACAACCAATGAGTGTTCCGAAAAGGTCCCGCTAAGTCTATGTGCACACGTTGCCATGGTGATTGCGAATTAGGCCAAGCAGAGAATTTTTGTGGCGGAGCGGACTGATTTTCCGCACATGCTTAGTACTGTGACGTTATCTGCTCTATAAGGGGCGTTCAAAAAGAAACGAGCTGGAGGCATAATTACAGAAACCAGTACCTGTATGTTAGATGCATTGACACTGTCTGTTGAGCCACTTCTCCCACTGTGACACGAGGCGGTGAATGGCTGTGTCAAAATTCCCGGGGCTGCGACGTTAACCAATACATCTGGACGTCGTCGTCCTCACGAGTGCAGGAAAGGTTATGCTGACGTTCTTCTTTGACCAAGATGGCTCCCTACTGATTCACTTCCTGCAGCAGGAGAGAACAGAGAATGTCCAGCGTTACTCGCAAACCTTGACCACCCTTCGAGAAGCGATCAAATCCAAACGACCAGGCAATCTCACCTGTGGGGACATTCTACTCCACGAGAATGCAAAGGCTCATATGGCCAACACAGTCACGGAACTCCTGCAGAAATTCAAATGAGAGGTTCACGGCCACCCTCCGTACAGTCTGGACCTCTCTCCCTGTGATTATGCCATTTTTGGTCCCCTTAAAAAGGCTCTGAGGGATAACGAATCACCTCGGACGACGACGTCCAGCTGTACGAGCGGAACTGGTTAACATCGCAGCGGACCTGCCCTCACTGTTGCAGATCACCAAGTGTAATCCTGTGACCATATTGAAATATTTTGTGGCTGCTGGCAAGTTTGAGAAAAGGGTCTCACTTACTTACACTAATAACTCGAATGCAGGCTACACAGGTGCTCCCAGAATCTTTAATGCTTGTCAAGCAATTCTGGAAAGGGAGCTCCCCTTATATGTCAATGACCCATAGTATCCTGCCATTAAGTGCAAAGCACCTCCTAAAACACAGCAGTGATGCTGCTGGTGAGGAGAAGAAGATCATCCAAATTTTGCGGAGAAAAAGTGTGGTATCACAAAGTGAGTCAAAACCTTTACAAAGAGCGTTATACTGAGCCATTTTTTTCGAACTGCAGGAAAAAGGGTTCGGTAAGGCGCTCAGCTGTGTATTCCATCACGAAATATCCATGCATGTCTTTGATCTATTTATTAAGGAGTCCAGTCTCATCCCTTTATCGAGATATTGATGATAGAAAAGCATCCATCAATGTCCAGGATCTTGATGAGAGGGCTGCATATTTCTTTGCATAGTCGCTTCTGGCTAGCGATAGAAATTACCCTACAAATGGAGTGCTTCCAAGTACAGACCAAACATCTGATGTCTGCAAGCATTATAGTTCCTAAGGCATCTCATTCCCTGTAAAACTCCAGGACCTACCAAAATTTGAGAGGTAAAACCCCGATTATTCAGTTAATGTATACAGCCTTAATGTTGACGATAGCAAGACAGAAGATGAAGATGATGACCATGAGCAAATTGTGCAGAACAAAGAAGTCAATGGTAAGGTAACTGGACTCCTCAGAGTTAGCCAGTCAGTACCTCAAACATGCAGTCATGTTGCTAATTTCAGATAGTGAGACACAACACTACATGTTCATCTACCCAAATTAGTATAAAGAACGGTCTAAGGTATTTTTTCCGTAGGTGATTCACCTCGTTTACCAAGAATAAGTATCGTGAAACGCACTTAATTGACTGCTCAAGCGAGGAAGCAGTACATGTGCAAATTCCTATTCACGATAAAAAGTTCTTTAAGTTTAAGAATTTCCATCACTGGGAGCGGTGCCCCTTCGTCGTTTATGCCGATTTCGAGTGCGTCCTAGCTCCTGTGGGGTGTTATGAAGGCGACCCCACTGTCTCCCATACCATCTTCACAGAATGGTACATACTGTATGTAGCAACATGCCAAGTTGTTTGCTCATATGAGCCCAGTTACAAAAAATTCGAATTATATGCTAGGGATAATCCCGCTAGATGATTGCGCAGTGAGCTCGAAAAACTTTTGTGTGTAGTCGTAGTTGATGGGATTTATCGCAGCAACGTTCCAGTGACTGACTCGCAGGAGAATTATGGCTTGTACAGGATACCAGGAGTATCAAATTTGTGGGCTGCCATTGGACAGAGAAGTGGAACCCCACGTGGAGACTACTGTCATCTAACAGGGAAGTTCCGCAGCGCAACTCACAACACATGGTACTTGAAGTACCAACTGCCACAGCACATACCCATCTTTTTTTTTTTTTTTCAATTTTGGCAAATGTGGTACCCACTTTCTAGACCATCACTTGGGTGATTTCTTTGTGAAGGGTGACAAGGTCAGTGTCATTCCTGATACCACTGAAAAGTACATTTAGTTTTCCAAGAGAATCACGTTAAGAATAGCACTCCACTTCAGGATTCGCCTGACTTCATACATATGTCACTTCATAAACTTGCTGACATAGTACTCCAGATAATCCTACGATGGAGATGCCACGAGGTACATACTTCACTGCAGCTGGCTCAAAATATGGATAACGCAATCTGAAATTATCTGACACTGAATACAACTTGATTGATTTATTCTACACAGAAGGTATACTACTGGGTGCAGCTGAGGATAGGTGGTGTGATTGTGATCTTGTTTGCCCTAATAAGCCGTAATTTCCTATCACAGGCACAAAATATCCAAAGTCGCGGCTGGTGATCTGTTAGATGAGTCACAGTTACTCTCTAGTTGAGCCCTAAAATCTTGGGAGATTCCAGTGTGTGATACTCCTGTTCACCATTCATTCCATGGACCAATTTGACTTACTTATATGGCAATGTGCACAAGGAGATCAAACGTCAGAGTGTCAGACCTGTTACGAATAAGATTGCCCTTGGCACAGCGAGTTGTCCAAGATGACTGAGATCTAAACTGTCAGTACAGCTATGTTCTCACCACAGGCTCCCCAGTCAAGACCAGTGCTAGTGTGGAGTCATGCTCTGGACAAGTGTCCAAAGTGCACCCCATTCATAACAGGAGTCAAGATCAGTATCCTCTCCAGACTCGAGGATGAGTCAGAAGACCCACTCCAGACAGGCGTCTGAATGGGAAGACCCAGTTCCTGCACTCCTCACTTTCCATCATACCTCAGTAAACTCTGTAAAAGCACTCCCCCAACCACTGCCAGAAGCGTTTCGTGTCAATCACAAAACTCCACGAGCCTCATATCTCCCCTTTGACTCGTCTGCTCTACTCATTAGCCAATACTTATCAAACTTAATAATATTCTTCTTTTTTCAGAAGAAGAAGTCAATCCCTGACTCGCAAATTCCCAACAGGGAGGAGGAGATATTGTGTTCCTGACATGTTTTCTTTTTCCTATGGCCACTTTAGGCAGCGTGCTGTTTTGAATTTCCACAAAGCTCAAAAGTGAACAACACATTTATCATGGAGATCATTATCTGGCCAGTCTGAACGTTACCGTGTGTGTGACCAGGGCCCTGGCTAAACCAAAAGAAGTGCTTTTGTATCCCAACGTAGATCATTTTAGAGCCACCATAATGTTACATAATATGCTCCTTCTAAGATTGTTTTGAAAGCCTGAGGCTTCACAAAAAACTCAGCAGGCCGAGGTACAACACTACCTGTCGACTCCCTCCATAGCGTCCTGTCCATGGTGAACATGGAATCTCGCGAATTTTTATGGCCATCATCACTGTTCACAAAGGGCTTTTATGACTGTGTCGTAACGTTTCGACTAGGTGACCTAGATTTCTCTCGTGCCTCCTGCCTCAGCTGCGGCAAGAGATACCTAACAGGTAGGTCCAGGTAGGCCGTTGTTCCGCCTCATCGACCATATGCATTGTCTGCACACTGTGGGAGAAATTCTTGGACCCAGCGTTCTGTCCCCAGTAAGTGCTTTGAGATGTTCATTTCCCTAATAGCTGCATGGGGCTTTCAAGCCCCAAACGTCCACTGCAAGATTTGGTGTCGAATCACCAAACTGCCTGCTTTTTCTAAAACTCCAGAAAAATACTATTCGAAAGAGAGCTACCATAAAGACCCCGCATGCATTAGCAATGTACATGCTTCCATCAGTGCCTGCTCATGCTGACAACTCCCTGTCGTATCACAGTCATGATGTCTTGCGTGAAGAATCAGCATTAAATTGTATCATTGAATATGGAGAATAGGGAGAGAGTGAATCGTCCTCTCTCATTATGCTCCAAAACATTTTGACTTCCTGAATATTAACGTAAACTGTCAGCATTATAGTGTCACATATTGAACTTTACAACGTTCGATATCTTGTTATTGGGTGAGTCACTCATGTCGAACATAATTTCGTCTGCTACTGGGTTCATCGTCATTTGATCATGGTCAGCATACATTAATGACGGCTGCGAATGATAAAATGACAAGTTCTGCCATTTCTGTGACTCTTGTTCTCACTCACCAGGCTATTAGAATCATCTCATTGCCAAAGTAGCTTAAACCAACATTATTCGGCGCTTTGTGCACGTAGAGCTGACTGCATGACGTTAATGTATTTTCTGTGCTTTCTATCTCCTTTGTACTCCACGTTACGTAGTCACTACCATTTACACGTTAGAGAAGTTCTCTTAACCTTGTGGCCTATCTAGATAATATATTTTACACCATACAGTCTAACTAGCAAAATTTCTCAAATACGTTACTTACGAAATTTATTCAGCGTTTGTTACAAATAGAATCATCACACTAAATTGCTCCACACGTCAAAGATATGTGTTCCAACAATATGTAATATTTCATCACCCCTACATGAAGGCAGGTTGTTAAATCATATGAAACTACTTAAATTTCGTATGTTCCTTTGCGGTGGACACATAAAACATTTTATTTCCTTCTTGCTTGTGTACTTCATATCGTATTTACTGAATGGGCAAAGTGTTATTCAGCGACAAAAATGAAAAAAATAAATTGCGTGGGACAGCAACGCTCCTGTGAGACGTGTGTTGTGGACCCCTGGTGCGTCCCCTGCGTTATTACATTGCACTGCTACACGAAGCAAGAAGTAGTGCGTGAACTCGAGTCGTTATGGCTGGAATTCTATGGCAGCCTCACTTGTAGCAGCAAAGAAACTACAAAAGTTCGCATCAACACTTACTATTCGTGACGGGAGCCAAGCGTCGCGGACGACACTGTAACACGCAGCCCGTAATGGGAAACACTGTTTTCTTTTTCCTTTGTGCAAGTAAAGGGCCATACGGAGAAATGCTTCTCTGTCGTACAAAATCCGTGATAACAGTACATTGAAACTTCCGACTGCCATGCTACCGCGAGTAGACAGCGACACTTCTTTTGCTTTTCTTGGCAACAACTTCTTTGTTAATATCAAGTACACGACAGGAATCAATTACACATAACAGATTTACATCAACGCGCGCGCGCGTACACGCACTCTCTCTCTCTCTCTCTCTCTCTCTCTCCCTCTCTTCGGTGTTGATATAACACACATGGATTACACATTTAGAGTGTATCGTCTTCAGTATTTTACAAATACATCTCTCCTCTGTAAGTTATTAAATGATTCATTTATCTAACCATCTTCGAACCATAATCATATTACCACTCTCTAAATTCTCCGAGAAGGATGACACAGTTTTTAATACATTGAACTCATATTCGGGAGAACTACGGTTCAAATCCACAACGGCCATCTAGGTTTATGTTTCCCGAGATTTTCTTAAGTCGTTGGCGGCAAAAACCGGGGTGGTTCCTTTTAAAGCCCACGGCAGGCTTCTTTCCCTAAATTCCTTCAATCCGAGCTCACGTTCCGTCTCTAACGTCCTTTTCATGGACGGGGCATTATACCCTTATCTTTCTTCTTTCGTTTTTTCCACGAAACTCTAGTGTTAAGAGACGGGACTACAAATTCTTTCCGCACATCTGTGTTTGTTGTTGTTGTGGTCTTAAGTCCAAAGACTGGTTTGATGCACCTCTCCATGCTAGTCTACCCTGTGCTAGCCTCTTCATCTCCGAGTACCTACTGCAAACTACATCCTTCTCAATCTGCTTACTTTATTCATCTCTTGGTCTCTCTGTACGATTTTTACCCCACCCCCCCCCCTCCCCGCTTCCCTCTACAACTAAATTGGTGATCCCTTGATGCCTCAGAATGTCTCCTACTAACCAAACCAATCACTTCTTCTAGTCGGGTTGGGCCACAAATTTCTCTTCTCCCCAGTTCTATTCACTCCCTCCTCATTAGTTATGTGATCTACCCACCTAATCTTCAGCATTCTTCTGTAGCACCACATCTCAAAATCTTCTATTCTCTTCTTGTCTAAACTGTTTATCGTCCATGTTTCACTTCCATACACTCCATACAAGTACTTTCAGAAATTTTTCCTGACCCCTAAATCTATACTCGATGTTAAGAAATTTCTCTTCTTCAAAAACGTTTTTCTTGGCATTGCCAATCTACATTTTGTTTCCTCCCTACTTTGACAATCATTAGTTATTTTGCTTCCGAAATAACAAAACTCATCTAATAATTTAAATGTCTGCTTTACTAATCTGATTCCCTCTATCACCTCATTTAATTCGACTACATTTTCGTTTTGTTATTGTTCATGTACATCTGATATCCTCCTTTCAAGACACTGTTCAGTCCGTTCAACTGCTCTTCCAATGCTTTTGCTGTCCATGATAGAATTACAACGTCATCGGCAAACCTCAAGGTTTTTATTTCTTTTCTCTGGGCTTTAATTCCCACTCAAAATTTTTCTTTTGTTTTCTGCTTGCTCAATATACAGAGTGAATAATATCGGGGATAGGCTACAAACCTGTCTCACTCTCTTCTCAACCACTGCTTCCTTTTCGTCCCCCTCGATTCTTATAACTGCCAGCTGGTTTTTGTATAAATTGTAAATAGCCTTTTTTCCCTGTATTTTACCCCTGCCGCCTTTAGAATTTGAAAGAGAGTATTCCAGTCAACATTGTCAAAAGCATTCTCTAAGTCTACAAATGCTAGAAGCGTAGGTTTATCTTACATTAACCTATTATCTATGAGAAATCGTAGGGTCAGTATTGCCTCAAGTGTTCCTACATTTGTCCAGAATCCAAAGTGATCTTCCCCGAGGTCGGCTTCTACCAGTTTTTCCATTCTTCTGTAAAGGGGTCGTGTTAGTATTTTGCAGCCGTGTCTTATTAAAATGATAGTTCGGTAATTTTCACACCTATCAGCACTTCCTTCCTTTCGAATTGGAATTATTATATTCTTTTTGACGTCTCTGGGTATTTCACCCAATTCATACATCTCGCTCACCAGATGGAAGAGTTTTGTCATGGCTGGCTCTCCCAAGGCTATCAGTAGCTCTAACTGAATGTTGTCTACCCATGGGGACTTGTTTTGACTTAAGTATTTCATTGTTTTGTAAAAGTCTTCACGTGTTATCATATCTCCCTACCCATCTTCATCTACATCCGATTCCATTTCCATAATATTGCCCTCAAGTACCTTGTGAGTTAATGAGCATTTCGCTCTCGTTTAAATATATGGCCGAAAGAGTCAGCCTACAGGAACTGTGAAACGAACCCTATTGTCCAGGTCCGTGTACCTCAAAGTGCGCAGATTTGCCACGAGATGGGGAAATTCACAGGTGTCTATTATGCTGAATGAGGCCTAAGCGCTGTAGTCTGCGAGTGAGACAGATGAGAAACTGCGTCGTAGAGAAATCCCGTAGAAGCCGTTTGTGGCCAGGGAGGTGTAGCGTGTTGAATATGGTGGACCTAAGATTGGCCATAAAGGGAAAAATTTATGAAAACTATTTAACTCTGTAGTAATTCGTGTAATGAAACCACAGTAATTTAATCTACCATCCTTCATAAATTTTCATCCTGATCCCAATGAAACTTGAATATTTATCATATCTATAATAGTTTAGGATTTACTGTTAAACTGAAATGAACAAGTTTTGTAACTTAGACCTGACTGCTAAAATCTGAACACTTCGGTCGATCTTAACGATCGACATTTCATATAGAAGCGCATGATCAAAATGACAAATGTTGTAAATATCAACTTTGTAACTTGACTTGTTTAAAATATATAGTAAATTTAAATTATAAGTATTTTCAATTAAGCATCAGCTCATCATTACCTCCACACAAAACACATAGAACCATGACAGCCTGACACCTTATTGAATTATTACGTATAGAATATTTGTTGTAAAGTTTAGTGCATAAGAGTTACTTTTGTTCTTTATTTATTTATCAGAAAGCATATTGGTGTAAGGCTACTGGCCTTGGCATTCAAAGCTAAGAAGGAAATTGTATTGGTTTCATGTAAAAGAATTTAACGTTTATTATGTAATGGATATTATTGTTCCTTCATTTAGAATGTGAAAGTGGTCAAGCTATGATTATTTAAATATGTTAAAATGTAAAATAATGTAGAATAAGCTGTAGCCAGTCAGATGGAGGCTCCAGGAAAGAGAACTGCCCTACTCAGTTGAGCGACCATGTTCGGCACGCGGGACCGCGGCCGGAGACGGGCAGAGGGACAGTTCTGGGCCGGGCACCAAAGGGAACAGTGCTGGCGGAGACGAGAAAGCGGCTGGTCAGTATTTACGTAGCTAGGAAGTGAAACGACTTAGAAAATTTCGCGTTGTGTGGTATCGCGAGACTTAGTCTCTGAGCGATGTAATTCGCGATGAAATTCCGAATGATCGAACTGTGTCAAATGGATATGCATTCGAGTGTAATAGTCATTCTAAATACAACCACTTTCGCTATTAGTTTGCTTTCTGAATAAACATTATTCTAACCATACCGCAACTGTGTGGCCTAAATCATTTATGGGTCATTAATTTAGCTCCAGATATTATTATTACTGTTGTTATATGCTATATTGAAATTGCATGTTTCATACAATGTCGCGAACCTACCATCAGCCAGACAATTTAACCAAAGGGTCACAAGCGTCTAATTTAGAACGTGTAATGCGACACGTGCGGTTCAACCCCTAGACGAGTTTGTGCCAAGACATTTCGGCGAAGAGGAACCGCATGTGAGCCTTGTATAGACCGTCGGCTCCGAAGCGCCGGACGGAGTGGCCGAGCGGTTCTAGGCGCTTCAGTCTGGAACCGCGTGACCGCTACGGTCGCAGGTTCAAATCTTGCCTCGGGCATGGATGTGTGTGATGTCCTTTGGTTAGTTAGGTTTAAGTAGTTCTAAGTTCTAGGGGACTGATGACCTCAGATGTTAAGTCTCATAGTGCTCAGAGCCATTTGAACCTTGTGTAGACACTCTATATACTGCCTCCACCTTTCTGCTTTCCCTTCTTTGCTTACGACTGGTTTCCCATCTGAGCTCTTGATATTCATACAGGTGGTTCTCTTTTCTCCAAAGGTCTCTTTAACTTTCCTGTATGAAGCATCTACCTTACCACTAGTCTACATCCTTACATTTGTACTCTAGCCATTCCTGTTTAGCCAGTTTGCACTTCCTGTAGATCTCATTTTTTAGACCTTTGTATTCCCTTTCACCTGTCCCATTTACTGCATTTTTATATTTTCTCCTTTCATCGATTAAATTCAGTATCTCTTGCGGTACCCAAGGATTTCTACCAGCCCTTTTCGTTTTGCCTACTTGATTCTCTGTTGCCTTCACTATTTCATCTCTCAAAGCTACCCATTTTTCTTCTACTGTATTCCTTTCCCCCGTTCTTGTCAATCGTTCCCCAATGCTCCCTCTGAAACTCTCTACAACCTCTGGTTGTTTTAGTTTATCCAGGTCACATCTCCTTAAATTCCTGCCTTTTTGCAGTTTCTTCAGTTTTAATCTACAGTTCAGAACCAATAAATTTTGGTCTGAGTCCACATCTGCCCCTGGAAATATCTTACAGTTTAAAACCTCGCCCCGAAATCTCTGGCCCCCACCGTTATATAACCAATCTATAATCTTCCGGTGTCTTCAGGTCTCTTCCACGTGTACAACCTTCTTTCACGGTTCTTGAACCAAGTATTAGCTATGACTAAATAATGTTTTGTGCAAAATTCTACCAGACGGCTTCTACTTTCTTTCCTTTCCCCCCAGTCCATACTCACCTGTTACTTTTCCTTCTCTTCCTTTTCCTACTATCGAATTCCAGTCCCCTATGACTATTAAATTTTCGTCTCCCTTAACTATCTGAATAATTCCCTTTATCTAATCATACATTTGCTGAATCTCCTCCTCATCTGCGGAGCTAGTTGGCATATAAACGTGTACTGCTATGGTGGGTGTGGGCTTCGTGTCTCTTCATTATTAAATCTACTCTTGCATTACTCCTATTTCATTTTCTATTTGTAAGCGTATATTCACTTGACTAGAAGTCCTGTTCCTCCCGCCACCGAACTTCACTAATGCCCACAATATCTAACTTCAACCTGTCCATTTCCCTTTTTAAGTTGTCTAGCCTCCCTGCCCCATTAAGGATTCTGACATTCCACGCTCCGATCCGTAGAACACCAGTTTTGCTTCTCCTGATAACGACGTCCTCCTGAGTAGTTCTCGCACGGAGATCCGAATGGGGGACTGTTTTACCTCCGGAATATTTTACCCAAGAGGATGTCATCGTCATTTAACCATATAGTAGAGCTGCATGCCCTCGGGAAAAATTACAGTTGTACTGCCCATTGATTTCAGCCGTTCACAGTACCAGCATAGCAAGGCCGTTTTGGTTGACGTTTCAAGGAATGATTAGTCAATCATCCAGACTGTTGCCCCTACAACTCCTGAAACGGCTGCTTACCCTCTTCAGGAACCACACGTTTGTGTGACCTCTCAACAGATGCCCCTCTGTTTTGGTTGCACCTGCGGTACGGCTATCTGTATCGCTGAGGCACACAAACCACCCCATCAACGGCAAGGTCCATGGTTTAGAGAAGGCATCTATATTTAATACATTCTGTTGGCCTCCACATTCCTCATGTAGCGGATATATTACTCCCACGTTTTACATTTTTCTAGCTAGTGGAATTAACTAAACATGCTACGTATGATTGTAGCGTACACCTTCTGAGCATCACTGGAATTCTGGAATTTTGTTTCTGCAAGCTCCCAGTAGGTTTCAGAATATACTTCAAGGAAACTGTTTTTCGCAGCGTCAGCATGGCTTCGAGATACACTACTGGGCATTAAAATTGCTACACCACGAAGATGACGTCCTAAACACGCGAAATTTAACCGACAGGAAGAAGATGCTGTCATATCCAAATGTTTAGCTTTTCAGAGCATTCACACAAGGTTGGCGCCAGTGGCGGCACCTACAACATGCTGACATGAGGAAAGTTTCCAATCGATTTCTCATACACAAACAGCAGCTGACCGACGTTGCTTAGTGAAACGTTATGTGATGCCTCGTGTAAGGAGGAGAAATGCGTACCATCACGTTTCCGACTTCGATAAAGGTCGGATTGTAGCCTATCGCATTGTGGTTTATCGTATCGCGACATTGCTGCTCGCGTTGGTCGAGATCCAATGACTGTTAGCAGAATATGGAATCGGTGGGTTCAGGAGGGTAATACGGAACGCCGTGCAGGATCCCAACGGCCTCGTATTTCTAGCGGTCGAGATAACAAGCATCTTATCTGCATGGCTGTAACGGATCGTGCAGCCACGTCTCGATCCCTGAGTCAACAGATGGGGACGTTTGCAAGACAACAACCATCTGCACGCACATTTCGACGACGTTTGCAGCAGTATGGACTATCAGCTCGGAGGGCGTGGCTGCGGTCACCCTTGACGCTGCATCACAGACAGGAGCGCCTGCGATGGTGTACTCAACGACGAACCAGGGTGCACAGATGGCAAAACGTCATTTTTTCGGATGAATCCAGGTTTTGTTTACAGCATCATGATGGTCGCATCCGTGTTTGGCGACATCGCGGTGAACGCACATTGGAAGCGTGTATTCGTCATCGCCATACTGGCGTATCACCCAGCGTGATGGTATGGGGTACCATTTGTTACACGTCTTGGTCACCTCTTGTTCGCATTGACGGCATTTTGTAAAGTGGACGTTATATTTCAGATGTGTTACGACCCGTGGTTCTACCCTTCATTCGATCCCTGCGAACTCTACGTTTCAGCAGGATAATGCACGACAGCGTGTTGCAGGTCCTGTACGGGCCTTTCTGGATACAGAAAATGTTCGACTGCTGCCCTGGCCAGCACATTCTCCAGATCTCTCACTAACTGGAAACGTTTGGTCAATGGTGGACGAGCAACTGGCTCGTCACAATACGCCAGTCACTACTCTTGTTGAGCTGTGGTATCGTGTTGAAGCTGCATGAGCAGCTGTACCTGCACACGCCATCCAAGCTCTGTTTGTCGCAATGCCCAGGCGTATCAAGGCCGTTATTACGGCCAGAGATGGTTGTTCTGGGTATCGATTTCTCAGAATCTATGCACCCAAATTGCGTGAAAATGTAATCACATGTCAGTTTTAGTATAATATATATGTCCAATGAATACGCGTTTATCATCTGCATTTCTTCTTTGTGTACCAATTTTAATGGCCAGTAGTATATAAAGGCAATTTCTGTCCGTTTTTAGCGAATTTGTGCTCTAATATGTTTAGAATATGCCATAATATGCTAATATACCCTACAATATCAGATAATTGATTGCTCATTTCATGACAACAACACGGCGACGTATTTTTTTCAGTATGGCACTGGGTCTCATTCGGTAATGGCCTATTCTTTCACATTCAGAATAGAGAAGGCTAGAAGAATAAGAAAAAGAAGAAAAAGGGGAATGTGATGAGAGAGATGATTCTGTTAAATGAGGAAGCGCTCCAGAACACCAAAGGCTGTACCATCATAAACAGCAAAGAGGTTCCATAGTGTATGTGTATCTAAGATGACGAATAATACCTAGAAAAATCGTTTCAGATTTATAGTTTGCGGGAATGTAAGGATTTCGTATTTGTGCAGTGCGCTAAATCCAACGTGTATCTCCGTCTAACTGGAAAAAGGAACAGTTTTCTGCAAGTGCATAATATTTGAAAATTTTTCTGGTCGTTTTTTCACATATAGTAATACCACTTTTTGTACTTACATAAATATATTTATACATGTATTTCATCAAAGCAATCCCTGAAAACATTTTCTTATTAGGATAAAAAATATATTTGAGCATTGATATAGCATATACGGTGCCTGCTCCAATACTTTGGTGAATCAGTCCAATTTTTTAAAATTTAGTATTTTATTCATATTTTGTTCCATAATAACGTATTGACCACAGATATAAACTTCACATTCGTAAAATCTAAGCTCAGGTCTTAGGTGTTTAGACAAGTCAAAACATTGTATGCAGACGGAAGTTTCAAAGCAGAATATGATCTGGGATGAAGAAAAGCTTGCCGTAATAAGATACGATTTAGTGAACGCGAAAGCGTCACGGAGATGACCAACAAGACGTTACAAGAGGATTTGTGCTTCACGGAGGGGTTTATTACGGAAATATCCCAATAAGTTGCCTTCCAAGAAGAGTCAGGAAACGTATACTTCCCCCCACACACGTATCCCGAAATGACGACGACAAGAAAATCAGAGAAATTATAGAGCTCATACAGAAGATTATCTACTGTCGTTGTTCATTCGTTAATGTAAAAGAAATCGGGAAAACTATATTGCTACCAGAAGCTCTCTTTTCTTCGTACTGTAAAGTGGTTTGCGGAGTATTGGTGTGTAAAACTTAAGGACGAAAGTAACTTCCACATGATGTGTCGCTGCCAAGTAACGCAGCTCTATGAAACGTGGACCATAAATAGAAATAACAGCTACACTCCTGGAAATGGAAAAAAGAACACATTGACACCGGTGTGTCAGACCCACCATACTTGCTCCGGACACTGCGAGAGGGCTGTACAAGCAATGATCACACGCACGGCACAGCGGACACACCAGGAACCGCGGTGTTGGCCGTCGAATGGCGCTAGCTGCGCAGCATTTGTGCACCGCCGCCGTCAGTGTCAGCCAGTTTGCCGTGGCATACGGAGCTCCATCGCAGTCTTTAACACTGGTAGCATGCCGCCACAGCGTGGACGTGAACCGTATGTGCAGTTGACGGACTTTGAGCGAGGGCGTATAGTGGGCATGCGGGAGGCCGGGTGGACGTACCGCCGAATTGCTCAACACGTGGGGCGTGAGGTCTCCACAGTATATCGATGTTGTCGCCAGTGGTCGGCGGAAGGTGCACGTGCCCGTCGACTTGGGACCGGACCGCAGCGACGCACGGATGCACGCCAAGACCGTAGGATCCTACGGAGTGCCGTAGGGGACCGCACCGCCACTTCCCAGCAAATTAGGGACACTGTTGCTCCTGGGGTATCGGCGAAGACCATTCGCAACCGTCTCCATGAAGCTGGGCTACGGTCCCGCACACCGTTAGGCCGTCTTCCGCTCACGCCCCAACATTGTGCAGCCCGCCTCCAGTGGTGTCGCGACAGGCGTGAATGGAGGGACGAATGGAGACGTGTCGTCTTCAGCGATGAGAGTCGCTTCTGCCTTGGTGCCAATGATGGTCGTATGCGTGTTTGGCGCCGTGCAGGTGAGCGCCACAATCAGGACTGCATACGACCGAGGCACACAGGGCCAACACCCGGCATCATGGTGTGGGGAGCGATCTCCTACACTGGCCGTACACCACTGGTGATCGTAGAGGGGACACTGAATAGTGCACGGTACATCCAAACCGTCATCGAACCCATCGTTCTACCATTCCTAGACCGGCAAGGGAACTTGCTGTTCCAACAGGACAATGCACGTCCGCATGTATCCCGTGCCACCCAACGTGCTCTAGAAGGTGTAAGTCAACTACCCTGGCCAGCAAGATCTCCGGATCTGTCCCCCATTGAGCATGTTTGGGACTGGATGAAGCGTCGTCTCACGCGGTCTGCACGTCCAGCACGAACGCTGGTCCAACTGAGGCGCCAGGTGGAAATGGCATGGCAAGCCGTTCCACAGGACTACATCCAGCATCTCTACGATCGTCTCCATGGGAGAATAGCAGCCTGCATTGCTGCGAAAGGTGGATATACACTGTACTAGTGCCGACATTGTGCATGCTCTGTTGCCTGTGTCTATGTGCCTGTGTGAAACTTCCCCTTTGAACATTTCTACAAGACTGTGCTTAACCTGACACACAATATTTTGTTAGCGCAACGCAATCTGACTTTCAAAATTCTCTGCAAAAGAATGGCCCTGACTAACATTAAACTATACCTCTCACAAATCACTTACCTCACAAAAATCTTCGCTGCTCAAGCTACTGCAATACAGCGAGCGCCACTACTGCCAGCTAAATAAAAGATTCAAACTATGGAAGGCACTAACTACTGATAGGGATAGTTAGCAAATGAAAGATATTAATAGAGAACGAACAATGTATTTACCTTGATATCATCACAAGTCATAATATATATATATCAGTTCATGACAAATTACAAATCTCCGCCATCTCTCTCCCCACATCCACCACTGCTGGCGGCTCACCTCCAACTGCGCAACGCTACGCGCTGTTCACATCCAGCTGCCGCTGCCCAACACTACAATGGCAGACAACAATGCAAACTAGCCACAGACTGCACACAGCACAGCCAGTGATTTTCATATTGAGCGCTACGTAACGTTGCCAATAAGAAAACATAAACAGCCTACTTACATGTGGTCCTGTCAGTGTGATCATGTGATGTATCTGACCTCAGGAATGTGCCAATAAAGTTTCCCCTTCCTGGGACAATGAATTCACGGTGTTCTTATTTCAATTTCCAGGAGTGTATATTATAGTACAGTATAGAAGGTAATTGAAAGAAATACGCAATAAGACGAAGACAAAAGACGTTTTTATCCTAAGACAATAAGTACACTGAAGTCACCATCATTCGTGATGGTTCCCTGGAAATTAAAAAAATTCGGAACGTGATTCTTAACGTGGTATGTGATCGCGCCACGGCCAGCAACGCAAGCGCTGCAACGTGCTTCCATATTGGCCACGAGGTTGGTAAGGAGTTCTTGTGGTAGGACGTTCTACTCTCCACCAGTGCGGTTGACAACTGTAGGATAGTCTTTGGTACGTGTGGACTTGCTGCAAGTACGTCTCTCCAACGCATCCCGCATTGCTCCACGGGATTTCAGTCGAGAGAACGGGCAGGCCACTCATTCGCCGAATATCCTCTCGTTCCAACAGCTCCTCCACCTGCGCAATTCCACGCGTTCGCGCATTGTCAGCTATAAAAATTAAGTCAAGACCGAATGCACCCCTAAAAAGACGCACACGGAGAAGTAGTATAGTGTCACAATATCGCTGACCGTTGAGGCTACCGTCTCAAAGATTTGGAGGTCAGTACGCCCATCAAACGTAATGGCTCCCCACACCGCAGCTTCTGGACCACCAAAACGATCGTGTTCGACAATGCTAGACGTACCCTCGTATGACAAGGGTTGGAAACAAGTAATACGAGGGTTGGAACTTTAATAGTGGCAACTATATATTTACAGCTCGTACAAAATAGATATGTGTTTCGTAGTTTTACTAACCTTCAAAGTGGTCACCAGCATTGTGTATAACCCGTTGCCAGCGATGTGGAAGTCGTAGGATACTCTTAGCAGTGCCAGTTGTGTTGACAGTTCGAGCGGCGCGGTCTATTGCACCACGAATTTTTAACAGTTCTGAAGCGAATGCCGTGAAGTGTTTCCTTCAGTTTAGAAATCGAGTTGAACTTACGAGGGCTTAAGCCAGGGGAGTGCAGTAGGTGGTATAGCACTTAGCAGCCCCATTAGTCAAACAAATCAGTAACATCTTGCAGTTTACGTGCTAGAGCATTGTCCTGCAAAATGACGGTCAGGTCCTGCAGAAAGTGTCATCACTTCTGTCTCTAAGCTGGTCGTAGGTTGTGTTCCAAAAAGGAACAGCATAGAAACAGAAGTGATGACACTTTCTGCAGGACCTCACCATGTGGGATGGAATTCCATGCCTGTTGCACCTGGTCGATCAGTACAGAGACGGTTAATGCTATTTATGGATGACTCTGGAATTGCCATCCGATGATCTTTCATATGTGCTCTATTGGAGACAGATCTGGTGATCGAGCAGGCCAAGGCAAAATTCAACACTCTGTAGAGCATGTTGGGTTACAACAGCGGTATGTGGGCGAGCGTTATCCTGTTGGAAAACTTCCTGTGGAATGCTGTCCATGAATGGCAGCACAACAGGTGGAATCACCAGACTGACGTACAGATTTGCAGTCAGGGTGAATGGGATAACCATGAGAGTGCTCCTGCTGTCATACGACATTGCAAGTCAGACCATAACTTCAGGTGTAGGTCCAGTGTCTAGCTCGCAGACAGGTTGCTTGCAGGCCCCCATCTGGCCTCCTTCTAACCAACACACAGCCATCACTGGCACCGAGGTAGAAGAAGCTTTCATCCGAAAACACAACAGACATCTACCAAAGTCGCAAATATCGGTGATTGGGGGGAGGGGGGGGGGGTGGGGGGCGGCGGAATGCACGCTACAGGCGTCTGACTCCGAGACGTCCTTGAAGTAACGATTTGTAACAGTTCGTTGTGTCGTTGTGGTGGCAGCTGACGTTCAGATTACTGCTGCAGATGCAGTACGATTCGCCAGAGCCATGAGACGAACACAACAGTCTTCCCTCTCGGTAGCGTCACGTGACCGTCCGGAGTTCAGTCTTCTTGCCACTGTACATTCTCGTGACCAGCGCTGGGACAATCTTGTACAGTGGTTACTTTTCTGCCAATTCATTCTGCAATGCCCCAGAAGATACTTCCAGTTTTTTCATAGCCTAAATACACGACCTCGTTCAAAGTCAGTGAGCTGTTGATAATGACGTCTTTGTCGCATTAAAGGCGTTCTGGACTAGCATCAAATCACCCCGTTCAGTCTCAAAGGTAACTAACGCTCACGACCGTTACTGCGTGTATTTAAAGCAAACCAGATTTGCATCCTCATTGTGGCCCTGCTAGCGCCACTCTTTTTCAACTGGTGCAAAATTTGAGTAGACATCATATTTCAGATGTAGAAACACGCCAACCAACTTTCGTTTATGTCACACAACTCTTTCTTCGTGTTGTGATTTTTTCTATCAGTATATTAATAAAACATGTAAGATTGTTACATAAAGTAATAACTAAAATATAAGGAATTCAGTGTTTCTTTTATTTGAAAGTAGTAGATATTAAAATTAACGATACATTAGTGGTAATGTAACAGCATTATTTAGGTCATCAATATGCTTTAGCATTGCTACATATCCTCTCCATGACATTAGTGTCAAAATGTTCAGTAACTGAATAAATAGCTGGTAGTTTTAGTGTCAGTGGATTTCCAGTTGCCTGGAGATAATCCATCCAACATTTTCAGTGTTGTTACCCAAAATTACTTATTTAGCAGATAATTCGAAACGTCAATAGTTTCCTTTTTACTTGAGTTGTAAACGTCGATTTCATGCCTCACACAATTACGTAATTAAGACAGTTGAAAACATGACATTCTCCTAGCTAACTAGAGATAAGTCCATAGTGTTCCACTTTACTGCTTAATTTGTAACTGTAACTACTTTGTTCTGGAGTAGCAATAAACTTTTGGAGCCTGCTGAACGGCTTCAAAATTCTAATCCGTATTTTTTGTGACTGTGAATGCGTTGTCGTTATAAGTCTTAATTTTTCATACAGTAACACACAGCCACACTACGGAAACTACAACGCAACATAGCTCTAGTCACACAACTGACTGCAGACCACGTAATGATCAAAATAATACGTATCTAGAGTACTGTGATAAAGAAAGACATCGGAACACTCTGTTGAACCTGTTGACCTAGCGTCAACGCAACCACTCTGCTCACATCCGCAACCAAGCGTCTTTCAACCTCTCGTGTGAACAAGTGTTCATATCTCAGAAGGTACGTGTTTTCTGTCACATGTTTACTGAACTTTTTTATTGTTTCAATGAGTGCGATCACCTTTTAAAACTTTCGACAATTTTCTTAACAGCTGCAGTTTTCAGATCTGAACATTGATGTAATGGCCTGAAACTTGTAAGAATTTTTAAAATGTGCTATCTGTGACGATGATATGAACAAAACATTGAACTTCACTGAAATTTGTTGACTATCCCTATAAACGTTTCTCCATTTAAACAGGTGCAGTATATACTATCCGCCTCTTCTTCAAACTATTGCAATAAATTTACTCGTTCTCGTTCAGAATGCGTTTCAGACTGATGGTGAATAATCAGGGGAGTTAGTTGCGCCTTGTTTCTTCTCTGCGAGACCACACCTAGCCAGAATCCTTTCTAGGAACAATTAGTGTTTTCCTTTCCCTGAATAACATTAACAGTCGTACAAAGTTCACTCAAGTGGCTTTTGGCCCGCATCCCGTGGTCGTGCGGTAGCGTTCTCGCTTCCCACCCCGGGTTCCCGGGTTCGATTCCCGGCGGGGTCAGGGATTTTCTCTGCCTCGTGATGGCTGGGTGTTGTGTGCTGTCCTTAGGTTAGTTAGGTTTAAGTAGTTCTAAGTTCTAGGGGACTGATGACCATAGCTGTTAAGTCCCATAGTGCTCAGAGCCAAGTGGCTTTTGTTTGGGTGCATAAACAATGAATTTGGGAGCTAGTCTCTCTGAAATTGAAATAACCGTATTTTTCAAAACTACTCAAGAAGCTGCGCATTCTTTTGAAAACGGTTTAGGCATCACTTCTTTAAAGTAGACGCAGCCCATTTTGACGAATCGCTTCTTCCTCCTGCTGTTACCAGCAACAGCGCCAGTAGCAGTCTGCGGTACTGTGGCACTTATTACAAATTTTCCGTAAACGTCTCGGTGTTGGAGACCGGAAGCGAGGTCGTGTGGGGGACCTATTCTGAGTAGAGGATTGACGCAGTCGACGGCTAGGTCAGCGGGGTCGCGCCTCCCGCGTGGCTGCAGCTGCGCAGATGGTGCTTCTGCATTTTGGATACAAGGGGATCGATAACGATTATACGCTCACTGTTCGTTGCGCAGTGACGTCCAACAGTGAACCCACCGCTCGTCTTGCTGTAATGCTTCACCGCTGTCGTGTTTTTTTAGAAAAAAGTATCCAAATTTAGCCGCAGATACTATAGGGTTTCCACCCTTCCGCTGTAGCTGGTATTTAGAGTACCAAGTCTTCTTCTGCGCAATTAACGCGAACGAAATCAAGATTTAGCTTAGTTTTGTATTTCCATTTAAAGACCTGTATATCTTGTTGCCCATTTCGATCAGTGCTATTATCAAAGCAAGCGGTTTATTCGAATTACAAAGTGGGATGACCCAATGGAAACAGTATTTCTGAATAGGGGAAATTCTGATCTGTGTTCATGTATATATAGGTAAATGCTTATCTCGTATGACTTAATGAAACAGTTAAGGAACAGGACCATACACTTAATGTTTGAGGAAACAGCAACACAAGAAAGGAAACATGTGATTACAATAAAATTTATTCATCGGGTTAGGGACTTCGCAACACAAAGTAAGAGCATATGGACTATCAGACCAATTGTGTGATTGAATTGAAGAGTTCCTAACAGAACGCAGCATGTCATTCTCAATGGAGAGAAGTCTTCCGAAGTAAGAATCATTTCAGGTGTGCCGCAGGGGAGTGTCGTAGGACCGTTGCTATTCACAATATATATAAATGACCATGTGGATAACATCGGAAGTTCACTGAAGCTTTTTGCGGATGTTGCTGTAGTATATCGAGAGGTTGTAACAATGGAAAATTGTACTGAAATGCAGGAGGATCTGCAACGAATTGACGCATGGTGCAGGGAATGGCAATTGAATCTCAATGTAAACGAATGTAACGTGTTGCGAATTCATAGAAAGAAAGATCCTTTATCATTTAGCTACAATATAGCAGGTCAGCAACTGGAAGCAGTTAATTCCATAAATTATCTGGGAGTAGGCATTAGGAGTGATTTAAAATGGAATGACCATATAAAATTAACCGTCGGTAAAACAAATGACAGACTGAGATTCATTGGAAGAACCCTAAGGAAATGCAGTCCGAAAACAAAGGAAGTAGGTTACAGTACACTTGTTCGCTTGAATACTGCTCACCGGTGTGGGATCCGTACCAGATAGGGTTGAAAGAAGAGATAGAGAAGATCCAACGGAGAGCAGCGCGCTTCGTTACAGGATCGTTTAGTAATCGCGAAAGCGTTGCGGAGATGATAGATAAACTCCAGTGGAAGACTCTGCAAGAGAGACGCTCAGTAGCTCGGTAAGGCCTTTTGTTGAAGTTTTGAGAACATACCTTCACCGACGAGTTCAAAATTGTTGAAATGGCTCTGAGCACTATGCGACTTAAATTCTGAGGTGAACTTAGAACTAATTAAACCTAACTAACCTAAGGACATCACACACATCCATGCCCGAGGCAGGATTCGAACCTGCGACCTTAGCGGTCGCTCGGCTCCAGACTGCAGCGCCTAGAACCGCACGGCCACTCCGGCCGGCTCACCGACGGGTCAAGTAGTATATTGCTCCCTCCTACGTATATTTCGCGAAGAGACCATGAGGATAAAATCAGAGAGATTAGAGCCCATATAGAGGCATACCGACAATCTTTCTTTCCATGAACAATACGAGACTGGAATATAAGGGAGAACCGATAGAGGTACTCAAGTTACCCTCCACCGCACGCCGTCAGGTGGCTTGCGGAGGATGGATGCAGATGTAGATGTAGATTACAGTTACAGAACTACGCAAGCACTTGTACAGTGCGAATTCAGTATCGTGTGAAGGTGCCCCGTAATGAAATCAGAACCTCTAGACGTCGTCGCACGGAATCAAAGAGGGCCTACATATTCTCCTGAAGAGCACACTCCCACTCGGTTTTCTAGCCATGTCCATGAAACTTCGACAGTAGTTGTGGGAGGATCAGAACGGACGATTTGCCAACCGATAATGCCCCAGACATGTGAGGTCAACGTGAAGCCCAGGGATACACTAAAACAAATGGTTCTTTGAAGGAGACTTCCTCTCTTCTCTCGCTCCCTGTGGTAGAGCGTTGCCCTGTTGAAATATGGCATATGGAGCTGCAAGTGGAAGGGGCAGTGTCCCAGGCTCTATAGCCTCACTATTGTACATGGTGATGCTCAGAACACCCTCGACACGTATGAGGATAGATCGCATATCATAGCCAATGACAATCCAAATTTTTACACTTTATGTTCGTGTGTTATGCCACTCAATAACGCAGTCTGTCCGACTGCATTCAGCACGATGGCCTCTTACACGTACACGAAGTTTTTCTGTCGGTTACTGGCATGCGGACAAGATTGTGGTCATTCCACACTGTAGTTACATTGTTTGGTCCAGTGCCCGCTAGTCGCTGTGTATCCACTGTTCCACATACTGTCGTAGCAGTGTGCCCTAAACGAGACGCAACGTTAACAGAGTAACAAACTCGTTTCCTGCAGGCCAATCATTCTGCCCGTTCGCACATATTCACATGCTGATATTTCGCCCTTTAACGTTCAAGAAGCATACCAACACTTGCTTGCTCGTTTCTTCTTCCTTTGACGGTTGTGTCCGGACTGTGTGAGACGTAACACTGATCTGTCCAATTACACAAAATAAGGTGCTGCTGGCCCTGCGTGCACGCCATCTCTCTGCAATCCTTATCACTTATTATTGTTCCACTATCATACACATCCTCCTATTTTGGAGTGGTTCAGAGCATTCCTTATGGGCGCTGGAATTGTCATAAGAAGTACTGTACAAACAGTATGGCTTCAGGTGTCGCTGGTATGCGAAATGAACACGACATTACGTGATGACAAAGACACTCGTGTCTATTGCAACTGTGCAGCTAAGTTTGCTGCATAGACGGTTGCATAGCAGATGGACCTTTATATGCGCTTACGCCAATAATGGTGCACTGGCGTAACAGGCTACAATTTTTTACGGAGCGGGATGATCTAATAGTTAAAACATTCTGCTATATTCGGAACGAGTGACATTCAAATTCCTCCCGACCATTCAGATTTACTTTCTCCGTTTTTTCCTCTGGATACGATTTCCTGTGAATACGAAACGGCCGGCTGTGTTGTTTAATTTGCCCTACTGAACTAAAGTTCTGCCTATAATTACATCGATGTAGGTTGGACTTCTATCCATAAACTTTTTTCTTAGTTCAGTTTCCTGGACAGTACATGATTTCTAGGATCATTAAAAGGGACATAAAATGTTTCTCTAACGTATTTCTTTGTTATTTTTAGACAAACGATTTCACACAACATTTGACCGTTTTTCAATTACTTTTATATTCTTTTATGAGGAAGATAGACGTCGTGGTTTCGGGCGAAAAAGATAGGACAAAAACACTCTACAACCACCATAGGAAAAAAACAAAGATATGGAGTCAATTATTGTTCCGAGAATATTCTTGTGGCTTTATCTAGGATAATTACTCCTCCTCAACCAATTTCCTTACATTTCCATCCATGCAAATCTTGTTCCCTCTTGCTTTCTAGGTAATACGTGTTTCGATACTACAAGCAATGCCCCTAAATGGCCTGTGGCACCTCCAGAACATAAAAAATACCTTTTTGGTCCACAAAGTGCAGAGAACGTAAGGCAGCAATCCTCTTTGAACGCATGAAAAATGACTGACTTTAGCGATTTTAGATTCAAGAAAAATGAAAAGTAATGCTAAATCTGATGATATAGTTTTATTCTGCACAGTTTCGTCTAGAAATCATTTTTGGGCCTACATCGGGCGCTCCCTGTAACCACTGCACCAGGTGGAAGACCCCAGACAGAACATTGGTCATTGCCGGGAATTCCTGAAGTCCTCCTACTGCAATTGTAATAAAATAATTTATATAAGTCTTTTTCAATATATTTTCTGTCAGCATACATATAACTATTTGAAAAAATTAAGTTCTAGCAAAATGGTGAAAAAAAGTCATTTTGCTCGCCCAAAAATCGAGACGAAAACGTGCATCGAAAATAGGTTTTTGAAGATACCACAAGACGTCTACGTATGCTGAAAAAGGATTCAGTTTAGTTGGCAACATCAAATTCCGATCAAAATCGTTTGTACCGTACTCGACTTCCATTAGCCGCCAATTTGAAAAATAAGGTTTCGAGAAAAACGTGTTTAAAGTTTTGGTTACATTTTTTGTACTTAAGTTAAACTTACCTCTAGCCAACGATCCCTGGACCGTACAACAATTTTTCCAGATCCAAAAGGAGGTTCTCCTCCATCTTCTTCGTGGCCATTGTGCTCCTGCGGGCCTCCTTGGCAGCTTCTGCCATTCACTGCTTTGCTCGCTCGATACGCTTTTCGTCCGCTTTTGTGCAGAAGTTATAACAGCCTGGTCCGATCTCAAGTTTGAGCACCTTCATAATTTCCATAATGCCTGTTTGGCTGTCGTTGAAATTACATGCTGCCGCACTGGCCGCAATATCGGCTATTATTGTCCCCGCTGAGAATGGTGTTCGGAGACACTTTTTCCCAAATCGCCTCGTAATTCGATAACGAAATTCCTGGAAAACTTGGGATGAACACTACAATAAATTAAACATCCCAGAGAACATTTTAAGGCAAAAAATCGATGTTTGAAAATTTTAAAAGACAACTACCCCCTTAATGCAACTAAAACTTAACGGGACGGCCCGGCTTTCGCAATGTGAATCCCCTTCTATGAACTTTTCAACAACTATGGAAGATTGCGTTGCTCCATATACCGACTGAGACGTGTCAACAGGTAATTCCTTTACATCTGGTAACTGTGTGCGCCGCCAACAACCGTTACTTTGGATGTCATCTGGTGGTCATACCAGTGACGGATCCAATTTCACCCACTCTTCTGAAAGAAAAAACAAGAAAGGCATGTATTAATGTCCATAACACTCATGAGGGGGATGAATTTTGCATTGCATAGTCGCTTCTACTTGCAAAATAAATTACGAGGAAAATGCGCATCGTATGTCTATACAGCAAACACCTAATATTTTCGAGCATTATAACTTCAGTAGCACCTCATTCCCCGTTGCACTCCAGGACCTAACAATATTTGAGAGGCAGAATCGTTGAATTCCTTAAGCAAATACGGCAACGCGTAGCTCTCATAGACCAGAATTTCTTGTTCTCTCCTCGTGATTTCTGTATCGGCATCACAATTTCCGTCCGATTCCGGCTTGTCACTATTTATAAGACCAACTCCTCCTGCATTAGTGATTGAGTTTGTTCTCCCATTTTGGCGTCCAACTTTATTAACGGTTGTTTTGCAATCAGATTCATTAATGTTATTCATATTGTCCTCCTTTTCGCACATCTTCCCCGTTTCCGATTGAACAGTATCCATTTTCCACGTCTCTGCTTCTTTCTTCTCTATTTGAATGGCTTTATTCTGTTGCTCTCCGAGACCCAAGTTCAGCCGTACTTTCGTGGATATTACCTTGGTCTCTGCGTGTGCACTGTTTGGTCCATCCTGTCTCTTCCTGATCGCTTCTACTATCATCTCGCGGTATTTGTCTTGCGCGTGATGTGTGGCCTCTTCTAATTATGTCCTCATAGTTTCTTCGATGAGGTCGATATGCTCCTCCAACTTTCCCACCAATCTCCCCCGCTCTTCTTCTCGCCCTTACAAATTCTCTATCCTCCCCTTTAATTTCGACAATACACCGCGACTTGTCTCCTCTCTTCTCTTACACTCCTCTTTTACCACTGTTGCCAGTCCCTTCGTAGCTTCTTCCAACTGCCGAATATCCGTCATTTATTTCATTATTTTTCGAATTTCACTCTGTATTCTTTCTCTCATATCATTATTTCTTTTGCCTTATTTTGTCTTGCATCTTTTCTCCCAAGCCTTTATTTTCTTTCCTCATTGCTTGTATCTTTCCTCCTATGTCCTTCCTTACCTCCCCCATTGCCTTCAAAAAGTATAGGATACCGAAACCATCATCTCCCGTTTCGCTAGTTCTGTCTGGTGAAGCTACTCGTGAGCTCCCGGAGTAACATATATATTGCTCCCTGGTTCTACATCCTGCTCTCCCCTTCCTCGCGGTTGCGAATTCTTTCCGATCTGTATCCCGTTGCACTTCTTCTTCATCTCCTCTTCTATGTATTGGCTCCTC
Organism: Schistocerca piceifrons; assembly: GCF_021461385.2. Classification (NCBI taxonomy): domain Eukaryota; kingdom Metazoa; phylum Arthropoda; class Insecta; order Orthoptera; family Acrididae; genus Schistocerca; species Schistocerca piceifrons. The sequence continues at coordinate 214,222,557 of NC_060149.1, read as the reverse complement.
ATATGTTTTTCTATCAGCGTAATCCGCGGTACACGACTTGTTATGTATTCCCTTATCTTCCTCTGGACAAGAGCACATTCCTCGTTCGCCTCTACACACATCAAAAAACGTTTTGCACCACCTCGGGTCCCTGAACCCTGAAGATAAACGTTGACTGTGAATATTGTATCAAAGACACAGTCCCTTTGACTGTTCAGAAATGTCACTAAACCCGCCCAAAGATGTAAACAACCATGCATGAGCACCGCCTATTAGACGGAGGGGGTCCAATAGCCGATCAGTTCCAATCATTCCACCATGAAGGGGATACAGGGCTCGTGTTGCCTCTAGTTCAACCATGCCTAGACGGTCAATATCGCGTTTCGATTGACCCGCATTGTCACTTTGTGCTAGGAAAGGCTCTCAACAAGGGAAGTGTCCAGGTGTCTCGGAGTGAACCAAAGCGATGACGTTCGGACATGGAGGAGATACAGAGAGACAGGAACTGTCGATGACATGCGTCGCTCAGGCCGCCCAAGGGCTACTACTGCAGTGGATGGCCGGCCGCTGTGACCGAGCGGTTCTAGGCGCTTCAGTCCGGTCGCAGGTTAGAATCCTGCCTCGGGCACGGATATGTGTGGTGTCCATAGGTTAGTTAGGTTTAAGTAGTTCTAAGTTCTAGGGAACTGATGACCTCAGATGTTAAGTCCCATAGTGCTCAGAGCCATTTGAACCATCTTCGCAGTGGATGACCGCTACCTATGATTATGGCTCGGTGGAACGCTGACAACAAAGCCACCATGTTGAATAATGCTTTTCGTGCAGCCACAGGACGTGGTATGCTGCATGATGCGCAACTTCACTCCCGACGTCCATGGCGAGATCCATCTTTGCAACACGACACCATGCAGCGCGGTACAGATTGGCCCAACAACAAGTCGAATGGGCCGCTCAGGATTGCATCATGTTCTATTCACCGATGAGTGTCCCATATGCCCTCAACCACACAATCGTCGGAGACGTGTTTGGAGGCAACCCGGTCAGGCTGAACGATTTAGACACACCGTCCAGCGAGTGCAGCAAAGTGGTGGTTCCCTGCTGTTTTGGGGTCGCATTATGTGGGGCTGACGTACTCCGCTGGTGTTCATGAAAGACGCCGTAACGGCTGCAATATAGGTGAATGCCATCCTCCGACCGATAGACCGATAGTACGACCATATCTGCAGCATATAGGCGGCATTCGTCTTCATGGACGTCATTCAGGCCCCCATCGTGCACATCTTGTGAATGACTTCCTCCAGGGTAACGACATCGCTCGACTAGAGTGGACAGCATGTTCTCCAGACATGAACCCTATCGAACATGCCTGGGATAGATTGAAAAGGGCTGTTTATGGACGACGTGACCCACCAACCACTCTGAGGGATCTACGCCCAATCGCCGTAGAGGAGTGGGACAATCTGGACCAACAGTGCCTTGTTGAACTTGTGTATAGTATGTCACGACGAATACAGGCATGCATCAATGCAAGAGGACGTGCTGCTGGGTATTATAGGTACCGCTGTGTATCTGGATCACCAGAGGTAGCAACCCTAGCCACTAGACCACAAGCTGCGGGCAAATACTACAATAAAATATTTATACATCTTCCCCATTAATCCTTCTACTAGTGAATCTTCTTTTTGACTACTATTCACGCTTGTCGTCTATTGCTACCTCAATGACTCTCTCACTGCTCCGTTATTTCTTTCTCCTCATACATAAATACACGCTGTACTCGCATTCTTGGGCGGAGTATTAGTGTTGTCTGTACGTTGCACACACCTCTCGTCTCGCTTGGTTACACGACGCGCTGTGGCCAGTCAGACTGCATTTTAGTAGGGAGTAAGTTCCTCTTGAACTAACTCAAATCCAGTTGCTTTCCATCATGCAACAGTCAGACGTGAATGTCAGATGCGGTGATATACTTTTCTACCAACATGCTCTCGCAATTCTGACGCTCCTCAGACAGGAAAAAGAGAAAAGCTGATGGCCGTTTTATATTTTCCCACGCACAACAAACTGCATTCACCAAACATTGTACATATATAACCCTTCCAAAAATTCCACAACCCATTTTTGCAACGCAGATTAAATCATCAGAGGTGGAGCAGAATCCATAAAACCATGAACATAAACCTGGAGAAAAGAAATTACATGAGCTATTAATGCGCGCTAGCAAGTACTAGAAACTACAGCCGTGCGACGTTTTGTCACTTTCCAGTCACGCAAGGAACGCGAAATGAATAAATAACGAAAAAAATTACATTAATGAATCTGACTGCACAACCGGAGATGCAGAAATATCGTACCATAAGCACGGGTTCTCCAAATTTGTGCAAAACCACCAGCGTGTACAAAATTACCCTGACCCAGAAAACTAATTGAGGGCCGGCCACGCCTCCAAGATGTAAGCTGCAAATTTAATATACTGGGTGATCAAAAAGTCAGTATAAATTTGAAAACTTAATAAACCACGGAATAATGTATATATAGAGGTACAAATTGACACACATGCTTGGAATTACATGGGGTTTTATTAGAACCACCCCATATTGCTAGACGCGTGAAAGATCTCTTGCGTGCGTCGTTTGGTGATGGTCGTGTGCTCAGCCGCCACTTTCGTCATGCTTGGCCTCCCAGGTCCCCAGTCCTCAATCTGTGCGATTATTGGCTTTAGGGTTACCTGAAGTCGCAAGCGTATCGTGATCGACCGACATCTCTAGGGATGTTAAAAGACAACATCCGACGCCAATGCCTCACCATAACTCCGGACATGCTTTACAGTGCTGTTCACAACATTATTCCTCAACTACAGCTATTGTTGAGGAATGATGGTGGACATATTGGGCATTTCCTGTAAAGAACATCATCCTTGCTTTGCCTTACTTTGTTATGCTAATTATTGCTATTCTGATCAGATGAAGCGCCATTTGTCGGACATTTTTTGAACTTTAGTATTTTTTGGTTCTAATAAAACCTCATGTCATTCCAAACATGTGTGTCAATTTGTACCTCTCTATCTACATTATTTCGTGATTTATTCAGTTTTCAAATCTATACTGACTTTTTGATCACCCTGTACGTAACTTTAATAGATAACCCGAATTTTTTAGGCCCTAGCTATAGATCCTAAAGTTGGGATTTACACAAAGATGCTTTAATATGAATGGAAGGTGTCTAACAGAAACAATCCTTCATTCACCCCAGTAATCTATTCAATACACTGAGAGGACAAAAGTTATAGGATACTTCCTAATATCGTGTCGAAACTCAATTTTCTCTGTGTAGTGCAGCAACTCGACTTGAAATGGACTCAATAAGTCTTTGGAAATGCCCAGTAGAAATACTAAACCATGATGCCTCCGTAGCCGTCCACGATTGCGAAAGTGTTGCCCGTACAGGATGCTGTAAACGAAATAACGTCTCGATTATGTCCCATAAATATTCGATGGGATTACTGTCAGGTGGTTTGGGTGGTAAAATAATTCATTCGAATTGTCCAGAATGTTATTCAAACCAATCGCGAACAACTGTGGCCGGGTGACATTACACTGTTATTTGGAAACATGAAGTGTCTGAATGGCTGCAGATGGTCTCCAAGTACCATTTCCAGTCAATGATCGGTTCGTTCCATGTTAACGCAGCCCACACCATTGTGGAGCCACCACCAGCTTTCACAGTCCCTTGTTGACAATTTGGGTCCATGGCTTCGTAGGGTCTGCACCACACTCGAATACTACCATCGGCCCTTAGCAACTAAAATCGGACTCATCTGACCAGGTCACCGTTTTACAGTTGACTGGTGCTCAGCCGATATGGTCACGCGCCCAGAGGAGGTGCTGCAGGCTATGTCGTCCTGTTAGCAAAGACGCTCGAGTCGGTCGTCTGCACACATAGCCCATTATCGCCAAATTTCGCCACACTGTCCTAACGGATGCGTTCGCCGTACGTCCCACATTGATTTCTGCGGTTATTTCACACAGTGTTGCTTGTCCGTTAGCACTGACAACTCTACGCACACGCCGCTGCTCTCGGTCCTTAAGTAAGGCCGTCGGCCACTGCGTGTCCCTTGGTGAGGGGTAATGCCTAAAATGCGGTATTCTCGGCACTCTCTTAACACTGTGCATCTCGGAATATGGAAGTCAATAACCACTTCCGAAATGGAATTCCCTCGCGTTTATCTGGAACTTCCATTCCACGTTCAGTCTGTTAATTCCCGTCGTGCGACCCTCATCACATCGAAAACCTTTCCACGGGAATTACCTGAGCACAAATGAGATCTCCCCCAAAGCACTACCCTTTATCATCTTGTGCATGTAATACTGACGCCATCTGTACATGTCCATGTCGCTATCACACGACTTTTGTCACGTTAATGTAAAGACATAGTTAATATAAACAGATCATGAAAGGCTGTGGAAGAGAGAGAGAGAGAGAGAGAGAGAGAGAGAGAGAGAGAGAGAGAGAGAGCCTCCTCCCCCTCCCACCCCTCCCCCTCTCACACATACGCTATTGGAGGGAATTTCGAATTTTGGCGGGAATTTCGAATTTTGGAGGGAAATTCTTTGTCCTAGGGCTGTGTTGACATCCGACTCCCCTTCCCTCATCCACCACCCGAGAATTAGCGGGAAATTAAAAATGGTGGTGCCCTTTCTGTGATTCGAACCCTATTCTCTAGGAATCATGACTGTTTTTATTATTATCGTCACTATTGCGTGTTTAAAAATAGGTGTTAACGCAAGTACTATGTTATTTCATACTTCATAACCTCTAATTATAAAGTAGACATCACTTGAATTATAGTTCATTGTGGAACCTTGAAATGAGAGTGTTTTCCCCCACATGTGAGTAGATTGTGTGAAACAGGCTATGATGACCAAATGGTTTACAAAACTGGAACGCAAGGATCTGCTGCTTTAGAAGTATCGGAAGGGAGAGACGTGGTAAAATCTTGTAGGAGGTGCGATTACAAGACTGGCTTTCACGATTTCTTTCATAAATGCCATTATTATATAGCATCTATAGCATCACACTGGTAAAACGGCGAGCGGTCTAAGACGCTGCAGTCGTGAACTGTGCGGCTGGTCCCGGCGGAGGTTCGAGTCCTCCCTCGGGCATGGGTGTGTGTGTTTGTCCTTAGGATAATGTAGGTTAAGTAATGTGTAAGATTAGGGACTGATGACCTTAGCAGTTAAGTCCCATAAGATTTCACACATATTTTTTGGTAAAACGGGACTGCCAGTGTGTACAAAACAACAACGTCCTCTTGAATTATAGCTTATTGTTGTCTAACATAAAATGATTGTGTTTTTCCGACATATGAGCCAATGGCATGAAAAGTTATGCTCTGTAATATTGTTTCACGTATCTGAAATGTTTGTAATACACACGTGCAAATAGTTTATTAACAGCAATGATTTGAATGCGAGAGACGCTCTCAGGTCGTGTAATTTGTCCATCAGGCTGAAAGACATTGCTCAAGATAGATTTTTTTTCTTCAGCGTTTAAATTCTAGCTTTTTCTTTACTCTGATAATTGTTTCGAAATAACGAGGACATTCTGTGGTGACTCGGAGTTTTCGCAGCTAAATAGTGGATGTTATTTTTCCCGATTTTATGCATGGTGGACACGTCTCTGCAGTCTGGTCATCTGAAATTGGCGGCAGCGCACTTCATTGGATGTCGCAAACTAATGAGATGCGAATTGCCAAAACTGTACCGATATTGCTCATAAAACTAAAAGAAAATGGACTGCACCTATTTTCGTGGAAAGAGAACATTTATTTTTTTGGAAATTTGCGGACCAAACTGCTGAGGTCATGGTCCCTAAGCCTGCACACTACTTATTCTAACTTAAACTAACTTACGCTGTGGACAAGACACACACCCATGCCCGACGGAGGACTCGAACCTCCGACGGGGGGAGCCGCACGGACCTTGACAAGGCGCCCTAGATCGCGCGGCTACCCCGCGCGACGGACATTTACTATCGTTATGATTGTGTTTTCATTTTTAATAGATGCTTTACTATAATAGATGCATTGATGTTAAATATAGTCATTACAGTGCAGTGTTATACCCTCTTATAATGGCGTGCGTTTTACTGGCAGGGCTAATAGAGGCGTGGTGGGCACATTCCTTAGGAGATCGCAGCTGCCCAATTAGATAAACAACCCACGGTCAGGATAGCCCTCACTTATCTAGGTTTTGTTCTGAGGGATGCCGGCGTCGCGCTCTATTGTATGTGTAGCTTTTGTTGGCGTCGATGATACTGATCGTCCAGCCATGTGTTCGTTCGGGACGTATTGTACTGAAGACTCTGCAACTAGATTGGTGTTGGTGGGAGGCTGCTCTTGTGTCTGAGCTTGCTTTACTTGGAGGGATTCCTGTTTTCCAAGCAGCTGACATTTGGAAAAGTGATCTGGAGAGTTCTCCAGAATTTTCTTGTTGTCCCAGAGGAGGGGGAGGGGGGGAGGGAAGGGGGGGAGGGGGAGGGGAGATGGGACCCGTCTTTCCGGGAAATACATTTAGCACTTAACAGATTGCGTGAAGCGTCTTGTTCTACATCTACATCCCCATCTACATCCTTACTCCGCAAGCCACCTGACGGTGTGTGGCAGAGGGTACTTTTAGTACCTCTATCGGTTCTCCCTTCTATTCCAGACTCGTATTGTTCGTGGAAAGAAGGATTGTCGGTCTGCCTCTGTGTGGGCTCTGATCTCTCTGATTTTATCCTCATGGTCTCTTCGCGAGATATACGTAGGAGGGAGCAATATACTGCTTGACTCCTCGGTGAAGGTATATTCCCGAAACTTCAACAAAAGCCTGTACCGAGCTACTGAGCGTCTCTCCTGCAGAGTCTTCCACTGGAGTTTATCTATCACTGCCGTAACGCTTTCGCGATTACTAAATGATCCTGTAACGAAGCGCGCTGCTCTCCGTTGGATCTTCTCTATCTCTTCTATCAACCCTATCTGGTACGGATCCCACACTGTTGAGCAGTATTCAAGCAGTGGGCGAACAAGCGTACTGTAACCTACTTCCTTTGTTTTCGGATTGCATTTCCTTAGGATTCTTCCAATGAATCTCAGTCTGGCATCTGCTTTACCGACGATCAACTTTATATGATCATTCCATTTTAAATCACTCCTAATGCCTACTCCCAGATAATTTATGGAATTAACTGCTTCCAGTTACTGACCTGCTATATTGTAGTTAAATGATAAGGGATCTTTCTTTCTATGTATTCGCAGCACATTACACTTGTTTACACTGAGATTCAATTGCCATTCCCTGCACCATGCGTCAATTCGCTGCAGATCCTCCTGCATATCAGTACAATTTTCCATTGTTACAACCTCTCGATATACCACAACATCATCCGCAAAAAGCCTCAGTGAACTTCCGATATCATCCACAAGATCATTAATGTTTATTGTGAATAGCAATGGTCCTACGACACTCCCCTGCGGCACACCTGGAATCACTCTCACTGCGGAAGACTTCTCTCCATTGAGAATGACATGCTGCGTTCTGTTCTCTAGGAACACTTCAATTCAATCACACACTTGGTCTGATAGTCCATATGCTCTTACTTTGTTCGTTAAACGACTGTGTGGAACTGTATCGAACGCCTTGCGGCTGTCAAGAAACACAGCATCTACCTGTGAACCCGTGTCTATGGCCCTCTGAGTCTCGTGGACGAATAGCGCGAGCTGGGTTTCACACGACCGTCTTTTTCGAAACCCATGCTGATTCCTACAGAGTAGATTTCTAGTCTCCAGAAAAGTCATTATACTCGAACATAACACGTGTTCCAAAATTCTACAACTGATCGACGTTAGAGATATAGGTCTATAGTTCTGCACATCTGTTCGACTTCCCTTCTTGAAAACGGGGATGACCTGTGCCCTTTTCCAATCCTTTGGAACGCTACGCTCTTCTAGAGACCTACGGTACACCGCTGCAAGAGGGGGGGCAAGTTCCTTCGCGTACTCTGTGTAAAATCGAACTGGTATCCCATCAGGTACAGCGGCCTTTCCTCTTTTGAGCGATTTTAATTGTTTCTCTATCCCTCTGTCGTCTATTTTGATATCTACCATTTTGTCATCTGGGCGACAATTTAGAGAAGGAACTACAGTGCAGTCTTCCTCTGTGAAACAGCTTTGGAAAAAGACATTTAGTATTTCGGCCTTTAGTCTGTCAGCCTCTGTTTCAGTACCATTTTGGCCACAGAGTGTCTGGACATTTTGTTTTGATCCATCTACCGCTTTGACATAAGACCAAAATTTCTTAGGATTTTCTGCCAGGCCAGTACATAGAACTTTACTTTCGAATTCATTGAACGCCTCTCGCATATCCCTCCTCACACTACGGAATTTTTGTTGTTGTCTTTTGTCTATCTCTGACTGATTTCCACAGATTGAAGACAGTATATGAATGCCACCAGAAGAATCTCTTTGTGGACCATCAGCTGCAAAACAGAACATGCCTCTATTCCTAGCTGTGGTGAGGAGGGGGACGGATGACGGATGAGGGTTGGTAGAGCGGGAGAATAAGACTGCCTCCAAGTTGGTTAGGTCGTGACCGCCCATCGAGGAGGACACAACTGCAGCTGCTGCCCCTCTGCAGTCTTCTGGGGGTCAGTCTTTGTGGTAGTTGTGTTATAATTTTTTCCCAATTCCGAGTAAATGTGTTGCATTATGACCTGTTGACTACGAATGCTGTTTTTTACAACAATTTCGATATGTAATTAGAGCAGTGACGCATTTTCCATTAGTTGTGGTAGCATGTATTGGCTTTGATTACCTGGCCTGCACGGTGATCGTCGAACAGGCGTCTGTAGCGAACTTTGACGTCAAACAGTGACAGAGTCCTCTGCTGTATGCTTACAGGTAATAAACTTATTAAACTCCTCTCTGTCTAACACCAGCATCTTGTCAGTTCAATATATTTCCCATCAAAAAAATAAAGATAGTACATCCCACTCCAGCCTTTTTTCCTGCCAGTTTGTAGTTGAAGGGTAGAGTTTGAATGCGTCCGCCGCTAGTTTTGAGTGATATTGTGAAATTTTTTCCCAGGAGGATAACACCAGTTGTATGTCATAGTCAATTTTTTAGCTGTATTGCGATTTAAGGCAGTCCTTGTGTAGCGCTATGCATAAAGATGTATCGTTAGGGCCGATATTTACGATTAATTATGTATTAGGACCGATCTTTACTTCAGCTTCCCAATCAAAATAAATAAAGAACACTAACCTAGCCTTACTCTCCTGCATCCGTGCAGTTTCCATGTGTTGGGGAAGGCCATTGGGATTTCCATCTACGTGGACCAATGTTCGAGTCCCAAAAAGGGCACCACCATTTTTAATTTCCCGCTAATTGCCGGGTGTGGGGTGGGACATCAGCACAGCCCTGAGACTAAGAAATTCCCACCAAAATTCGAAATTCCCGCAAAAATTCGAAATTTTCACCACTAGGGTAGGTGGGGGAGCGGGAGGGGTGGAGGGGGAAGGAGACAGGGACCCACGTGCCGGCTGAGGAAAACACATGACGTCAGCTGGGGTAGGCTTGGTCAGGAGGTAATTAATTGATCAATTTAAATAATTATATATATATATATATATATATATATATATATGTATCCCAATTAGTGGAGGTTACTTGATTTGCAGTGTTACTCCATTCATCTAGGAATAATGGCCTCTGGACGCAAACGTCTATCAGCTCATTAATCTCAAACCTCGTTAATCCCAAACGAAAAACCGTGACTCTAAACCTGCTGCCAAATTAAGAAGCTCATATACTGAATGTAGAAATGCTGGACCTGAAATTGGGAGGAAGCTGACGAGGCTAGGCCATTTTTTTGAGCAAGCCATGTTTTTTTCGAAAAGCGTCCGACGGTTATCTAAAAAAATCCCTCCACAAAACACGAGAAAGTGGCCCTCTCCTGGTGCTTGCGTCGCAGCCTGGCTGTAGTTCAGCCACTAGGTGGGGCTAGGTTGCAAAACTACAAACTAGCCCACTAACCTCTAGCTTACCTCCTGACGTCCCGACCTTTGCGAAGACAAAATCTGAGCTACCGGCCTGCGCTGATGGCTAAGAGCCGCTCTTTCTTCCGTCGCATTTTCTGCCTGTCCCATCACAAATCCAACGCTCTGTGCCTTCCCATGCACACAAAAATCATCCAGAAACGCAAGTGAGTCCAGTATCATGTTAAATGAAAGGAAATAAAGCTACATAGAGCTCAGTATGAACAGTCACTGTGATCCAATATAATTTAATAAAAACAGAGCTGTGACATCCGAACAATTATCAACCTCTAATTGCAGAATCAATCTGCGTTTCAACCAACCAACAGTGGGCAGGTACACAGCCATTCAAAACAATGAGAGGCTCGCTTTTTGGACTAGGGGCTCGTTGTGCGCTGTTGCATTGTGACCTATAGAAATTTAATGATAATAGTTTAGCCTATCGAACAGTCAATTAACAGTTCTAAGGCACAAATATGGAACATCAAATAAGAAACTGTAATAGTTCATGTGCACAATGACGTAAGTGACACAGATTTTGACTCAACTTTAGTTTTACCACAGTCAACAAACATGTTCCCTCAAACAATGGTCGTATAGAAACTAATATTCAAATGACTACACGTCATTTTATCATAACAGTGTAAGAAAACACTAAGTTCCTTCACAGGTATAGTTTTACTTGGGCTGTGGCATGGTCGAGTACTCTAAATTCGCGAATGTCGGTTAATTGCGCGGTCGCACGTTTCCAGACTGTAGCGCCTATGCTAACTCACAGAGAATAACATGCACCTCCACAGCTCCAAATCGTCTTCACTGGAAATGAAGAAGTTAAAACTGCTCACCACATTATCACAAGCTCACCAGTGGCTCTTAGCCGCTCAGTTCTTACCCCAACCAAAGACACCGACGAAAGACCATTCACTCTGCTCTGCTCTCTTGCTACTGAACTTGGTCATATGATCCACTACTCCAGTCATTTTAATATTTAACTCCTAGACGTTGATTGCGAATTATTTACAAGTTTTTGAAAATACTTCGTATTAAGCGAATAAGATATGATTTTAGACTATATTTGCATTCCAAAAGTATACAGATTAAGGTTCTGTTTCGCTGAAAGTACATCTTTTACACTTTAATTGGAACTGCTGGAACCCATTCAAGTCCAAAATTTAATTTACATGCCCTGTGTTGTTGCTTCAGTCAAATGACACAACTGTACTAGAATTTCTTACTAATAAATAAATATACGACAACAATTTTAGCTATTTATGCATATGTTAATTTATTTTCTTACTGTGGCAGACTTTCTGTTTTGGCACAAATCCATTGTAGTGCAAGGTATTTTGTTTATAATTAATTCCTCTTTTCATGTAATAGTATGCCATATTGGCCTTTTTTATAGCTTTATCTTCACTCTCCTTTATACAGCATATCATTCTTTTGTAAAATGTGTGTAGTTATAAATATTGCTTATTATAAACAACATTATATATACTTCCATACCAATAATTATAACGCAATTTGAATTTTCTTAGGTTGGGTAGTATCTCCAACTACATATGGCAAGAGCAAGACATTAATATTTATTTTCCCCGTGGCAGCAGGTCTGATGTTAAAGTGTGGACACGTGAACGCAGTGGATGCGGGAAAACTTGTACTCCTGAAGACGGAATAACAACGCAGATCGACTCATCACGAAAATTGCTTTTAATAGTAGATGTAGCAATAGCGATGATCAGTCGGTCCTTAAAAAGGTCGTGAGAGATGCTAAACGATACACTTGTGTTCGGTCGTCCCGTGGTGGATGCCAGTGAGTCGGTGGGTTCTATGACAGAGAGCAAAAGAATGAACTTCCCATGTAGTGTTTGATAAACTTTTACTTAACTTGGTTTTCAGTAAAAGGTCCAGATCAGTAAACAGTACAAGTTCTTCAGCCAGGCCGAGTACGCATATTCACAGTTGCAGCAGAGGCTGAGTGTCGAGGCACAACGATTAGACCGCGAGCGAGACTAGATTAGACAGACTGGCAAGTGGGACGTACGGCGTCTTCTAAGTCGGCTGCGTGGCGGCGCTGGCCGTGTGGGATAACGAGGGTGTGTCTCGGAGTCGGCCACAGGTTGACCATGCAGTCAGACGGCTGCTACCAACTTTATAACGTGGACTGGCGTGGCGTGGTATCGATGGCGAACGATGCCACAACTAGGATCGGACCATTTGTATTTTTTAATCACGTTGCCGGCTACAGAAGCCACTCCTACAATAACGTACTCCACATATATAGGGAAACTCATGAAGATAGACTCGGAAGATTACGGAAGGTACGCACGACTACATAAAACGGGACTACCACGCTTTAGTCAAAGCCATCGTAAACATCACTAACAAATCATGAGCGCAACGAAAGAGGCACAGGTACAAAAACAACAACTTCGTCTGTGATGGGAGACAGAATTTCAGAAGGACTATGCAAGGCAAAAAGAAGGCCTTAGGAGCTAAAATCTGCTTGAGAAACTTACCTTACTTCAGGTACACGATCGCGTAACTGAAACAAATACTGGAAGGGAATAGTTAGGAGGACGTATGTTTGAAATGAAGAACGCTTCGATGAACCAAGTATGGGGAAAAATTAAAGGCTCCGTAATACAAAAGTGAACAAACAGTGAGCAGATTTACTAGGTGAATACCTGCTGAAGGCAATCATACACAAAACAGCACAATCGGCTACGAATTTAGAGGTATCTTACCGTCAGCGTTGTGACACATATGAGGTATTGTGACATTTGAGTATACCAAGTACATAGAAAGCCTTAGCTCCTTGAGGATAAGCAGTGTACGGCTCAGAAAGCGTGCCACCATCAAGACAGCGAATATCGCTAAAACCACTTAATACAGTATGGAGTCAGAGCACGAACTTCCCGCTACGAAAGACATTGAGAATAGTGGCTGTTAACAACAATAAACCAAATTATCTACATCTACATCTATATGGATACTCTGCAAATCACATTTAAGTGCCAAGCAGAGGGTTCATCGAACCACCTTCACAATTCTCTATTACTCCAATCTCGTATAGCGCGCGGAAAGAATGAACACCTATATCTTTCCGTACGAGCTCTGATTTCCCTTATTTTACCTTGGTGACCGTTCCTCCCTCTCGTGGTCGTGCGGTAGCGTTCTCGCTTCCCACGCCCGGGTTCCCGGGTTCGATTCCCGGCGGGGTCAGGGATTTTCTCTGCCTCGTGATGACTGGGTGTTGTGTGACGTCCTTAGGTTAGTTAGGTTTAAGTAGTTCTGAGTTCTAGGGGACTGATGACCATAGATGCTAAGTCCCATAGTGCTCAGAGCCATTTGAACCATTTTTGAACCGTTCCTCCCTATGTAAGTCGGTGTCAACAAAATATTTTTGCATTCGGAGGAGAAAGTTGGTGATTGGAATTTTGTGAGAAGATTCCGTCACAATGAAAAACGCCTTTCTTTTAATGATGTCCATCCCAAATCCTGTATCATTTCTGTGACACTCTCTCCTATATTTCGCGATAATACAAAACGTGCTGCCTTTCTTTGAACTTTTTCGATGTACTCCGTCAGTCCTATCTGGTAAGGATCCCACACCGCGCAGTAGCATTCTAAAAGAGGACGGACAAGCGTAGTGTAGGCAGTCTCCTTAGCAGGTCTGTTACATTTTCTAAGTGTCCTGCCAATAAAACGCAGTCTTTGGTTAGCCTTCCCTACAACATTTTCTATGTGTTCCTTCCGATTTAAGTTGTTCGTAATTGTAATTCCTAGACATTTAGTTGAATTTACGGCTTTTAGATTAGACTGATTTATCGTGTAACCAGAGTTTAACGAGTTTCTTTTAGCACTCTTGTGGATGACCTCACACTTTTCGTTATTTAAGGTCAACTGCCACTTTTCGCACCATTTCGATATTTCTTCTAAATCGTTTTGCAGTTTGTTTGGATCTTCTGATGACGTTATTAGTCGATAAACAACAGCGTCATCTGCAGACAACCGAAGACGGCTACTCAGATTGTCTCCCAAATCGTTTATATAGATAAGGAACAGCAAAGGGCCTATAACACTACCTTGGGGAACGCCAGATATCACTTGTGTTATACTCGATGACTTTCCGTCAGTTACTACGAACTGTAACCTCTCTGACAGGAACTGACAAATCCAGTCTCATAACTGAGACGATATTCCGTAAGCACGCAATTTCACTACGAGGCGCTTGTGTGGTACAGTGTCAGAAGCCTTCCGGAAATCCAGAAATACCGAATCGATCTGAAATCCCTTGTCAATAGCAGTCAGTACTTCATGTGAATAAAGAGCTAGTTGTGTTTCACAAGAACGATGTTTTTTAAACCCACGTTGACTGTGTGTCACTAGACCGTTTTCTTCGAGGTACTGTATAATGTTCGAACACAATATATGTTCTAAAATCCTGCTGCATATCGACATTAACGATATGAGCCTATAATTTAGTGGATTACTCCTATTACCTTTCTTGAATATTGGTGTGACCTGTGCAACTTTCCAGTCTTTGGGTACGGATCTTTCGTCGAGCGAACGCTTCAAATAGTTCAAATGGCTCTGAGCGTTATGGGACTTAACTTCTGAGGTAATTAGTCCCTTAGAACTACTTAAACCTAACTAACCTAAGGACATCACACACATCCATGCCCGAGGCAGGATTCGAACCTGCGACCGTAGCGGTCGCATGGTTCCAGACTGTAGCGCCTAGAACCGCTCGGCCACCCCGACCGGCGAGCGAACGGTTTGTATATGATTGTTAAGTATGAAGCTAATGCATCACCATACTCCGAAAGGAACCTAATTGGTATACAGTCTGGACCAGAAGACTTACAGCTGTACTGATATAGACCAATCAGTCTGCTCTCGAAAAACTGGATTAGAATTGTGAGGTGACAACAAAAATCAGCCGCCGTGTGACCAGGTAATTTTCTGACTTGGTATTGGGTTTTTATGCATTACAATGTGCGACAGCACCGAACTGCGCAGGTGGAGAATTCTTAGAACGTAAGGATACTCGGCGAATGGACTGGGTCGTCCGTTCTCCCGAGTGCGTTGGAAAGACGCACTGCAGTACGTCCACATGCATTCATCAGTTGTCAGGCGCGCTGGTGGGGGCCACAATAGCTCCTTACCAACCTACTGGCGCCAGCATGAGACTACCTTGCGGAGTATCCGCTGTCGTCCGTGGTGATTACACGCATTGTCAAGAACCATTTCCCTCCTTTTGTAATGTCCAGGGGACCATCATAAACCGCGGAGACTTCGGTGTAATTATTGTCTTTGAGTGAAAGTTTCATTTCTGTTCGTCTCATTGCGTATTTCTTTCAGTTGCCTTTCTATGTATGGTCCCAGTTTCATTGTGCTATGTCACTCGGCAGTGATATATCATGCGAAACGTATTTTCGTTGCTAAGTTTTGCTCACCAGTGTAGTTTAATGCGCGCAGCTCGTTAGTATGCGGGACAGGGAGGTGAGAATTATACGTGTCGAATACGCGCAGCGAGTTGCCGTCATTGGTCTGGTACACTGGCAAGCCATAGTAACGCTCTTAGGCTGTTTCCCCGTTTATTGAGGGTAGTGCCGGGCTGGTACCAAATTTTCAGCTCAGAGAATACGATACACAAACAGTTAACATACGAGAACACATAGAACAAACTTTTCACATTACACAGAAGGCGCAGACGACTTCCCTTCCTTAGATTAACTGAAACCTGTGGCGACGGGAAGGCCGTCTAGCTAAAAAGTTAAAATAAAATCAATGTGCCAAATCCTGGACAACAGTGAACCCCACATGATGGGATGAACGAAAGAAAGAGAGGGAGAGCAGTATCACAAGGAAATGTTAAAGACCGTCATTGTTCACCACATGGTATAAGTGATGTCGTGGTTAATGTCGGAGGCTCCATGAGACCATTCGCGGATGATACACTGGTATACTGGAAAGTTGCAACACCTGAAAACTGTATCGAAAGGCAGAACGAAATGCAGAGCATCGACGCTTGGTAGCGGGACTGGCTCTCGATTCTCAATATAAATAAATGTAACGTATTTTGCATAAGTAGACGGAAATACTCATTACTGTTCGATTGGCGATGAGTCACTGGAAACAGTAACCACTGTAACATTCACTGAAAAGCCAAAGAAACTGGTACACCACGTAATATCGTGCTGGGTCCCCGCGAGCACGCAGAAGTGCCCCAGTACGATGTGACATGGACTCGACAAATGTCTGAAGTAGTGGTGGAGGGAATTGACGCCATGAATCGTGCAGGATTTCAAAACTGCATCAGGATCCACTGCAAGTACTATGACAGTTAGGCGGGAGGTGAAAAAACTTGGATTTCATGGTCGAGCGGGTGCTCATAATCCACACATCACGCCGGTAAATGCCAAACGACGCCTCGCTTAATGTAAGGAGCGGAAACATTGGACGATTGAACAGTGGAAATACATTGTGTGAAGTGACGAATTACGGTACACAATGTGGCGATCAGATGGCAGGGTGTGGGGATGGTGAATGCCCTGTAAACGTCTTCTGCCAGCGTGTGTAGTGCCAACAGTAAAATTCGGAGGCGGTGGTGTTATTGGTGTGGTCGTGTTTTCATGGAGGGGGCTTGCACCCCTTGTTGTTTTGTGTGACACTATCACAGCACAGACCTACATTGATGTTTGAAGCATCTTCTTGCTTCTCACTGCTGAGGAGCAATTTGGGGATGGCGATTGCATCTTTCAACACGATTGAGCACCTCTTCATAATGCACGGCCTGTGGTGGGGTGGTTACACTACAATAACATCCCTGTAATGGGCTGGCCTGCACAGAGTCCTAACCTGATTCCTATAGAACACCTTTGGGATGTTTTGGAACGCCGACTTCGTGCCACGACGTCTCCTCAGTGCAGCACTCCGTGAAGAATGGGCTGCCATTCCCCAAGGAACCTTTCAGAACCAGATTGAACGTATGTCTGCGAGAGTGGAAGCTGTCATCAAGTCTAAGGGTGGGCCCACACCACACTGAATTCCAGAATTACCGATGGAGGGCGCCACGAGCTAGTAAGTCATTTTCAGCCAGGTGTCCGGGTACTTTTGATCATATAGTGTATTCGCCGACGGTGCGAAACTAATGCAGAACTTGTTCTTTATGTATCCCTTTATAAAATGGCGTTTAAGCCCTTACAGATGCTAAGAAATAAAAACATTGTCAATTCTTTGTTAAACGTAGCAAAAATGAATACAAACGTAACAATCTGCTCTTGACATCCAAAGAAAAGTTGTGTTGTTCTTCAAGGAGTCGTATATCAAGCCCCGGGACGTTGCGCGCTACAGTCTTTCAAGAATAGGTTTCAAGAAGAGTTAGGCATCGTGTTAATTTCTCCCACATACAGTATCTAATCAAAAGTATCGAGAAACCTATTAGTGGACATTTATATGAGGTGTGTCCACACTTCGCGTTTGCGACGGTTTGAACTCTTCTGGGGACACTTCCAACAACGTGCCTGAATATTTGTGGACGAATGACAGCCCATTCTTCCTCAAGAGCCGAAACCAGAAAAGGCATAGATGTTGGATTCTGGGGTCTGGAGCGAAGTTGAAGTTCTGACCAATCACAAAGGTGTTCCATTGGGTTCAGGTATGGACTCGAGGCAAGCCAGTCCATTTCAGGAATGTTACAGTCCACAAATAATTGCCTCTCAGATACCACCTTATGACAGGCTGCATTTTCATCGTGATACAAAGAGTCGTCGTCTTCTAACTGTTCCTCTGTTGTACGTAGTACGGAAAGCAGTAAAATATGTCCACACCCTTTCACATTTAATGTTTTCTGAACCGCTATAAGAGACTACACCCTACGCACGAAAAACAGCCTCATACCGTAACACTACCTCCTCCACACTTGACTGTTGGCATCACACGTCATGGCAGGTAACGTTCTCCGGGCAAACGTCTTATGTTCGAACCCTGGTCCGAAATATAGATTTAATCTGCCAGTAAGCTTCAACGTCAGTAACTTCAGAAAACGAACTGTTGAAATCTGTTCATCTCTTACGCTAATATTTTATAAGGAGAAGACTCCATTCGGAGAAAAAAGAAAAATTAGCAAAGCAGCAACATTATCTCAAATGTGGGGGACGCTACTTAGGTCCTCGGAAAGCACTGTACACTGCAGAGAGAAGAACTTAAATGTCAAAAAATCGTAAAAAATATGGAAGTTCTGGCTTTGTTCCAAATTATGGAACCGAGACGATGGTATCAAAACTCAACAAAGAATCGCTGATACAGTAAAATAGTGACTGGATTATTTTCTTTTCGAAAAGAGGTAGCACATGCAAAACAAAACTGCTGGGAGTCTACTCACTAAGGCAATAAGTACGAGAGTCGTTCAGTAAGTAATGCCCCACTTTTTTTTTGTCAGAACATATTTACTGTTAAGTCAGAATTTGGTGACAATATACAGCAAAATGTCTTGTCCATATCCTATTTTTCTACGTAGTTTCCATCACGTTCTATGGCCGTACGCCAATGTTTTGGAAGAGCATGTTTTCCATGCTGGTTAAAGCTCTTGTCCTGCTGTGTAGCCATGTTTTCACTGCATGACGACACTCTCGTCTTCCAATGCTGACCGACAACCTTAGAGCAAATTGTCGAGTTGTGATGAGCCGGTCGGCACGAATAATGGCATCCGCACGAATCAGGATGTCTGGAGCAGTGACTGTGTCAGGACGTCCCGAGCGTGGCTGATCATGGAGCTCTGTTTCTGCATTTCCTGAGGCTGTAACTTTCTTTACCCATCGCCCAGCTGTGCTCCTATCAACTGCAGCATCGTCATACACATGCTCACAAAAGTTTATGGATGTTCACCACGGTTTCTTTTTCTGCACATAAGAATTCAGTAACAGCACACTTGTAACGTGATTCATATGTAGACGCCATTTTGACGCTGTACTACGGCTCTGCCATCTGCCAGAACGATTCGATACTTCACCGGCGCACAGAACAAACATCCAATGTGAAGTATCAAAAAGGACGTTTGTCTATGTATATAAATGGCTTTTTAAAAAAGATGTGGGGCATCACTTATTGAACGACCCTCGTGTATACATACAAAAAGAAATCAAATGACTCACATAGGTAATAGGAAAAAGATGTAACACGCATTCGAAAATATCTGTACATTGTTTGTTTTCGTAGGGTCAAGAAAAGTAAATCAAGAAAGAAGTAAACAGTTAAGCTACAGCAGTGCGTGGAGCCTAATTCATGAAGCTGATGACGATGATAATAGAAGTACATGGTCCCAAGGGCATCAAATAATACTAAGACAGAAAAGAATGTAGTAATAGTGTGATGGAAGCTTTATCCTCAACAGTCCATATGGAAGCCTTGTCGTCCTTGGTCTTTATCGAAGCCTTATCCTCCTCACTCCTTATGTAGCATATTATAAGACACATCCAACTTTAACTTATTTTTTCTAACTCAGGGAAGAAACTAGGTTCACTTTGTCTGATTTTTGGGTATACTTTACACCTTGTGCTTTCTGTGCATCACTCCTTTTCGTTTTTGCATGTTCTCTGTAGGTGGCAGCATCCGTTTGAAGAAAAAAAATTGAGGTAACTGTCAACAGTAGCGGTATACTTACAAGGGAACCTCCCCATCGCACCCTCCTCAGATTTAGTTATAAGTTGGTGCAGTGGATAGGCCTTGAAAAACTGAACACAGATCAATCGAGAAAACAGGAAGAAGTTGTGTGGAACTATGAAAAAAATAAGCAAAATATAGAAACTGAGTAGTCCGTGGGCAAGATAGGCAACATCTAGGAGAGGGTGAGCTAAGGAGCGCCATGGTCCCGTGGTTAGCATGAGCAACTGCCGACCGAGGGGTCCTTGGCTCAAGTCTTCCCTCGAGTGAAACGCTTACTTTCTTTATTTTCGCAAAGTTATGATCTGTCCCTTCGTTCATTGACGTCTCTGTCCACTGTAATAAGTTTAGTGACTGTGTTTCGCGACCACACCGCAAAACCGTGCGATTAGTAGGCGAAAGGACGTGCCTCTCCAATGGGAACCGAAAACATTTGATCCCAAGGTCATAGGTCAACCGATTCCTCCACAGGAAAACACGTCTGATATATCCTATACAACACTGGTGACGGAATGTGCGTCACATGGCAGGAATATGTTGTCGACCCACCTAACTTGTACACTTGGCGAATGGGTAAGAAGATTCTTCTACCGTACTCGATTTAGGTTTTCTTGTGGATGTAGTAATCACTCCCAATAAAGTGATGAAAACATAAGAGTTTGTCACATAAACTGTAACAAATGAATGCAACAGTTTCACAGCCGCACAGTTTTCCCTGTGCTCTGTCAAAACATATGTTTTTAACGTTTTCAAGTTTTTCTGTGTGTAGACCGTCAAATCCTGCACATGTCCAAGAAAATCTGGACATGTCCTGGAATTTTGGAGAGCGAAGTTGATTATGTGTGAATCCCTGAACTTTGATAATTGTCTGAAAATAAAAAATTAAACTTTCCACTCGAAGGAAGACTTGAACCAAGGACCCCTCGTTCCACAGTTGCTCACGCTAACCACGGGACCACGGCCCTCCTTAGCTTACACTTTCCTGGATGTTGCCTATCTTGTGCATGGACAACTCAGTGAGTATATTTTGCTTATTTTTTTCATATTTCCACACAACTTCTTCCTGTTTTCTCGATTGATCTGTGTTCAGTTTTTCAAGGCCTATCCACTGAGCCAACTTATAAATAAATCTGATGGGGGTACGATGGGGAGGTTCCCTAGTTAGAGAAATGCATGATACACTTTGTACTGTTTTACAATACATTTGTTCCCTAGCGGTTTCGATCATGAACCATCATTACAACGGAAAAATATCTATTGTGACAGCTTCACATGTAATTCAGTCCGAAACCGCGCTGCCACTACAGTCGCAGCGTCAAATCCTGCCTCGGGCATGGACGTGTGTGATATCCTTAGGTTAATTAGGTTTAAGTACAGGGTGGCGCACGAAATGTGTTACCATTTTGTTTTTGAATATAAACTTTATTGTCAATACAATCTGAAAGGAACATATACTACAATGAAGAGCCGTCCATGGAGATTTGCTCTAACTCAGCACATGCTCAATATGTCCACCATTTCGTTTCCCAACTTCCTTCAAACGAACACTGAAGTTAGTGATTACCCTACGGCATAGGTCTTCCGTAATTTCACTGCAAGCTTGAAGAATAAGTCTTCGGAGCTCCATTACATCACGTGGACGTTTCGTGAAATTTTTTTCCTTTAGTTACCCCCAAAGAAAAAAGTAACATGGATTAAGGTGTGGACTATTGGGGGGGCCAATTTTGTCTGTCATTGAAGCGACCAGGAAACCTGAGTGAAATGATCCGAATGTCAAAATGCTCGTGAAAAAACTCCAGCATAGTGTTTGCAGTATGTGGCCTTGCTCCATCTTGCATAAACCACTGTGTGTTGAAGGGCAAGGCAGTAGCAAGAAGATGTGGAATTTAATGGAACTCAGAAGACTTATTCTTCAAGTTTGCAGTGAAATTACGGAAGACATGTGCCATAGGGTAATCACTAACTTCAGCGTTCGTTTGAAGGAAGTTAGGAAACGAAATGGTGGACATATTGAGCATGTGCTGAGTTAGAACAAATCTCCATGGACGGCTCTTCACTGTAGTATATGTTCCTTTCAGATTGTATTGACAATAAAGTTTATATTCAAAGACAAAAAGGTAACACATTTCGTGCGCCACCCTGTAGTTCTAAGTCTAGGGGTCTGATGACCTCAGATGTTAAGTCCCGTAGTGCTGAGAGCCATTTGAACCATTCATATGTAAATGCCACTTAATCAGAAAAGTACATGCTATTGCTGACTTGGAAACGTAATAAAATGGTACTTAACGCCGAAATACAGGCTTAACCAAGCAGAAAACAACATTGAAAACATGAAAATATGTAACAGCAGTAAGTGTACAGTACCACTACTCAGGCACAACAACACCCAGTAGCCTACTGGGTCTTTTTGTGCTTGAACAGCGTTTGGTGCAGTGTTAGCACCTCTTCGAGAAGTAAAGGTAATATGTGTTTGGACTATAATGTGTTTGAAATATGCTGTAATATGCTATAAGTGCAGAATAAGTAACTGTTTATTTCGTCACAACAATACACCGATATATTTTTTTCCGTTTTAGCACAAGGTGTACATTCGGGCGACAACCCGTACTTCTGCATTCCAGTGAAACTGTTTTCATACTTTCTATGTGTTTATCATTGAGCTTTCTCAGCATTGCATATAGTTCAGTTATCTTCTAATATAAATGTTTTTCACTTTGATCAGGTTCTAAAATTTTGATGAATCGCTACAACTTTTTAAATGTAGCATTTTAGTCTTCTTTTGTCCCAGAGCAATGCGCTGCCCACTAATACGAACTTTCTACTCATAAAATCTAAGCTCTTGACTGGGGCGGTCGAATCGACAGCAGGGAGCACTCGCTGCGGTCGCAGTGCGACGCCCGCTGCAGGTTGAGAGGGCGCTCGGAGTCCCCAGGGGCGGCCTAGCTGCTGGCCTGACACCGCTACACAGCGCTCGTTCCAGGCCGGAAGGATTGTTTTGCAGCCTGCGTTACAGAACTCCTGTGGTTGCCAGAAAAGAAAAGAAAAACAACCTAGTAGAGGAATGAAATGGAAGGGTGGTTTTATACACCCATCCACTGCCGATATTTTCCCCAATTCTTCTCAATTTTACCTTTGTTCATGTCTCTCCTCCATTAGAGAGATTCGAACGCGCACGGAGGCTTTTCGGCAGTCGTTCTTCCCGCGAACCATACGAGACTGGAACAGGAAAGGGAGGTAATGACAGTGGCACGTAGGCTGCCCTCCGCCACACATCGTTGGGTGGCCTGCGGAGTGTGAATGTAGATGTAGATGTCGTTCTGGCTGTGTAATCGCTGAGAGGCAGTATCTCTCGGCTCATAAGAAGCCAGCTGGGATCTCGACGTAACAATAAAATACTTTTAGTATTGGGTTCCGTCAAATAATATATTTGTGGAGAGGAAAGTGTTGGCCTACTGTTCCCGATTTCCATAGTATGCACCAGTGTTCTGTGTTAGGACCCGACTTTCGAAGCTGTATTAGGGTACTGAGTGAACAGAATAATGTAGAAGGTCACCGATCCATCAGGCGGGGGCGTTTAGATAGGAGAATGTATTGAAATGAGGTTTCATCTGCATCAAGTTTGTTAAAGACGGAGCGCAAATGTCTGTTTGATACGGAGGGAACCATGCAAGCTTTCATCTGAAGCGATTTGGGGAAATTATGGACGTTCTAAATTTGTTTAACTGAACTGGAGTTGAGTTTGAATCAAAATCCCTGTGTACGTGAATCTAGTACATTAACCACAGTGACATTTGTAGCACTAAGCCTGATCTGCTAATTCGTCGTGTTTGTCAGGGGCAGACTATCTGCCAGCACTGAATTCTACCGTGTTTACTTTTCCACCTCCATCGTGGGTAGCTAAGCATTCACAGATTCAAAATGGTTCAAATGGCTCTGAGCACTATGGGACTTAACAGCTGAGGTCATCAGTCCCCTAGAACTCATAACTACTCAAACCTAACTAACCTAAGGACATCACACACATCCATACCCGAGGCAGGATTCGAACCTGCGACCGTAGCGGTCGCGCGGTTCCAGACTGAAGCGCCTAGAACCGCTCGGCCACTCCGGCCGGCCATTTACAAATATTTACTCATAACAGCTATACATATCGTATAACTTCAAAAAAAAAGTATGAAAAAAGTTAACGCGCCCAAATGACAGGGAACCTATTCATCTCTTAGTGATTTCTCACCTAACAACTTCGTACCAACTTTTTTTGACACTAACTAGCCTTTGTGCTCTTTGCGACCTATTTGTTTCATATGTCAAATTTTTAAACTAACCGGTGAAAAGTGTCCATTCGCCATTTAGCAAATCCCTGAGATGTTACGAGTTCAGAATCGGGTGGCCTAGAGAGTTAACCGATTGCTCCCCATGACATCGTGTAGAATGAAAAAGTGAACTACCTGTATTAAACAGAGATGACCCAATTAAAAATGAAATATAGGTACCAAAATTCTCATAATATCATATGAAACACTAAGTTTGCTGTTACCAGTCACCACTGTTTATTTACGTCTAAAACGCGTTTCAAAGCATTGAGCCGCAATCATCATGTGGCTTTATATCTGATAATACACGTGTGTGTTGTGTTAAGCCTTTGATGGAGAGAGTGGAGGTTGTGTGTATGTGTGTGTGTGTGTGTGTGTGTGTGTGTGTGTGTTTGTGGATGTGGCTGTGTGTGTATATATTTAAGATAAATAATTAATTATGTTACCATGACATAGCCCAAATGAACAATGGAATTGCCCCACTTACAAATATACCAACAGGTTGTAAGCGCTGTCAGCTTGAGACTATATGTATATCAGTTAACAGTATGAATAATATACATTGATCAGCTAAAACATTATGACTACTACTCACCACGACATTGGATGCCACCTGGTGGGGTTGCTTGCATGTGACATGGTAACAAAAGTATGTAAGCGGGGCAGACACGGACAGGGGATTACACTAGCGAAGATATGGGTTGAAAATGGGAAAATCCATTGAGATAAGTGACTTTGACAATGGGCGGTCACAAATAAAGCTTTCGGCCCGTGAGGCCTAACTTTATTCGTGACAGTCTTTTTGTGTTGCATATCTGCGACTCGGCACCTCCGCTATATGATGAGTAGCAGCTTTCCTTTTCGTAATATTGTTACATTCCATCCAGGATTTTCCATTGTTCGATTATTGACAACGGGCAGATGGTTATTACGCAGAACCTATGAATGAGTATCTCGAAAACGGCGAAGTTGGTCGAATGTTCATATGCGCCGTGAGAATCTACGGACAGAGGTTGGAGGGCAGTGAAACTACCAATAGGCGCTAAAAGGTTGGACGTCGACGACTCTTCACAGAACGTGGGATCGGAGGCTTCTCTGCTCTCTAAGGTGGGACAGATGGTGATCTGTGGCACCTCTGACGAAAGATCACAGTGCTGGAGCACGCACAAGTGTTTCGGAGCTCATCGTTCATCGTACATCGTTCAACGTGGATCTCCACAGCAGACCACCACTACGTGCTCACATGTCGACCCAACGACACAGTCGGTTACGATTGCAGTGGGCACGGAACCATTGTGATTCGACCGTCGATCACTGTAAACGTTCGGATCCTCGGGTAAACCATATTTTCGCTACATTAGGTCAATGGTCGCCTCCACTAACGCCGTCATCGAGGTGAACGTCGGCTCGAAACGTGCAGCTAGCCACGGACACAAGTTGGACGAAGCAGTATTATGCTATGGGAGACATTCTCCTGCTCTTGCATGAGATTTGTGGCAGAAATCGAAGACAAACTGACAGAAGCGAACCACCTGTACCCCTTCATGCTTGATGCCTTCCCCAACGGCGCTGTCATCTTTCAGCAGTATAAGAAATGTTTCAAACGGCTCTGAGCACTATGGGACTTAACTTCTGAGGTCATCAGTCCCCTAGAACTTAGAACTACTTAAACATAACTAACCTAAGGACATCACACACATCCATGCCCGAGGCACGATTCGAACCTGCGACCGTAGCGGTGGCATGGTTCCAGACAGTAGGGCCTAGAACCGCTCTGCCACCCCGGCCGGCTCAGCAGTATCATTATCCGTTGTCTCGGAGCCAGAAGCACGCTGCAGTTGTTTGAGGAGCATCATAATGAACTCATGACGGTGGCCCGGTGACCAAATTCGTCTGATGTAAATCCTGTAGAACCCATGTGGGTAGTTATCGGGCGCCATCACCGCGTATACAAATAAGTGGCTCTTTCCTCACATGAATTACATGACGTGTGCGTAGACATCTAATGCTACATGTCACCACAAAGCTGCCAATAAACTGTCGGAGAGCCGGCCGGTGTGGCCGAGCGGTTCTAGGCCCTTCAGTCTGGAACCCCGCGACCGCTACGGTAGCAGGTTCGAATCCTGCCTCGGGCATGGATGTGTGTGACGTCCTTAGGTTAGTTAGGTTTAAGTAGTTCTAAGTTCTAGGGGACTTATGACCTCAGATGTTAAGTCCCGTAGTGCTCAGAGCCATTTGAACCATTTTTGAAACTGTCGGATTCCTGATAAGCAGAATCAGTTATGTATTTTTTTCCAAAGACGGACAAACAAGCTATTAAGCAGGTGGTCATAATGTTTTGGCTCATCAGTGTATATATCTGCATATTTCAAAGCATAATCAATTTACCTCAACCTTTGCTTAGTTATAACATGTAACTAATATAATCTTAATAAACCAATACTCTCCAAAACATTGCCCTTCTTTAGGCTCTGCTTTCACGCACTGTATCCAGAAATCTTTCTTTCTGTCTCAATTATCCCTTGCATAAATTCCATGAATTAATTTAATTATTTGTATGATTTCTTTGTTATTTTCCACATGAACAGTAACTTAGCTAACTCACAAAATTCATTAGACCCACTCAAATAAAATCAACAGTTTGTACCCGACGTCAGCTTGATATTACATATATATTTTTGTATTATTAAGAGTATATCTTTCTGCATACCTTTAACTCGGTAGCAATGTATTACATCAGCATTTACTTAGTTATAACACGTAACAGATGTTTGTTTAACAAGCCCACAGCTCTCTTTCTCGCAATCCTTTCATCTTCTGTCTCCGATTCCCAGCCAAAATAGTCATTTATGTATGCCTGTTCTCCATCCAACAAATAAATATCTAGAGCCAACACAAGGACACCAACTCCCTTTCAAGGAATCCTTTGATGAAACACAGCAAAGCGTGCACGAAATCTTAGTCATTGCTGCATTAAATGGTATTGGTGCTGAACAGAGAAACGATGCAGCCCTCCTGAATGTCATAGAAGTCTTGAAGGAGGAGAACTTGGACAAAAGAGAATTCCAATTAATACATGGAATGTTTTATAAGAGGAAATGTGATGCAATGGGGCGCAAATGGTTGCTCGTCATCGCAACTCACTTACTGCCAGCTATCCTGAAGTACAGGGTGATTCAAAAAGAATACCACAACTTTAAAAATGTGTATTTAATGAAAGAAACATAATATAACCTTCTGTTATACATCATTACAAAGAGTATTTAAAAAGGTTTTTTTCACTCAAAAACAAGTTCAGAGATGTTCAATATGGCCCCCTCCAGACACTCGAGCAATATCAACCCGATACTCCAACTCGTTCCACACTCTCTGTAGCATATCAGGCGTAACAGTTTGGATAGCTGCTGTTATTTCTCGTTTCAAATCATCAATGGTGGCTGGGAGAGGTGGCCGAAACACCGTATCCTTAACATACCCCCATAAGAAAAAATCGCAGGGGGTAATATCAGGGCTTCTTGGAGGTCAGTGATGAAGTGCTCTGTCACGGGCTGCCTGGCGGCCGATCCATCGCCTCGGGTAGTTGACGTTCAGGTAGTTACGGACAGATAAGTGCCAATGTGGTGGCGCTCCATCCTGCTGAAATATGAATTGTTGTGCTTCTTGTTCGAGCTGAGGGAACAGCCAATTCTCTAACATCTCCAGATACTGTAGTCCAGTTACAGTAGCACCTTCGAAGAAAAAGGGACCAAAAACTTTATTGGCTGAAATGGCACAGAAAACGTTCACCTTAGGCGAGTCACGTTCATACTGAGTTGTTTCCCGCGGATTCTCAGTGCCCCATATACAGACATTGTGACGGTTGACTTTCCCGTTAGTGTGGAAAGTTGCTTCATCACTAAACACAATCTTTGAAACGAAAGATTCATCTGTTTCCATTTGAGCAAGGATAAAATCACAGAAATCGATTCTTTTAATCTTATCAGCTGCAGACAGTGCTTGAACCAATTTCAGACGATAAGGTTTCATAACTAACCTTTTTCGTAGGACTCTCCATACAGTTGATTGTGGAATTTGCAGCTCTCTGCTAGCTCTGCGAGTCGATTTTCCTGGGCTGCGAACAAATGCTTGCTGGATGCGTGCTACATTTTCATCACTCGTTCTCGGCCGTCCAGAACTTTTCCCTTTGCACAAACACCCACTCTCTGTAAACTGTTTATACTAACGTTTAATACACCACCTATCAGGAGGTTTAACACCATACTTCGTTCGGAATGCACGCTGAACAACTGTCGTCGATTCACTTCTGCCGTACTCAATAACACAAAAAGCTTTTGTTGAGCGGTCGCCATCTTAGCATCAACTGACGCTGACGCCTAGTCAACAGCGCCTCAAGCGAACAAATGTACAACTAAATGAAACTTTATAGCTCCCTTAATTCGCCGACAGATAGTGCTTAGCTCTGCCTTTTGTCGTTGCAGAGTTTTATATTCCTAAAGTTGTGGTATTCTTTTTGAATCACCCTGTATTTCCTAGACGTTCCAAGATCTGGGATTCGTGAAGACTCTAGACAGAATCAGATGCAAGTATCACTGGTCAGGTTTCCACCAAACTGTTAGACTCTATGTGGGCGACTGTAATCAAAGCCAACGATGTAAGCACGTGCAGCAGTTACCTCTGGGGCATCTCGTAGCAATTCTGCCTGCAGTATCACCATTCCGCGGAATTCGAATCGACGTCTTGGTGACGTTCCCGTAGTTGGCAAACGGAAAGAGACGAATAATAGACTACACAGATTATCTCATCCACTACGCCAACTGCCGAAGCTCCAGAAATTGCAAAGCTCCTTGTAGAAGACATCTTTTTGAAGCACGGAATACTTCATGCGATGAACTCGAATCGTACAGCTGTTTTCCATCGATGAGAAGTAATTTCGCGTTGTGACATCACCCCCAGGACGAAAGCTACCCGCCATACACATACGAATGGCCTTAATAAGATATTGGCAGATACGCTCTCGATGTACGTTGATATTTAGGGATGAGGTGGTAAAAATAGTAGGCACAGATTTCCACATAGAATTTTCCATTAGAATTTTCCCTATAGAATTCATTAAACAATAATGGAATAGGCAATGTCATCCACATATGATCTAATGAATATTAGTTTAAGTGAAATTGGTCTCCATGTGAAATGAAATAATCAGTTGTTCAGTAATACTCGGTGCTTGCAGCTCGTAGTTGTACATACTTACTTGCTTAGGGAACCGCACTGTATCAGATACTTGAGGACAGGCACGTGGTAACATAGAGTGCCAGCATACAGGAAGAAAACAGTCGTACATACGTTTTACAAACAGAACTGGAAAGGACTCTCTCTTCTGGAAATAAAAATCTGAAGAACTTTACAGAATCCTCAGCAGAGGGGCTCAGTTTGCAGACAAGTGCTGAAATGCAAGAAATTTCGTTA
The DNA here is from genome assembly GCF_021461385.2 of Schistocerca piceifrons. Lineage (NCBI taxonomy): Eukaryota > Metazoa > Arthropoda > Insecta > Orthoptera > Acrididae > Schistocerca > Schistocerca piceifrons. The sequence goes on along the minus strand of NC_060149.1, from coordinate 214,193,059 downwards.
ATTCGCAAATCGCGAACTTGAATATAATTGGCTATAGATAAAGGTATTTGATATACTCAGGAAGTGGAGTTCTATTCATTTATCGATATTACTGGACCCTCCATGCACTCTAAAGGACATGTGGATGGACATAACCAAAGTGACAGAAACAATGTTACTTTCGTATCTCGGAACTGAACAAAAATTGTCCGGGGGTATTAGGTAGACTCATAAAGTTGGTACCATTCAAGTAGCAAGGCTATTTTGGCCTACAAGCGCTCTGGTAGGTGTAGGAGGACATATTTGAACCGAGGAATGGAGAAACTAACTATTTCACCTCAAAATTGTGTTAAAAATGGTAACGCGAGTACACCTTCCACTCAATTTTATCATCTATTCAGTGTCACAGACAGGATTTTGATACAGGAATAATACTGGTACTCTTTATATAGGCGTAGAAATAAAGATCAAAACTCTTTTCCTATCTTGAGGCTAGCTAAAGTCTCAAACAAGAAGCCAAAAGCAATGAAACAGCTCGATAACGAAAAAAAAATTATGAAAGAAATATGACGGAAACCTTTCACTTCTCCATGGTCGCGAGCCCACAACTACAATAATTACACTGTTCCTGATTGAGACAGATTATGCTCAGGATTACTACATGAAATAGCTCGTCACTGAGACTGAAGAAGCTTGATGGATAGCTGGCTCTCAAACGAACCATGGACACCCAGGAGAAAGACCGAGGTGGCTATAATGAGTGAAATACAGCCCGAGAGACTTGGTTTGGATTTTTACGCCCGTGTAAAATGGGACTATCGGAAGTGCAGAGACGTCATCCTTGTCCCCGGTATTGAGCCCTACTACAGATCTGAGATGCAGATCGACGGTAGTAGCTTCTCGTTCAAGGAAACTGAAGATCCGCTCGACGATCGCGAAGATTCGATGGGAGGGGCTACCTTCGATGCTCATCATTGTGAAGAGCATGCGGCAACACTTTCAGAACGTGTCAGCGCTGCCCTACAGACAGTAACTGACCAGATCTATATCGAGAGTGCTGTAATCGTTTCCAGTGAGTACTGAAACAGCGGGTTGCTGTTTCTCCAGGAAAGGGAACAATGTCACCAGCTGTTCTGCATGCAGTGTATCGTAGTAGTTAAGCGTCCCTGGGCGACGTATTGCGGGTCGCCAGTTCAAACTTTGGTGCCAGCTATTGTTTGTTACTTGGTAATTACCATTTCTGGAAGATTCTCGAAATCTGTAATGCTCATATGTTCTGGAATATTCCTTATTTGTATAAATAGCACCGCTCACCTTCCGAATGTTCAGTTTTCTTCTAGTTTTACGATGGTGTTCGTAATAAAATCGCTTTCGGTGCTAACTCTTGTATTTCATGGACTTAAATGTGGTCACGTCATGACTTTAGTATTAGAGGGTGACTTTCATTTCTAATACCTATTATGGAAACTATGCATTCGTCACTATCTGTAAAGACAAAGAGTATTCTCGACTGAAGCGCCAAAGAAACTAGTATAGGCATGCGTATTAAAATACAGAGATATGTAAACAGGCAGAATACGGCGCTGAGGTCTGAAACGCCTATATAAGACAAAAAGTGTCTGGCGCAGTTGTTAGATCGGTTACTGCTGCCAAAATGGCAGGTTATCAAGATTTAAATGAGTTTGAACGTGGTGCCACAGTCCGCGCACGAGCGATGGGATCACAGCATCTCGGAGATAGCTATAAAGTGGGGATTTACCCGTACGACCATTTCACGAGTGTAGCGTGAATATCAGGAACCCAGTAAAACATTATATCACCGACATCGCTGCGGTCGGAAAAAGATCCTGCGAGAACTGGACCAACGACGACTGAAGAGTATCGTTCAGCGTGACAGGAATGCAGCCCTTCCGCAAGCTGCTGAAAATTTCAATGCTGGGTCACAAACCAGTGTCAGCGCGCGAACCATTCAACGAAACATCATCGATATGGGCTTTCGGAGCCGAGAGTTCACTCGTATGCCCTTCATGACTGCACGACACAAAGCTTTTCGCCTCGTTTGTGCCCATCAACACCGACATTGGTCTGTTGATGACTGGAAACATGTTGCCTGGTCGGACCAGTCTCGTTTCAAATTGTATCGAGTGGATGGATGTGTACGGGTATGGAGGCAACCTCATCACATTAGTCGAGTCCATGGCAAGTCGTGTTGCGGCACTTCTGCGTGCTCACGGGGGCCCTACACGATGTTAGGCAGGTGTACCAGTTTCTTTGGCACTTCAATGTAAAGTAATATTTAGTGCATTAGGAGATAGCTAACTCGAAGAAGTAGCACTATTTCCCACACGCAAAATGAATATGTTTGCCTTACTGATTTCATGTGGACTTGATGCTATCAACACTGTCATCTAAGAACAGGACTTGAAACCATGATGATATTACTGCGACGGTGGTCACCAAAGAAGGTTAGGACAGTATTTGTACTCGGCAAAATGTACAGACCATTACTATCATCCTATTTAAAGGACGAATTGAGAACATTTTAGCCGGCCGCGGTGGCCGTGCGGTTCTGGCGCTGCAGTCCGGAACCGCGGGACTGCTACGGTCGCAGGTTCGAATCCTGCCTCGAGCATGGGTGTGTGTAATGTCCTTAGGTTAGTTAGGTTTAAGTAGTTCTAAGTTCTAGGGGACTTATGACCTAAGATGTTGAGTCCCATAGATCTCAGAGCCATTTGAACCATTTGAGAACATTTAGTTCAAATCTGACAAAAATAACAGAGATTTTTGCTAAGACGAAATACATCATGAGTCCTACAGTAGGTAAACATATAATGAGCAAAATAATAAAAGACGAATGACGAGCTTTAGTCATATGGTAGTAGTCTCAGAAAATCACAGAGAAAGAGTTCGTTGTACTCGTACATCCTTACGAGGGATTAGGCATGAAGTCTCCAGTAAATTCCTTATTAGATTTTGACAGAACGTGTTTTGGGAAATCATAATAATCTAATCGTACATAAAATCAATGAGTAGATCTTATATTACGTAAAGTGGACAACCTCCAGGTCCCAACGGAATTCCTATTGGATCCTACACTGTATACATTGCGAAATACGTGTATCTTAGCTCATATTTATCACGATTCTCCCTCGTAACGGAAGTTCCATTTAACACACTCCAGCGTGTAAGAATGGTAATAGAATGGGGTTACAAATCATAAACGGACTAACGACCCGTCCCAGTTTCGTACGGTTACCACTAAGTACGAGGGCTTGCTGAAAAGTAATAACTCCGAATTTTTTATTCTGTTCTCAAAATTGTTTGAGGTATTGCATGTCATGCATAGCATTGGATGAACTTTCCTGCTTCGCTAGCACAAGTTACAACGCTCTACCGATAGAGGGCTCCGAATTGTAGAGTGTGACGTGGCGGCGTGTAACGCAACTATGTCGGCGTGTAAGAAATAGTGTGCTGTAATCGAGTTTCTAACCCTCCACGCATGGATCATCCTCTCCTTCAGCGTGACAATGCCAGACCATACACGAGCGCTATGTTATCTGCAACAATCCGGCTCCTTACATTCACTGTCCCCAGTCATCCTCTACACAGTTCTGATTTGGCCCTATCCGATTTTCATCTGTTTCCTAAACTTAAGGAACACCTTCGAGGACTTTACTTTGATAGCACTGAAGCGGTGCAGGCAGATGTGACGTTTTGGCTCCACCAACAAAGTCAAACGTTCTATAGTATCAACAAACTGGTCTCTCGTTGGGAGAAAAGCGTTCGCCGCTATGGTAAATACACTACTGGCCATTAAAATTGCTACACCACGAAGATGAAGTGCTAAAGATACGAAATTTAACCGACAGGAAGAAGACGCTGTGATATGCAAATTATTAGCTTTTCAGAGCATTCACACAAGGTTGGCGCCGGTGGCGACACCTACAACGTGCTGACATGAGGAAAGTTTCCAACCGATTTCTCGTACACAAACAGCAGTTGACCGGCGTTGCCTGGTGAAAAGTTGTTGTGATGCCTTGTGTGAGGAGGAGAAATGCGTACCATCACGATTCCGATCCAATGACTGTTAGCAGAATACGGAATCGGTGGCTTCAGGAGGGTAATACGGAACGCCGTGCTGGATCCCAACGGCCTCGCATCACTAGCAGTCGGGATGACAGGTATCTTATCCGCATGGTTGTAACGGATCGTGCAGCCACTTCTCGATCCCTGAGTCAACAGATGGGGACGTTTGCAAGACAGTAACCATCTGCACGAACAGTTGGACGACGTTTGCAGCAGCATGGACTATCAGCTCGGAGGTCATGGCTGCGGTTACCCTTGGCGCTGCATCACAGACAGGAGCGCCTGCGATGGTGTACTCAACGACGAACCTGGGTGCACGAATGGCAAAACGTAATTTTTTCGGATGAATCCAGGTTCTGTTTACACCACCATGATGGTCGCGTCCGTGTTTGGCGACATCGCGGTGAATGCACATTGGAAGCGTGTATTCGTCATTGCCATACTGGCGTATCGCCCGGTGTGATGGTAAGGGGTGCCATTGGTTACACGTCTCGGTCACCTCTTGTTCGCATTGACGGCATTTTGAACAGTGGACGCTACATTTCAGATATGTTACGACCCGTGGCTCTACCCTTCATTCGATCCCTGCGGAACCCTACATTTCAGCAGGATAATGCACGACCGCATGTTGCAGGTCCTGTACGGGCCTTTCTGGATACAGAAAATGTTCGACTGCTGCCCTGGCCAGCACATTCTCCAAATCTCTCACCAACTGAAAACGTCTGGCCAATGGTGGCCAAGCAACTGGCTCGTCACAATACGCCAGTCACTACTCTTGATGAACTGTGGTATCGTGTTGAAGTTGCATGGGCAGCTGTACCTGTCCACGCCATCCAAGCTTTGTTTGACTCAACGCCCTGGCGTATCAAGGCCGTTATTATGGCCAGAAGTTTTTGTTCTGGGTACTGATTTCTCAGGAGCTATGCACCCAAATTGCGTGAAAATGTAATCACATGTCAGTTCTAGTATAATATATTTGTCCAATGAATACCCGTTTATCATCCGCATATCTTCTTGGTGTAGCAAATTTTAATGGCCAGTAGTGAACGCAAAAAAAAAAAAAAAAAAAAAAAAATGTTGGTGCGTAAGTTCGTAGCGTTTTTGTCTGTATGTTGGTATTCAGTTTGCTATGGGTTTGCTTATAGATTGTCATTTTTAATTTGTTGTTCACTGTTGCTATTTGAGATTATATACACGTATTGTCATTTCGTCATTCGAAGATAGTGGTGGAAATGTGGAAACTTGAAAATGGAGTGCTAAGTGGAGGAATCGGAACATTTCCGACGTATTCTTTTGTTTGAGTTCAATAGAGGGGTGACAGCAGAGGAGGCACCCAGAAACTTTTGCGCCCTGTATGGGGATAATGTGACTGGACAGATCACATCAAGAAAATGGTTTTCTTGTTTAATGGAGGATCGGCTTGCCATTAGTGACTTCCCACGTTCAGTAAGATCTTTAGGGCTTGATGAAGATTGTTTAAACGCATTAATCCACAATGAGCAACGTCACTGTACTCAAGAACTGGCAAACGTGATGAACTGTGATCATTCCACCATCGTGCGACGTTGGCATGCAAGGGGGAAGGTTCAGTAAACTTTTGTATAGGTACCGCACGCTCTAAGACAAAATCGCTAAAATCAGCGGGTGGCCATATTTGCATCCCTGCTTGCTCGTCGTCAGTTTGCTCCTTAACAACACTGACTATTCCTATCCTGTTTCGTTATTTGTAAGGAAAAGAAAGGTACGGTTTAGCCCAAATAAAGCTGAAACTCCACGTAAAAAGCCCTGTGCGCATCCGCAACAGATAATGTAATGCATCTGAGGCAACAGCGACGGTGTGGTGTACTACGAATTGCTCCCCCGAGGAGTAACCGTGATTGCTGACATTTAGGGTCAACAACTGAGACGTCTTGCAGGCGCAGTCCAACAACAACGACCAGGAAGACTCCGTGAAGTGATGCTACTCCACAATACCGTCCGCCTGCATCCTGCTAGACTTATCAAAAATACTATAGAGCAGTTGGGTTGGGAAGTCATTCCGCACCCACATTATTCGCCCGATCTTGCGCCCTCAGATTTTCACCTTTTCCTCTCTCTGTCGAACAACGTTCAAGGAACTTCCTTTCCGCATGAAACTGCCTTCCGAACGTAGTTAGACGAGTTCTTCTCCTCAAAATCACGTGATTTCTACAGTGGCGGAATCGAAAAGTTACCCCAGCGGTGGCAGGCTGTTGTAAATAGAGAAGGAGAATGTAGTATTGATAACTAAAGTCTCTGTTATGTGTATATGTTGTGTAAGTTACGGAAAATGCTACGAACTCAAGCACCAAACGTGAAGAATAAAGATTTGGAATGTCAATACCGTTTTGTTTTATTTAAAAAAATTCGTGAGTTTCTAGACAAATTATTCGGAAGCATTGCATTTCAGCACTTCCTTGTATCCGCCGTCGGACAAATTTTCTGGCACAATGGGAATAAATGATGTACACATATCTTCTTCGTAAGTCAGTCTCTCTGTAAGTCGAAACTGTATCAAAATCCCTTCAGTAGTTCCTGAGATTAGCCTCCACATACAAACAGAAAAAGTGCGGCGGGAACTTGAATTTAAAATATGTATAGATATACGTAACGGTCCATCTCATCTGGACAACAGTTCGTGTTTTCTATACACAGTATGTCGCTTGTGGTAGGTGCAGGCGAAAAGTAGATTCTACGTTAGGCACTCTATCACTCAGGCGACTCATAATCCAAATACCGTCTTACAAGATATCTAAAGTATGTGACTGTCTCGAAGACAGCGAAGGGTGGCCATTTAGCAGACACAAAAGTAACATCAGATGTGCCCATTAATGCGTAATAAGACTGGTAATATTCCAGACATACATAATAAATTGATCAAATTGGTTCAGCAGCTCCCATTGTTCGCAGATAACTGAGAAGTATCGTTACTGATTGTATGTAAGGAAATACAGAACGACTCAGAAATTATTTTCATTTCGTTTACAGATTTTTAGAAAAACGAGGTTACTAGTTATGATTTTCACCACTGATGATGTCGCCTGTTGGGTGTTGCAGTCCACCTTCCCCTGCTAGTCATTACCAGATTTTGGTCGCGGAAAACAAGATGGCGGAAATAATGCACATTTTCCAAGTAAAGAACGTGGGGAAAATACTTATTTCGCAAATATTTCTCTTTTCTTATGTGGAATTGGTGGAAAATTCAAAATATGGCATTTGTGTATAGTTAAGAAGACGGTAAATTCGAGTAAGATATTTGCTGTACGTAAATGAATTGTTTTAGAAGTCGCGTCATCATTATTTACTGGTAGTTGTCTTTCAGAATAATTTTTGCAGTAACACAGCAATACTATCTAACGTGGTAACCATAATACGGTAGCCTGCATTACTTTTAAAGCTGTACAATGGATGGTACGGAAAGTACTGAATAGAATTGGAAGAAACAAACTTGAGACATAGCATGATTAAATGAAAGGATCAGTTGATAGGACACATTCTGAGAAGTCAAGGAATAGTCACTGAGGGTAAGTGTGGGAGGTACAAATTCCATAGAGAGACCATGAGACGAGTACAGTAAACACGTTCAAATGGATGTGGGTTGCAGTAGTTATTCGGAGATGAAGAGGTTTACACAGGACAGAGTAGCATGTAGAGATGCTTGAAATCATTCTTTGGCCTAAAGACTGGAACAACAATAACTACTACTACAGATGTACCAAGCAGATAAAGAAGTTCTGGCTAGCCAATAATCCTCTCTCTTCTTGCAAAGGCTGCTGATTGTGGTTTCATTCTGCTTCGCGCATAGGTACATTGGAGTTCACCGAAATGAGTTTACTGATGAGGCATGTGCTGTCCTTCCACAAACTATCATCCCGCTGTTGAATTTCAGAGTCCTGCGTTGGTGACTGGACATGAAGGACAATAAGCTACGGTTCGTAAAGTCGTTTAGTCCGTTCTGGCGTCTCCCCCTAACGACTTAGAAGAAATGAAATTCCTAGCATTCGTCTGTGGATAGACGACAGACCGATGATGCATGATTACACACCCCACTGAGAGGAACCTCCAGTGTTCGATGCTAGTGTCACACAAGTCCGATGTTTCACTTTTTAATTTACTGTTTTCGTTATATTCACTCAACTGGGTAGAAACTAGTATACCACCTGCTCAGTCCTCTGTTTTCGCAGATGGAGAGAAGTATCCTGAAGTATTAGGAAATGGCTCAAATGGCTCTGAGCACTACGGGACTTAACATCTGAGGTCATCAGTCCCCTAGAGCTTAGAACTACTTAAACCGAACTAACCTAAGGATATCACACACATCCATGCCCGAGGCAGGATTCGAACCCGCTACCGTAGCGGTCGCGCGGTTCCGAACTCGGTCACTCCGTCCAGCGAAGAAGTATTAGGAGGCAGATTTTAATGAGTTTGTTTCATTGTATCGCTGTCGTATTCAGGATCTTTTTAAATGACCACAGCCACAATTTCTTCAGTCTTTATTCCAGTTATTGTATTCAGGTTTCTAGGTTTTAGAACACCAAAACTGATTACAGATTTTTTATTCGACTCCGATTGTACGGATGAATGTGAGTGGAATGGAGAGATTAAATCCATTTATAACAGAGTGTATTCTATTCTTTTTTTACTTTAAACGTTTCAAACACGTTCGTCGTGGGATATTTCAGCGGGGACGCTAAAATTCTCGTCGTTGAATGCTCTATGTGCTTGCATGCACATGCACGCAATCACAGACACGCGCGCGCGCGCTCGGGCGCGCAAGAACGTACGTAGATGTGTTCATTTACAGGCGATCGCGTGTAGAAATTTCAGATAAAATGAAAATACGAAACCAGTGTAGATTCTATAGTAAAAACTAAACGAATAAAACATGTTAATTAAATTGAATGCGTCTGTTCATTCTAAAATGAGTTATTGCGGATCGATATACCACAGTTCTAACGTGCATTTCTGTAGTCAAATGAACAAAAGCTAACGGTATTATATGAACAACAAACGTAAATATTTCGAGACAAAAATAAACTTTATTTTCTTCAGTAAACAAGAGAAAACGCCGAACGCAAAATATCATCACAACACGCATTCGTGTATCAGCATTATCTGTTGGATGATGAGGATTTTCGTGTGATGTCAATGACATTCATGTGCCTCATCTTGAATAAAGAATCATATTCTGGAGACTCAGCTCTTTCTCGGAACTGCATATTTCAACACATCTGCATACTTTCCACGTGTCGTTTGGGATGAGTGTGTTAATGACCTAGTAATGGATTTTATAACCTTTATTTTCACTAAAAAGTTTTTCAACTGTAAGAACAAATATTCTCCGGACAGTGGACTACGTATCTGCCTTATACCGCTTTCAACTCGGCGTAGCCTGATGAGCAGCGATGAACCTGAAAAATGTTAGAGAAAAAAGGAACAAAACCTATACGTTTGCTATCTTTCCAGGAAATTGAATTCGTTGGTCATTCGTGAGTTGGAGCAGGGAAGCACGAGATAGCGCACCAAACGAAGAGAGCGTTTTGCGCAATTTTGGACTATCAGCACATCTCCTTCTGCACAATAGGTGTACTTTCACCATTTTCTGTTTTGTATGAGTACTTTCCGTAAGTCTGAAAATAGAGTCAGTTCGTCAGTTGCCAAACTGGTAATTATTCTTACACTATACACTAAAAGACAGCGTCGGTGAATTTGTTCGTCATGTACTGATTTGTGTCTACTAAATGAGACATCAACTAAGCAATAAATACTGGTGGCATTTGTTAATGAATAATGCTTGCTGGAATATTTCCAGAAGATTCTGACAGGAAAAAAGAGCTGTCTCTGTTTCAGAACAGACTTTGAAGGTATCTCATATTTGCTAAGCGAAGTCGATTTCAATTTTCCTAAAGCAACAAATATTTAATAGTGCAACCATTCCACAACATAAGGTCACATCTGATAACTGCACTAGTAACTGCTTTACAAATGACATCTGTGTATAATTAATAATGTATCATCTTTGTATCAACTTAGAAATACCAACACCCGTGTATATGTAGAAAGGGAGCATTTTTACATTTTGATAGTCATTGACTCGTTCTGAATTGTGTTTACGAATGTGCTGTAGGACAAAAAGTGCGTATATGTATATAGCATGACTACTCATACTGTGCTTAAAAACCATGTAACCACTACTGGAAACAGTAAGTAGTTGTTCAGTTAGAAACAGATCGCTCCTTCTGTCTCCTCGTAATGAGAAAATTCAAAATAATTTTTCCGTGTCGTCTTAGTTTTGTAGAAATTGTTATCACGATGTGCCGCTTTATACTACGCCTACATACTCTAACAGGACCAGTGGCAACTTAAATCCGAAAAATGATGTAGACTAACAAAGCACCTGATGATGAGCCCCCATGCATCGAGCGTTGAAATAAAAATTACACTTTGCGATTAAAGGCGTTTTATTTTTTTGTTTTACGAAAGTAATACAGTCACGGAAGCAACATCATGATAATGGATAAAATTAGGTAGTATTCCATTTAAGTTCTGCATTCGACTGTGGCGCGTGAACTATTTATTTTTGCAATAAGGCGGGGGGAGGGTGGGGGGGGAGGGGGGTCAAGTTAGCCCTGCTCACTAATTTCATATAATATGAATATGAATCAGACATACATGTTCCATCAAAACCCTTAAGATTATACGCATACCGATAACGTGGGAAGTAGTGTTCGAAGGACAGTATGTTATTCTACAAACAACTGACAGTTAATTAATATTAAGAATAGTCGAAATGAGTTCAATTTTATTGGTCCTTCTTCCTGGATACAATTGTTTCGTTTTAGTTATGTAAGAAAAGACATCAGCTCTACCTTGCTCAGAGGTCAATTTATTCTGATTTACTCTGCACGGTAATATCATTTAATCACTTTTTAATATATGATTATTGTTACTACTTTGCGACTCTGATGAAGTGTCCATCTACCGCTTCTCAACTTTTTCATTTTGTTACTGTAGTCCACTTGTCGACGACTGCCCATGTTGTTCGGCAGCCACCGCGAACTTTCTTATCCTGCTGGACGACCGAGCCTGTACAGTTTCCTTGACGTGTACCTATCAAAATGGTTCGCAGTAATAATAACTATTATTATAACTATTTTACAAAAACTGTGCATTTCTTATTAATGGAAAAAAGAAAACCATAATTTCTTTGACAAAGAAGAAGGCCTTCATTTAATCTCTTTGCATACTGCAAAAATTGCATGTACAATTTCGGAACAGGCTTTTCTTTCGACCTTTCGAGAAATAAATTATTTTATAACGTCTGTAAGATGAAATTTTCCAGCTCTGGCTTGATAGACATGAAGGAGGAGCGGATGGGTGGCTGTGTTATAGATGACCTCTCGGAGTACACTAACGATACTAGAGCGTTCTTAATTAAGATGATTAGTCTAATAACTTCTTGGAACAACTGTTTAACAGATCCAAGTTCTTGAATAATTTTTCTTAAAACACTTGGCACTTCACGTGTACTATTCGAAATGGTTCGCAGCAATTCGAGCTATGCGTGGAGCATGTCTTCGCTAAAGTTGGTTGTGTACACACAAAACAACTCTTCCAACAGTTGTATGCTCGTGTATGGAGGATTTGTGTAGCTGGACGTAACACGTATCTTTCCAAGATGAGGTAGTCGCTTTAGATCCTCTTGATAGAAGCTTAGGCAAATCTCATTCGAAAAGAAATCAAATATTTCAAATAAACAATAGAAATTCCCGGATGGAATATGACAGTATTATGAAAAGGATAGTTGCTACTCATCATGTAGTAGAAATGCTGAGTCGCAGATAGGTACAACAGAAAGACTGTCAGAAAGTAAGTTTTTGGTCAACAAGGCCTTCATCGGCAATAGACAACACACACACACACACACACAGTCAAACGCAACTAGTGTTTGAGTTGCTTTTGCGTGTGTCTGTCTGTGTGTGTGTGTGTGTGTGTGTGTGTGTGTGTGTGTGTGTGTGTCAGTCAAACGCAACTAGTGTTTGAGTTGCTTTTGCGTGTGTCTGTCTGTGTGTGTGTGTGTGTGTGTGTGTGTGTGTGTGTGTGTGTGTGTATGTGTTTATGTGTTGTTTATTGCCGATGAAGGTCTTGTTGACCGAAAGCTTACTTTCTGCCAGTCTTTTTGTTGTGCCTATCTGCGACTCAGCATCTCCGCTTTATGGTGAGTAGCAAATATTTCAAACAGGTATTTCTTTAGTCTTTAGTCATGAAGCTGTGTGTTTCAGTCTTTCTAACAGTTTCTTGGCAAGGAAATATTCCGGTCTTTCAGATTCACTCTTTTTCCAACAGCGCGTCCAATGACTGTACTGCCCTATGATTCGTAAGAATCTTTTACAAAGTATACAGGTCGTTTCACTCTGGCTGTCCTAAAATTAGGATGTTTTAAAGATTTGGCCAGTTCTTCGCAAAGTTCAATCATTGAAATAGCGACTGTCATAATAAGAAAGAGAAATGTTATCGATCTTGTCGAACAAATTGTGCGTTCACCCGCAAAGTTGTACATCTATCGTCTCCAATTGAGCTCGGTATGTTCAACACTTGCCTCGCGGAGTGACCGCGTGTTTTGAGGCGCCGTGTCACGGATTGCGCAGCCCCTCCCGCCGGAGGTTCGAGCCCTCTCTCGGGCATGGGTGTGTGTGTTGATCTTAGCATAAGTTGGTTTAACTAGTGTGTAAGTCTAGGGACCGATGACCTCAGCAGTTTCGTCCCTTAGGAATTCACACACACACACACACACACACACACACACACGTTCAATACTTCCGCCATTGTTTCCTGGACACGGTCATAGTTTTCCTTGAAGCTTTTCAAAGATTTTTCTCTCACAGTCTGTCACATCGGACATGTTGGTATCAGCCGTTAAATTGCTGTATTTGAGTTCATCTTGTAGACGCCGGGTGACTGTACATCTACATACACGTATTTCATTTTTGTGGATTGAAGAATTATCCTTGAGACCTCTTTTACAGTTAACACGGCATCACGTTGAGGACTGAAGCTTCTTGAAATTTCCTGTAGTGCAAAATCCAAACAATCATAGCTGTAGTGGATGTAACAGCTCTTTATCTGGTCTTGAAGAAGGTTCTTCTTTTCGTTCTTTTTCCACTGGACCTATTAGCTGCGTCATCGGAATAATGAAGGCATAGAAACTCCATTGCTAGTGTGGTCTTAAAAAGATGTATTTAATTATAGCTGCCAGCGTTTATGCTGGAGTCCAGATTATACAGACCCAGAACAAATTATTTTATGTCAGAAGTTTGCAGGTCGACGTAACGTACACAAAGTGTGAACTGATGCCAGCAAGCCACGTCTGTCGTCAAATCTCCCGCAGCTTCATAAAACGCAGAATTTGTTATCTGCTGCAAAATGTCACGTTGGATAATACGAGCCATAATTTCTAATATTTCGTTTTGAATCCCTAGCGTCGACATCTATCGAAGCGCTTCAGCCAAATCTTAATGTCTGCTGCATCATTCCTTCCTGTCGTTGGGGAGTCTCACAGGGTCTCCGTTGATCGTTTTATTCCCTATCATTGCGTTCCTTTTCAATCTAGGATCCTATGTGAACTGACAGTTACCAGTAAAACGGTTCTAATTTTTTCCTGATCGTGCAGCAGGTGGGCGTGACTTGGGCGATTATAGCTGTGTTAAGGTGCGTTATGTTCATATTGCTCAGTAATTGCGAATGATTCTCAATAAAACAGACTGTGCTAGTGTGTTTTGAATTTTTATGTAGCTACTGTAGACCTGATGTAGTCATAGAAGAGAAAAATGTTACCCATTCCTTCATAGTTATACACACGGGTAAGACATAAACCAGTATCTTCCATTCCTTCGCTGATACTTTTGCTTATTTGTTGGATGAAAGCTTTTCCCAGAAAAAGATATACGTGTACTTAAAGACGAGCCCAGTCAAATCCCGTACAGCGCTTTATCACGAGATGATCTCGCAATAATATCAAAATGGTCATCAAAACAATAAATACAGTGTGTAAAATCTCTTGTACTACTATATGTTGTAGGTCTGTGAAGCCCTGGAAAAAAATTTATTGCGTTGCTTCGTCACCACTCGTAAAGAGATTAATAAATGAAAAAGGTTGGGTACGATTATTACATAAAAAACGTCAGTTTGATATTGAAACAGGATGATTGTTTCCTATTCGTGATAACAAGCGTACTGGCAACTCTTTCATACCTTACTGCTAGTTTACGGATAAATTATGGCCTACCTGAAAAACTGTCTGTCTCCTTAACTGTTCAGCACATAAGCTGTCAGCCTACAGCAGTTGTTTCAATAGTGGCTTGTTTGGATTCCTCAGACACTGGAGAAAGAAATACAGATGAGTAATAAGGTTGCTGCAATTGAAACCAAAGTCTACATAGTGACCTCAAAACATGGGTAATGTTGAGGCAGTTTTCACTATGTGGGAACGGCCATAAATACACAACTTTGGACTACTTCTGGCACAAACAAGCTACTCACGGGAAAATTTGCCTACCAATTTAACACCTCATTAACCGTGCACGCAGTTAGCTCGTGGTTGTAGTCATTTGGTTCGTGATCTCTTCTACAGTCCGAATATGTGCTGGGTTTCAATTATATGTTTTAACTCTTCCTTAGCGCTGGAACGAAATGATCACTGGAATCTCTACACGTGTGTGAGCTATAAACATCTCCTGTTTACAACTGATGCCTACAGTGTTTCTTTTGATTATATCAGTACTGTTAACGTTTACGCTAAGACTTAAGGTCTTACGTTATGTGACAATTAAGGAGGGAAAACGGGGAGCCGGCCGCTGTGGCCGAGCGGTTCTAGGCGCTTCAGTCCGGAACCGCGCTGCTGCTACGGTCGCAGGTTTGAATCCTGCCTCGGGCATGGATGTGTGTGATGTCCTTAGGTTTGTTAGGTTTAAGTAGTTCTAAGCCTAGGGGACTGATGACCTCAGAAGTTAAGTCCCATAGTGCTCAGAGCTATTTGAACCTTTTTTTTGTGAGAGGCCGTCAGGACGACTTAAGGGGTAGTGGGTGGTGACCTATTACTTCTGTAGCAAGTAGGGAACGGTAATCTCCTGCACGTCCAAGTAGACACTGCCCAGACCATGTCGGAGTATTTCGTCAATACCATTCGATCGCTGATAGAGGCCATCGAAACTTCAGTTCTCTCGATAACGAAATTCTCTATATGTGAGCTGGATTCAGCACTGTAGTTAGCACGCAACACATGATTATATCACTGAAAAATCCATTGCTGCACCGTGCGGCACATAGAAAAAAAACGAAGTGACGACCGTAAAATACACGAATCCACCAATAAATGCTTGATGGTGTTTCGATGTACACTGTTTGACGCCTCAAACGCAGAAGAGTGATAACCCAGGTAATAATCAATTGGATCGCTTGCAAAGATCGCTGATTGCAAAGCGCATCGCTCTTGCTTAACTACGAGTGTTAAACTACTAGTGTGAATCAGCAAACTGTCGATTATAACATGACATGTTTTTCGGTTAGTTACTTTAGCACCTTATGATGCCCTTGATTATCTATTAAAACCATACATTTCGTAGCAGTTAACACTTGGACCAGAGCAATACCGTGACAATGTAGTCGTCTACATGTTCAACTATGTGTAAGTTTAATTTGGTGGCCACCGTACACAACGTAAGCCTATTTCTCAAATCAAAGTAAAGGAAGACTCATCAGGTTTTACGCTCTTGCAATTACTGTTGATCTGCGGTGTGTGTTTTGTTGTCAGCATCAGTGTCGTGATCACACATTTATTATGATCAGCGATTTGGAGACACCGTGGCAACCGCAGATGTTCAAGTAGCCTGAGCTTTGTGACAACCGACTTCAAAGTTTTGATAGCCCTGTCGTAGGGACAGTATTTTGTCCGGCATTCTCCGATGCAAAAGACGTCTTGCTATGAGTCCTACATGCCTTCGCCACGTTCGGGACTGCTGCTTTCAAGGCAACCAATTGACTGACAGCCTTCGATACAACTGGTCCAATAAATAGGCGAACAACTGAAAGAGAAAGAGTAGAAAGACAATGCAAGAAAGTTGTTTAAAAGTTGTTTTCCTATCTGATAACGTCTCATACAGGAAATAAGATACCGAACAATTTTATATACTTTAGAAATAAAAATTAATCTCAGATAACTATCGCACAGTTTTTAACCATGTTCCGGAAAAGGTACAGAAGTTAATCTGTCGCAGATTACCCAGTGCAGAATGTGAGATGTGGTTTACAAGTTTTAGAGGTTTCTTCTGGTTTCCATCGCTGCCTCCATTTCAAGGCAATTTCCTGCAGTCAATCCGAAAAGGAACCTGCTTCCTCGACTGTTGCCACCCCCCTCCCCTCTTTATTTTCGGCTACCCCTTTCTACCACCCCTACAGTACATTATTAACTCGTCCAGAGCTCCTAAAAGTGTTTGCTGATACCGTTTTCTTATCGACCCTGATCTATAAACGTTCCTTTCCTTGCGTCTTTCTTACATATTACACCCACTGAGCTATACAGTTATTTACTTTGGAACATTTTCCTCCTGGACCATGGTAGTCTGTCGGTTTCCACAACAATGCAGATTTCAGTGGTATCTTCAGTAATCCCAGCTTACTGAATGTAAATATTGTTTTAAATTCACTAACCAGCGCAATACAGTTTGTCGAAATAAATGCCCCTTCAGTTTGAAACTTTTAAGCCTTCGGAATAACAGAGGACTTTATTATCAGCCATTTGGTACACACTGCTTGTAATGGAACTAGTAAGTGGCCCATTTTCGCTAAGTACTGTAATTCTCGATGCACTCAAATAAATGGATTACTCGATACACAGACATTCTTCACACGCCACAAGAAATTTAATTTTTTAATTATAGTTAAATTAATTATAAAGTATTATATTACTTACGCAGAAATATAAAAAGTGAAATGGGGAATTATTTCAAAAAATTTACTAGTCCCATTGCAAGCGGTGTGTACCAAAGGTTTGCGCAAATTCTAAAATGGAATTTGAAATTATTATTATTATCCTTATTGTCAATTTTTACAATTTTATGACAATTTAAAAACATTTCTAGAGCAAATCATTCATTAAATACGACTTTCTCTGAATGTAAAATCTTATAATATCTTTCTACTGCGAGATTCACACCTCTGGTCAGTTTTGTCTAGCTTTGGGCGCATTTTGATGGAGTTGTGTTGGAGAAGTGATGTAATGTATTACTAGCCCTGTTTTTTTTTTATATATTTGACTGTGATATGCTGAGATTTTTTGGATGAATCAATGAATAATGAAGATGAAAAATGCATCACAACGGTCTGTTATATAACTGAATTCATAAAATGGAAATTATCTGGATCCCTCCTAATCAAGTAGGACACTGAGCAGCCAAATGAAAGAAAATTTCGAGAAAAGTACGTAGAAGAGACAAGCTAAGTAACATACAACTTCATAACCATTCACCTCTCCGTTTGTGCTTTGTCATGTGCAGTACTCGTCAATGAACGTCGCTGAACGTCTGCTGGCGAACTTTATTCATTTTAATTTAATAAGTCGCATAACGGAATGAAGAGGTCAGAGGCTCAATAAAGATATCCTCAACACTTCTCCGTACATTGCCAACGATCCATATTGCTCTTGCACGTTTTGTAGTGTCATCTGACCACCTTCAATTGAACAGCCCTCTTGCTTTTTTCTCATCTCTTGGAATACAGTAAAGAGCTCTACCTTCATTCATTTCACTTCCATTACGGTCACAATTACGCCTTCAAGTCCATTCTCCTTCCTGATCTATTTGTTTCCTATCCTGTCTCTCCTAATAATTGCTAACATGTATCTCTCCACTGTTCAGTGATTAGTCCTGAGTTCTTGAATTTTTTCCGAATTAAAAGTCCTTGTCTCACTGCCATGATTTAAACCACTTACTGCAAACTTCGCGATTGAGACATGTTAGAAGGTTAATTCTGAAGACTCTATTGAGCCTAATAAAAGCATGCGAGGTCATTTTCAGTTTATTTCTTTCGCTGTACCTCCAGGTGTTGTCTTCAGCTGCCATGAATACCAAAAGTCAGTGAACGGGTTCCAATTTCAGCAACTTGTACTATCTTTCTGTGATGGTTAAACATAATGTTAGTACTATTATAACTGATTTTCAGTTACTTGCACACTTCCCCTCTTAAGTTTCTCAACTTGTGAATTTTATCTGCGCAGGAAGCAAATAGTACTATCCCAATCACAGAATTTCAAACAGAATTCTGAAAAGATGCTCTACATTAATAAGTAATGTCCTTAGTAATATACGTAACGCACCACAGACACAGGGAATTTCACCTGACAGGTTAAAATGTGCAATTTTTAAGCCTCTTTGGCTTTACACACAACTGGTTTGAATCGTATTTAACAATCGGAATGCAAGAAGTTATGTTGGATAATCCAAACAGTGTTGGAAAGGTAGGAAACTGTAGCGACTATGGAGAAATCACATAGGGAGTCCTGCAGTGTTCAATTTTGGGTCCACTCCTGTCTCTTATATATGTGAATGACCTTCTACTTAACATTCAGCAAGCAGAATTGGTACTTTTTACAGAAGTTACTAGTGTTTCAATGAATCACATTAGAGAGAATGCAGTAGAACCGGTTGTTAATTAAGTTTTACAAATAATCATTAAGTGGTTCTCCGAAGAAGGGCTAGCCCTAAATTTTGAGAAAGTACGCTATATTCATTTTTTTCCAAATTTTGCAGCTTCAAACGTGACTGTATTCAATCAAACGTTTTCGTGACAGGAATATGCACTTTATCCAAGAGAAAAAATAAAGCATGTATTAAGACAAATTAAATCTGATGGTAGACCTACAGGGTCCTAAGTGCATCGTGAATTTAATAAAGCACGAAAAGTTGTGACTGAAGGCGTTTTTTAATTCATACTTCCAGTGTACACACTATAGTCAGTTCCGTTCAACGAATATTCATTCCAACAATTGGCGTGGCATATGAACAGGAATCAGCTAATTTGGTAGAATGCTCCATATTTTTGGGTGTGCATCTTGGTGAAAACTTGAACTACAAGAAACATATTACTGTGATGTTCAAACAACTAAGTTCAGCTACTTTTGCTCTGCATACAGTTGCTAGTGTTGGAAACAAACGAATCAGGCTCCTGTCATATTTTGCATATTTCCAATTGTTAATGTCTCATGGGATAATTTTCAGCAGTACCGCGTCATTTAGAAAGAAAATACTGACTGCACACGAGCGAGCAGTAAGAAAAATATATGGTATTCATCTGCAGTCATAATGTGGCTACATCTTAAAGGAGTTCGGCATTTTAAATGCATCCTCAGAACAAACATATAGCTAATGAAATTCGACATAAAGAATCCATCAAAATTTGGTAAGAATAATGATATACATACTTAGTACATTAGGGAAAAAATGATCTTTATTACTCAATATTAAAACTGCCAGTGGATTAGAAAGGAATCAGTGTGCAGCAAGAAAAATTTTTGATCATTTGCTCAGTACCAGTATTAAAAAATGTCTCACATGTAGCAAAGTAATTTTTAAATTTAACCCAAAATCATTTCTCCCATACAAATTCTTGTATCCAATTGAAGAATTTCTATGTAAATTGTTAGACTGAAAAAAAGGAAAAAAGTACTTTTTAAGCCTAGTGGCATGAGGAGGATTAAATAATAATGTCTTCATTAATGTTAACACTAATCATGTATACGTGGGAACGGACTCGTGCCACATCACTTCGATAAACTAATCGTTCAAACGCCCCAAAACGAAATTGGATGAGATAGGGTCGATTAACATTTGTTCGCCTTTCTCTTCCGAGCTTATGGTTCCAGAGACGTCGTCTAGAAATGCTGGAGTTACGGAATCTCCTTCCCTGATTACTCATTAAGTTCGGTGTCTCCTACTGTTCCGGTGATGTCTAATGGAAACTATAGCTTTAACATATATATTCATTAGTATACTAACACAACATCAATGAATGCCTCGTTTCTTAAGAACCGTGAGTACAGATTTTGTTGTATTTAGTCCAAAGCTTGCTCAAAATAAATGATTAAGAGAGAAATGTTCATTTATACTCACTGCTTCCTTTTATGGTGTCGATCAGGGCTTGGAAGTAGTCAATTGTCACACATATATTTAAAGTCATATTTTTCCAATGTTTGGTTAAAATTTCAGTGATTTTATATAATTGTAGTGAATATGTTGTACGTGGTACCTATGAGCTGCGTAGGTATACATTTTTTTGTTTGTCTATCTTGTCTCTCTTATTTGTAGCGAAGTACAAGTATTGAAGAATTGTTTCAATTTTTGGAAACATAGTCCCTCCACAGACATGGCTTAAATAATTTTCCAAGCTTCTTTTGCATAATTTCCTCCAGATGTTATCATTTATAATGAAAAACTGTCCTCTCTAGATGCCCTTCGTTACTTCATTCATTGAATGGCGTTGCACACCTCATCGGGCATTAAATCTGGAACATTTCATTACTGTCTGTGCTTTTAATTGTATGTTAAACCGTACCAGAAGACGATGAAATCTACGAATGCGAGTTCAATTTGTCTCAGTTACTGTACCATCTCTCCTCATGAAATGTGAAATCCTACCAACATTCTTTTTCTGTTTTTCTTTCATACTGCTAATGATTTCAATCTTCTTTACTAGCAGATTTTCATTGTACCTTCCAAATCTTCTGTAAGACATTTCAGGATATTTTTGTTTCATTTAGCGTATTCTGTGATAGTCCTATAGCTGTTCATGTGAAGCTCTCGCCAATTCCTTAATAACTGTCATGCCCGATATGAGATTTTCCTTACACATGCCTTCATTATCCCTGTTACATCTTTTGCTGTCTGTCTAATGTACCTGTAACTGACTGCTCCTTTATTTTATACGCATAACATCTTCATTTTGTAAGATTCTGAACTTCATGCTAAATTTAATTTGGTATCTCTAAATGTTCTTAACAAGTTATCACAATATACATTTAATGTACTTTTTTTACACTAAATGCTAATAGTTTCGATCACTTAGAATTCTAAACTGATTCAATCTCCTCATCGTATAAAATTGCTTTACGGTTTTTTATACTCAGTTTCGCGTGTAGTTCAATTTGAGTTCATATTTTTTTTTTGAGAATGAGAATGTGTTAACGATTAATATGATTTTTTGTCGTTATATTTTACTAGTGTATGTCGAGTGAGGCCTCGTATTCGGAAGGACTGGGATTCAAACTCATGTCCAACCATCAAGATTTAGGTTTTCCATGGTTTCCTTAAATCGCTTAAGGCAAATGCCATGGTGATTCCTGTGTAAAGGACGAAGCCGATTTCCTCGTCCACCCTTCTGCGTTTCTCTCTCTAGTGTCCTCTTCGCCGACAGCACTGGTTCATTTTTGCTTTCCTTCTCAGATTCGCCGTATACGTGTTCTACATCCCCATCAGCATATGAGCACGTTGGTGAATACATTTCAATGATTTCCATCGATTCTACTTTGTTTATTTATATAACTAGTCTTTCTATGCTGACTTTCCTTCAGTATTTTTAATGTTGTTTTTTATTTTTTTCGTTAGAGTAAATAGTACACCTGAGTTCCCTCTATGTATACTTCTTTAGCAAGACATTTTAATTCTATTCCGTTTTTGTTTGTCCGCTGCTCCTCTGATAAACTTACTATAACCCATTTCATGTTCAACTTAGCAATTCAGAGTGATTTGGGCGTAAAGAATTTGCTAAAAACATTGCCTGAGTTCCCTTAGCCATCTAGTTTCAATGCTACTTCGCTCTGGCAGGCATAACAGCGTCCCAGGAACTCGCATATGGCAGGGTGTATCCGACAACCTTATCTATGGCATACTCGTCAGCAAAGGCCCTGAAAATATGGCAACATACATGAAATGAAATGAAATGATCGTATGGCATTTTTGGGCACGAGACATCATGTAAGGATGTTCGGTCACCCAGTGTTATAAGTCTTTTTATTTGGCGCCACTCTGGTGACTTGGCGCGTCGAAAAACATGCGTGAAAGGCAGTAAACGTGTGCAGAGATATGCTCACAGCAGTTTCAACCAAAATTTGGTCGTCTCCAAATCCAGGAACCTGGGATCAACAAGTCCAGTTATCGTACGTTCCAATAGACCCCTCTAGTGAATATTATCCTTTAGCAGTCAACCAGTCTACGTGAGACAAAGAATACATTTAGTCTAGAGGGTTGCAGTAGGTGATTCTCCACTTTTCCTCGAGTATACATTGGATAGTATTCCATCAATATTAGTTTCCTACAACGCGATTAGCCATAGTGAACGTTATGGGTACTAACAACTTCACAGTTTGAACGAGTCATTGGACAATTGGATCGACAATGGTGGGTCCACTCAGTTATTACTGGAAAGGGAACTGTACAATCTTACATTTCGAAACATATCCGGAAATTTTTTATATGAGAAGAATACACCGAAAGAAACATAGTGTCAAAATGTTGAAAATTGCGAAATACTTAACTCACCACATGGCTGGAGGAATGTATACACCCGCCATAGCTGCGGCAGACAGCGCATGCGCAATACAACGGCTGCATAGCCTTGATTGATGGCACAACGGTAAACATAGAACACGACAAAACGCAGTCGTAATTTGTAAAGTGGATTTCACTTTCTGTTCATAGCTTCTCTGATAAAAATGATCGCAGTTACTATTCACTTGAATTTGCAACTCATTTAATATTCATAATAATTAAGAATGGAGGTGAAGCTGAACTAATTTTCTTTGTATTTTCTTCTTATACATTAGCTAATAATATTTCTCTTTGCGCATGATCCAGAGTTTCACAGTAATGTGGAATCCAACAAATTTTTTCAACCTTATAAAGATAAAAATTTGAAGAAAGTGGTATGCAAACGAAATCATCTACTTCTCCTGAAGATCTACGTATGTGTTATTCATTAGATAATTTCTTGGATATTCGTTCGAATCATGTCGAATTTAGTTGCAAATTATGGAAACATTAGAAGAAACGTGAAATAATTCGAACCATTTTGTGAGTTGTGGATCGAAAGATCATTGCTATGCAAGTTAAAGTCCAGAACAAAAATAAAGTACCTTCCAAACCCAAAGAAAACATGTACAGTAATAGCTTTCAGTGAGAAAGGAAAGCCGTAAATATTTTGGTTAAACGAAAGAGGGAGATAACACTTAAACCTAAAAAGCGTGCAAAGCCGGTTTCGTTTCGTAATATCTAAACATTAACTGTATAAAAGGGAGATAGATTTACGTTTAATATGCGCCAACATGAAACTCTCAAAAGTGTAAAAGAAAAGCTATTCGTAGACTTAAAACAGCTCGTCAGAGTCAATGCAACATTATCTATGGAGATCTAGAAGACCGGACGCTCTGAATTGCAAGTGAGATAAACATTACTGATTTCCAGGCTTCTTCGACCTGGTTAAAAAGATTCAGGAAACTATACGGAAAAGGAAGTCGTAAAATCAAGGAGTTTGCCTCAAGTACACGTGCAGAGGAGATGTCATTAATAAGTAATACTACAGAGAAATTCGTAGCTGACGTGAAGACTAAGCTTCTTTTTATCCCATAAAAGCTGCCTATAAAGCCAATCAGGTTTCGTGCTAACCACACTTCATCATTTCGTGCGAGAAAGAGATAAGAGTGGCTTCTGTAGTCGACGTGTGCTGTGACACCTTCGTATACAACAATGCAAGTGATACGTGTCAGTAAATTACCGTATGTTTGTTTTCGTCATCCAATAGACACTTCACATTTTTTGACGATTATGGAGAATAAAAATCGAGCTGTCTCATTCTTGGTAAAATATATACTGTCCAAAAGTTATCGTAAGAACTGCGCTACAGAAACTCGTACTTAACGTCAACAAATTAGAATTTCGGTTGATGAAGTCGTCTGTAATGTAACTTCACACATTGTCTTGATTTTCTTTCCTCTGCTAGTCCCTTATGTAACAAATACATCTGCAACAGTTTAGCTGTTGATATGAACTGCAAGTTATTAAAAAAATTAATTATTTTAGACCTGTTAGGCATGGTTTAAGTGCTTAAAATTCGCGTATGTACACTTTGGACTTCGCAGCGGCGCTACGTTGTCATGTCACTGATGCGTCTGCTTATTCGTCGATCGCGAGATAGGCAGTAAAGGCTACAAGCGGTTCTTTTTGCGGCAGAAATGAGTAGCTTCAACATATTTGTAAAAAAATACCTGCAGTGCGCCTCTGCAGCTAAAACTTTGACAGTGCATTTCTTTCTATGTATTCTTCCTGTCTGAAAAATTTCATTGTATGTTTCGTCATGTCGAACTGGACCATTCCGTTATACATTTATAAACGGAAATATGCATAGCGTGTGTTCCGCGCTCGAGATCCCTTGAAAAGAACAGTCTCTAGTGACATCAAACGTCTTATGAGCCGCAATTTTTTCCAAAGAGTGGCAACGAATGTGTGTAAAGCTCAGAATGGCTCTGAGCACTATGCGACTTAACTTCTGCGGTCATCAGTCGCCTAGAACTAGAACTAATTAAACCTACCTAACCTAAGGACATCACACATATCCACGCCCGAGGCAGGATTCGAACCTGCGACCGTAGCGGTCACGCGGTTCCAGACTGAAGCGCCTAGAACCGCACGGCCACATCGGCCGGTGTGTAAAGCTCAAGTTTTCCATTTCAGCGAAATTGCAATTGTTTTGTCACATAAACATCGGAATATATGTTGGAACATCTGATGTGCCGGTTTTCTTGGCCTTAATGTACATCATGTCCTATTAATACACACCAAATTATATTAACAATTTCATCGATTTAGAATGTCTCGAACCCTAGTAGAGAAAGTGCGTTACTCTTTCATCATCTTGGGAGACAAAAAATGAATGAGGATTGATCAAACAGCAAGATACGCTTCTTCTCCGGTACTGTCAGTTCAAATGGCTCTGAGCACTAAGCGACTTAGCTTCTGAGGTCATCAGTCGCCTAGAACTTAGAACTAATTATACCTAACTAACCTAAGGACATCACACACATCCATGCCCGAGGCAGGATTCGAACCTGCGACCGGAGCGGTCGCCCGGCTCCAGATTGTAGCGCCCAGAACCGCACGACCACTCCGGACGGCTACTGTCAGTTGTCGATATCTTTGTTTCCATGTCATCATGGGCTCCAGAAATGTTTGAGGTTAATAACCTGTAAGGACTTTGAACTTACGAACTATAAATACCGTCATACTCTTAATCAGTTTCGGCATGGTCTAGATTTTAGTCCTTGCTATAATAAATTATTTCTGAACTCATGGTATAGATATTGTCTTATGAGAATCAGTTATCCTTTATGTGAGGTTTTTTCCTGATTGTTTATTCGGTGCCGATTCTCTGATGTGTACAGACAGAGAACATCCTACGCATGCTGTTATCTGTCTACCGAAAACCTTTAGCCACGACGTTCATTCCGCTGAGGAGGTTACCCCAACGTCAAACAAATGTCCCTGCAAGGAGGGGAACGACGTTCCCACTCTGTCGATCGATCGTCATGTCATAGGCCGGAACCTCAAGACACGCACACGCTGCAGCGAATCTCCAGGTATAATTATTTGCCGTACCCCATTCCTTTGATTGTATTACCGGCCACGAAGCGATCGGTATACGCACTTTTTCGGACGACAGTGTCCGAGACGCAGTATCATTTCAGTGTCGGTGACGCAACCGAGTGGAAAGTAATAAAGTCGAAGATTATCCGAAATTTGATCGGGATCATTAGGTACGCTCGGAGGTGGGGCCAAGGGGTGGTGGGGGGTGCCGTCGCAGTGCGCGTGCGCGGGGCGCCGCTGGCGGGCTATAAGAGACGCACGCAGCCAGCGGCCGCACACATAACTGCTGGTGGCGTCGCCACCGCCACAGCCACCGCCAGAGGCGCAGCTGCAGCCGGCGCCGGCAGGCAAGGTAAGCGCCGTAGTGCGCCCACCCTCTCTAACTCCTGTCCATGCGTCGCGGCCGCGGATATCATACTTGAGCCCGCAAGCGCGCCGCGCGCTGTCTGTAACGCTCTGGCCAGTAACCCCCATGTACGAGCATTAGCACTGGCATTGCAGATACACTTTCACCGCGCAGCGCTTCTCGGTATTTCTCTTTCGCCCAGTTGTTTCAGGGAAAAGAATATCGACAAAAACTGAATAATTACGCAGTTTTTCGACATTTTGCCTCCTGGGCTGACCTATTGAGTTAGCCTCCGGTCCTTCACGAATAATTTCAGCATTTTTTGAAGACGTCGTATCAGTAAATAAAAATTTTTTTGTCGTGAATCCATTCAGGATCTCACGGCGCTGGTTATGTGATTCTTGTTGTTCTTTACAAGACTATTGTAGATAGGTCAATTCTAGTACCTTCAGTTCCAATCGGGACATTAGACAATATTCAAAGCGCGTCGTGCATCATCGTTCTTGTGCAAAACCATTCTCTGCCATATTACGCTATTGCTTAGAACCCACATATAAGAGAGAAAGAGAGAAACTGTTCACTTTTAAGAATTCAGTTTTGTACTATACTTGTGTCACTTCACATATTCTTGTTCGTTTGTGGCTGATCTTTGATAGGTATAGCGCTTTCGTTCAGACTGATATTTTGTTTCGTAGAACGCAATTAATTATGGCTTGACTCTTTTTTTTTTTCTTTAGGGCAGTTATTTTATGCAAACACTGACTACTTAGTTTCTAGTCAAATAGTTTTGTTAGTAAAGATAGCGTAATCGGTGCTGTTTTGAGGCGTATGACGCACCAGCGAAACGGTTTGCATGTTTCACTCGCTACACATGACACTAATGAGTGCGCAGCAAATAAATGAGAACATACCTGTTGCGCTTGCTCCTCTCCTCCGATCGCACACGCATGTCAGCAAGCCGCTGCTCTACCTTGCATAGGCTTCGCATTTCCCCTGCTTATCTGGTTAGGCGCAAATGCTCTACTGAACTTTAGAAATAGTGTGTTCCATAATGTATCTAACATTCGAACGAAATTTTGTAGCGCAGAATCAACAGCGCCTTTTAACTGCCATTTTATTTATAATCATACGAAGAGAAATATACATAATACACATGAATGTTTCCATAGTATTTGCGCTGAAAAGATATATTTTTCTACGATTCTCTGCACTAAGTTGGTTTCCAGATAACATGTCCGGCCTGATACGAAGCAAAATGTTCTTCAAAGATTTACGAAACCATGATTATTGTTACTATTGGCGCTTCTAGAATGTCAGGCCTGTTATCATTGTTCCTTGTAGTTTCATGACATTGTTGAGATGACTGCTGAACATCTAGTTACGCCACCAGTCCTATATTACAAGAATATTTAGAAACTTAATCTAAGACCTATAAGGTTTTCCAGTAGGGTTAAGGAAGTATATTTTAATATTTTAAGTAAATTTCTGCCTAAAACATTTCCGTGCATACAATTATACCAAGAAGTGTCACTTAAACAATACAACTGAAAAATTACTGCCGGCCGGTGTGGCCGAGCGGTTCTAGGCTCTTCAGTCTGGAACCGCGCGACCGCTACGCTTGCAGGTTCGAATCCTGCCTCGGGCATGGATGTGTGTGATGTCCTTAGGTTAGTTAGGTTTAAGTAGTTCTAAGTTCTAGGGGACTGATGACCTCAGATGTTAAGTCCCATAGTGCTCAGAGCCATTTTTTGTTTTGAAAAATTACTGCAGGGCGCTAATGATGTTACTGTAGTTCTTACATAACATGTGACTAGAAATCAGGAGGAGAGTGAGACTGCAGGCTAATGCATGCATACACATTATAAGGTGTTTTACTTTTAAGATTATTCATATACTGTTTGCTAATTCTCTCAACACACTTTACAGGTACGCCGAACCTAATAGCAAACGGTTTTTCGGGTTATATTCTTTCTTGTTATGGTTAAATAATGGAGAAGAAATAATATATGTTTAAACTTCCTAACAGATGATAAATGTGTGCCAGACCGGGACTCGAACGGTACAGCATTTGCCCACGAAAGGCAAAGGTTATGGGTTCGAGTCCCGGCCCAGCACACAGTTTTAATAATCCGGGAAATTTCAAATCAGCACAGATTCCACAGAGGAGCGAAAATGCATCCTGTACAATACACGTTCCTCATTAAGACTGCTTTAAATAAACAGCATACATTTCTTCGAGTCCAGAAGTTCACCAAGCAATTACACAACTAAGTTTCCTACATTCCCTTTCGCCGCAGTAGTTCTCATGCGAACACCACAAAAATGTTTACGATAGTTCGTTTTCATATTAGTCGGAAAATTTTATTAGGTAGATGCTGTAGATTCAGGAGAAAGAAGGTTAGATATTGAAAATTCGTCGAAGTCATTAGAGGCAGATCAGTTTCGGCTGGACGGGTTGGAAGAAGGAAACCCGCCGTTGCCTTTCGAAGAACGGTTCCGACGTTCGCCAGAATAACGGGAATCCAAAACAAGCAAGGAGGCGCAGCGGGTAAGGCAACAGACTCCCGGAACCATCCGTTTATGTTTCCCGTCGTTTCCCAAAATCATTTAAGACGAATGCCTACATGATTCTTCTGAAAAGGACACAGCAGGTATTTTCCCCTGTCCTTCTCCAATCTGAGCTTGTGGTCCGTCGCTAACGAACTCGTATTCTGCGCGACGTTAAACTCTAAATTTCCTTTTCCTGTGATATCTCGATGAGCGGACACGGTTCCGCAAACTGCCCGTTCTGAATACGGGCCAGTTGTTTTTAACACTATACCACATAAGTAGGTTTGATCTCCATCGCCAATGTTGGAGGCGTTTGGTTTCTGCTCTCGGCATACAAGACGAATCTAAATAGTAAAAGATTCCTCGACTAGCTAACCGTGGTCCATGAGGGAGCATATTCATGAAATCCTATATACAGTTCCTCTTTTCTCTTAAGCTGATATTGTTCTCCCTGGTAAACTAACAAAGAAATAAAGATGTTAAAATGGACGGATTTTCTTAGAATATCAGCTGTGACTAAACGAGATGACAATTATTTTATAACACTGGACTCTTATTCGGGCGGAGCGGTGTTCGACTCCACGTCCAACATTTCTGCTTTACTTCTGACACCAATTCCCGAAATAAGTTGTAGTGATTGCCAGAATGACTCATAAAAAGGTCCACAGTTAGTTTTTCCTTACCCTCTCCTAGCCTAGCAGAGCTTGTATTATTTCGCCCATGTTCTCCCCGTTGACGCTACGTCACTATCATTCCTTCCCTCCTTCCTTACAGTAGGCTAGGCTGTACATTTTCCACCAAGGTGAGGCCTAGCCCAACTTAGATTCACGGTTGGGTTGGAGATTTCCTCCTCCCTGAGACTGGATATTGTGTTGCCCTTATCCTCGTATCGTCATAACAGACACGAAAATCGTCTGTATGGCGTCACATGACAAGTCTAAGAGCCTATGTCGTGTGACTAGGCCCTCCCGTCTCGTAGACCGTACGCCGGGTCCAAGTCTTTCGATTTGACGCCACTTCAGCAACTTGCGCGTCGATGAGCATGAAACGATGATATCGCGGACAACACAACACCCAGTTCCTGAGCGGAGAAAATCTCCGACCCAGCAGGGACTCGAACCTGGGCCCTTGGGACTGACATTCTGTCGCGCTGACCACTCAGCTACCGGGGCTGGACAGAGCTTATGTAACTTCGTACGAGGGACGGGCTTGACCTTAATGAATATTCTGAACCGTCGAAGCACATTGTCAGACAGTCTTACCACTGATGGGATGGCTGTAAGGAGGCGGGGGGGGGGGGGAGGGAACCGAAAGCCAATAATTTAAAAATAATAAAATAAAATAAAAAGGCTGAAGCTAGAATGTTCCATCGGCTAAAACATCTGTGGTGCAGTATCATCACATTCGGGCTAGTTGTAAGTTTTGGGTCTTATAACGAGCATACTTTAGCGGATTAATCAGATAGCTCTAAGGAAACTTAAAAAATTTGACGTATGAGAGCGATTGGTTGGTTGATTTGGAGGGAGGGGACCAAACAATCGGCGCCGGCCGCTGTGGCCGAGCGGTTCTAGGCGCTTCAGTCCGGAACCGCGCGACTGCTGCGGTCGCAGGTTCGAATCCTGCCTCGGGCATGGATGTGTGTGATGTCCTTAGGTTAGTTAGGTTTAAGTAGTTCTAAGTTCTAGGGGACATATGACCTCAGATGTTAAGTCCCGTAGCGCTCAGAGCCATTTGAACCATTTTGAACCAAACAGCGAGGTCGTCGGTCCCATCAAATTAGGAAAAAATGGGGAAGGAAATCGGCCGTATCCTTTCAAAAGAACCATCCCAGCATTTCCCTGAAGCGATTTAGGGAAATCACGTAAAACCGAAATCAGCATGGCCGGACACGGGTTTGAACCGCCGCCCTCTCGAATGCGTATGAGATGGAATTTAATATGAATAACGGTCTTAATCTTAATCCTTTCAAAAGAACCATCCCAGCATTTCCCTGAAGCGATTTAGGGAAATCACGTAAAACCGAAATCAGCATGGCCGGACACGGGTTTGAACCGCCGCCCTCTCGAATGCGTATGAGATGGAATTTAATATGAATAACGGTCTTAATCTTCTGGAAGACAACGCGGTACATCATGAAGATAACGGACAGTCACTTCAAAGTCTTGCCCATACTAACAGCGAGAATCGAAATCTGGATATTTCGGTTGCATCTTTTCGCCGAGGCAAAGAAGGTTATTCAAATCGGAACGATGAAGTGTGATGAGAGCTGGATGCTAGGGCGTTTCCCGTGAACCGGTTCCGTCTCACCTTACATAAGAGGTTCTAGCCTCCACATTCTGATAGCGCTCTTCCATTTCTGCTTCTCTACCAACTGGTTTCATAATTACGAAAACCACCACAATTTTAAATTTTTCATGGTTTGTCTAAATTACTTAATGCAAATGCTCGGAGAGCGTTCTTCTAGGACGATGAAGGTATTCATCTTACCTAAACCATATACAACACCTTTCCTGAACAGAAACCATAATTAAACAATGATCAAACATCTTGTGAGAGGCTAAACAACCACAGGCCCGTTACATCTCTCGTATCCACAAGTACTTTTAAGCTCCCAAACACATCTGTAGACAGGTGAGCACCAAAATCACTCACGAAGCTCTGATGTGCCCATGGCTATGCCTGGACTGCTCTTCAATGCTGCGGCCCTCGAGAGACCCTATAATTTGCACACTTTAGGCCCCAAGTTTTCAAAAGTGGAGTTCACATCCTTCTCCAGACAACACAGTTTAGGTTTTCCCAATTTTCCTTGAAGTACTTTAGGAGCAGTACACGATGGGTCTTTCGATATGGTCAACCCCCGTAGTTGAGTAATCAGAGCGAGTTGCTGGTATCCGGGACACCCGGGTTCGATTCCCGATACTGCCAGGAATTTTTGGGGAATTGTAACGAGGTGCACTCAGCCTCATGATGCCAACTGAGGAGCTACCTGACCGAGTAGTTGCGCCATCAGGTCTGCTAATCCGTCACCGGTCGGGAAACCCATGTGTTGACCCTACTCCCTAAACTACCGCATATCGGTGAGGTTATTCGCAGGGGATGACACGGTGGTTGGTCGGTGCCTATTGTTCCGTCTGCGTCCAGAACAGCGGTGCATTCCTGCCTTCGACAGGACCACGGAAGACTATCCTCCCCACGCCTGCCAATCAGAGGTAGTATTCGATCCCTACTATACCAGAAGTAGTAGGGGTATAACAGGTGAGTATAGCCATGTGTAACAGGCATGTTCGGTGGAAACAAAATGGGAGTTATCGGAAGAATGGCGACACCGCAATCTCTCAAGTGTGTTGGAGAGTTTTAAGGAAGCGGTATTAGAGGTACAGTAGGCAACAATCCTGCTGCCTTCGCCGAGTTCCTCGATAGTGAACCATAAGAAAAAGAGCGTTTACGGCGAGACATAGAGGCAGTCATCTTACATTCGCTGAATAAACGAACAGAATAGGACAGAAAGTCCCTAATAATCGTACGGGGTACGCTCCACCATGCACTGAACAGTGAACTGCAGCGTATATAGATGGTGTTTCAAAGTCTTTGCATCAAATGTCTAGATGTGATAGGTCACTTTATGGGGAACAATTTTTGCTAAAGACAAAATGTTCGCTAACTCTTCCCAGAGACGCTAGGTATCCTTTAGTATTCGCCGGCCCTGGGATTTCATTGAGCTATCAGGGTGTGCTAACCAGTTGTGCTGCATACTACCGAGCCCAGTAAATTAATAGACTCATTTTTAACAAGAAAATCTTAAGAATCAGTGTCCGTAGGCGAAAAAAGGTATTTCAGAAGCGAATCAGGAATTTTTCTGGGCCTAGCCCCATTCACTCGGAGCAGATGGCAGGATTTTAGGCAACACACAAGGCATACCCACACCACAGAGTACCTGTGCACTGCCGCTTCTCCAGGGCATAACCAGTACAAAAGGACGCCTGCCTTCAGCGAACATTTTGGCTCTAACAAATTATGTTCCCAATGACTTTATCTATGACCCCTAGAGATTTGGTAGAAAGGCTTTGCAACAACCTACATGTGGATATAGAACCTTGATATCCGAGATTACCGTTCTAAGCCCTGTCTGTTCATCCTCATGTTGATTTTTGGTGGTTTTCCTAAATCACTACCAACAAATGATGAAAAGACATTTCTTGTTCCCCATATCAGATCTGAGTAAGGTCTCTGACTGTTATGGGCTCGCCGGCTGCTGCGGCCGAGCGGTTCTAGGCGCTTCAGTTCGGAACCCCGCTGCTGATACGGTCTCTGGTTCGAATCCTGCCTCGGACATAGATGTGTGTGATGTCCGTAGGTTAGTTAGGTTTAAGTAGTTCTAAGTCTAGGGGACTGATGACCTCAGATGTTTAAAGTCCCATAGTGCTCAGAGGCATTTGTTATGGGATCGAGGTAAACACTACCCTAGAGACAAAGGAGCATCTGTAATTCCATCTTGTATAAATGGAAGAATGGGACAATGGCTGGACGATGACTTGCAGGAAACAGATGATACCCAACAGCCACAAATTTATGGAGTAATTTTATTACGCTGCCAGTTTCAGTGTCTCATTGACACCGTCTTCTAGCCCATACACGTGAAACGAGATAAGCCATATATAGTCGTTTGTGCTTACTAAAAGAACTATTATATCAAACTGGCTTCGTAGATATCTTCACAACAGACGTAGATACTTCACACATAAGTTCGACAGTTGTCGTTAGATGTGTGAAGCGTCCACGTCTGTTGTGAAGATATCTACGGAAACCAGTTTGTTATAGTGGTCCCTTTAGTAAGCACAAACGACTGGATGGCTTATCTTGTTCAGTGTAGGACGCCTGAAAATGGTGAAAATGAGGCGCCTAAACTAGTAGCGTGATAAAATTAGTCTATAAATTTAAAGCCGTTGGTGGATATCTGTTATCACCAAGACAAAGGAGAATGGACTAAGCCCTGCATTATTCTTTCTCCCAAAAGCTGTTTGTTCTACTACAGACGAGCCCTAGCGCGGAGCACCTATAAGATGTCCTACGAATTTCATATCTCTCCACTACTGGTGTTACGTACTTTCTTCTTCGCAAGTCCGGATATGATCGAGAAACTTCAGTCAATTCCACTCTCTGCCATTTGGACGATTACTCTTAGCAAATTTACAAATGTGATGCGGCTCTGGTAAAAATTGGCAGTTGATCGATGTGAGCTCGTCTGACTCAAACACTCTCCTCAGTGCCTGGGAGAGTCAGTGAACGTGTCATTCCTATTGTTGAAACTTCGAAAAAAGAAGCAGAGAAGCCAGCGGTGGAACTTAAAGGACAAATATTTTCCTTGTGGTGCAGCTAATAATCACTATCATGCATTAATACCTTAACACTTCTCAGAGATTAATATATTATAAGGAGGCTATACCGAACAAGGTGTCACAGTGGTTAAAATAATAGATTCGCATTTGGGTTTCTGGGATTATGCCTTTGAAATGGCAGGGCTGAAATTCTTCTCTACCACTCCCCATCCGAGTTTGTACTCCATCTTTAATGATCTCGTGATCAACGGCACGTTAAACCCTAATCCTCCTTCCTTCTCTTTCTTATACATTTTCCGTGGTTTGTTAAATCATCTAAGACGAATACCAGGACTATTCATTGAAAAGGTTCTATCGATTTTCTGCCCCAAACCTCTTCAGTCCGAGATTGTGCTCAGTCTATAACGCGCTAGACAGGACATTAAATCCCATTCCTCATTTCTTCCTTCTTTCACAAGTGTTTCTGCACTAACATCCCAGACTTCACTTTTCTCCCCGTGATGAGTATATTGCCGCCCTCAGAGTCACCTTGTGGCTGACCGCTCATGGAACGAACTGATAAAATGGTGGCCTCTTCATCTGAAGAGAAAAATGGGATACTGATAAATAAAGCAAGTTTACACAGCTGTTAAGAGGAGGACTACTTGGCGCTCAATTTCATATTACGAATGATCTTGACAGTGAGTCCACCCATACGCATAAGGGAACAGGAGAGCGTGAAGCACCCAAAATAAATTTCTCCGAAATACTCATAGATGAATGTCAACACCATCTAAAAAGTATATCAAGTTCTCCTATGGTACGAGTAATACATCCTTTCTCATAGACTGGGTACAGCTGACTCACAGTGGAGCTCTCTATCCACTAGAAATCTATAATCTAACATTTAGAATAGGTTGTAGAACAGGGCTAGGAGTGGATACCTTCAACTACCATAGACTGCCATTCCGATCCTGAAGCTTTACGGAAGAATATTAAAATTATACCAGTTTCCTAAAGCGATACCTGAAACAAGGCTATATCTGGGATAGTTGCTTTGGAAAGGACACACCTAATTTCCTTCTCCATCCTCTTTGAACTGGAGGTTGTATTCTGTCTCTACCGAGCTCACAACCGTCAGGACATTAAGCCTCAAGCTTTCTCCATTTGCGTCCTCTCTTTTCCGAGTTCGATTTCCCCGTAGGGTTTTTGCTGCTGATGAACACTATTTTCACCTCTAGCAATCCGTGACGTAGAAAAAAAAAAAAAGAAATCAAAGTTACACCATGATCAGTAATTCGGCTGTAACAGTGAGGACGCCACGTATTGGCTGTGTGTGCCTCTTCACAGGTTGAAGGAAGCCAACAGAATACCAGCTGAAACAGGATAAGGCTTCGTAAAGCATTCCAATGTTCAAATTAACCTCTGGGTTGATGACCACTTTTTCTCTAGAACTCAACCATCGCCGGCCGCGGTGGTCTAGTGGTTCTAGGCGCGCAGTCCGGAACCGCGGGACTGCTACGGTCGCAGGTTCGAATCCTGCCTCGGGCATGGATGTGTGTGATGTCCTTAGGTTAGTTAGGTTTAAGTAGTTCTAAGTTCTAGGGGACTGATGACCACAGAAGTTAAGTCCCATAGTGCTCAGAGCCATTTGAACCATTTGAACTCAACGATCTCACTTCCCGCCTCTTGGCCAGGTGTAAGTTGATGGCTGTGTTTGGTCATCTGACAGGGTATAAAGTGCTGCTATACTATGTAATCAGGTAAAGTTCTGGCCACGATTTGAAAGGAGAGATACTCTGCTTTTGGGCACCATTACAAATTTAAGATAAGATGAGAGGAGCTGAAGCATACCGTTCACCAGTTGTTCGGGATCATCATGATGAGGCATGAGGTTTTTTGTTTTAACTTCTAATCTTGTTCTTGTAGATCCTTCGGGCTCCACACTTTCGTGAGACGTCTCATTTCTCGTTCACTTGAAATCGCTTTTGTCTCCGAATATAGTAAGTGAGGCGTTGACGCGAAAAATACCAGAACTTGTATTTTCATTGCCATCTCTCATTAATAGACTCATTTGGGACAATTCTTCGACCTGTACCATCACCAGTCACGGTTTTGTTTTACGCATGACGTCTCACAGTGGCCACCAGTCGAGGATGTTGACGTGTGGTCACCTGATCACCTTGAAGGTCCAGTGGTTCCCAAGTTAGCTCCTTGCAAGGACTTGTATGAACAACAGCCTTTCGTGTACGGGGAAGCATCAGAAGGCCACTTTCTACCATTGTGGCGACATATAGAACTCACAGCTTTATGTCTCTGTCCCTTAGAAAGGCCAGTGATCTGTGGTCCGTATGGTTGGACTGTTACCACAGGAAGCTGTCATGCTTCGTACTTAATTCAAGATGACAGCAATCACATGTCCCTTTCTTCTATCTACATTACCAACCTACGGATGGAATTTTTATGTTCTGCAGCCAGAGTCAGGCAGCTAAGAAACGCAGTCCGTCCAAAACTAGACGGTTCAAATTCGGTGATCAAGTATATCAACCTCTGTGTTTCGTTGGAACTACGTTGGAACACGGCCCCTGAAGAAGCAGGGAAGTTTGACATTTGTCCGACGCCGAGCGGTACAATGCCACGAGATCTTCCACAGTCCTTCTGTCCCCATCGCCAAGCTGTCCGATATGTCGAACACCATCTTTGTGATAGTGAAAATATTTCTTGCCTCCAGAAAAGCTATATGAGTAAATACATTACACAGAAATACGGAGTTTTTTTTCTTGAACAATTTCAAAATAAGCTTATAATTGTCCAGTCATTTTTCAGTTCTCTTTCAATTCTTGAACACTCGCTGCACAGATTGGTCTGTACATAACCTTTCTTTCACGCCGGCCGCGGTGGTCTAGCGGTTCTAGGCGCTCAGTTCGGAACCGCGCGACTGCTGCGGTCGCAGGTTCGTATCCTGCCTCGGGCATGGATGTGTGTGATGTCCTTAGGTTAGTTAGGTTTAAGTAGTTCTAAGTTCTAGGGGACTGATGACCACAGATGTTTAGTCCCATAGTGCTCAGAGCCATTTGAACCACTTTTTTTTCTTTCACACGGATCTGAGTTACATTCCTGACTATGTAATTAATACCCTCTGTATCTGTAACTGGCTTCTTAGCGCTTCGCCTGAAATACTTCTTTGTTGCCGTTTTCT
Organism: Schistocerca piceifrons; assembly: GCF_021461385.2. Lineage (NCBI taxonomy): Eukaryota > Metazoa > Arthropoda > Insecta > Orthoptera > Acrididae > Schistocerca > Schistocerca piceifrons. The sequence goes on along the minus strand of NC_060149.1, from coordinate 214,155,886 downwards.
CTTCCACGTGTCTGTTAACGGCTACAGCTGTAGGTGCAACGCTCTATCTATTTTTTAATAAACATTAGCCATAATCATTGACGTGGTCCTAACGAACGTATGTCATTAAATGTATTTTTTTTTGTTTATTCCACATTTACATTCCCCCGATAGTGTGGGCTGGCAATGGTTATGTTGCAGATCTTAAGCAATTGATGTAAAATTATTAACGCGTATCAGTATATTTCTATTACAATAAAGCAATGATTATGAGACGTTTCACATGGTGTTGGTGACGCAACTTTCTTCTGGTTGTTTAGAAATGAACGCTAGTTGTTACGGCTTGGTAAGCATATGGAATTGGAGACAATATTACAGGAAAGATTTTGGGTGAGAGTATAGGAAAGAACTAATGGATTGGATGAACGTGTTGGAAGGCTGGTGAGATTGTAGTTAGACCGCGAAAGGATTCGTTGGAGCCTTCATTTGGATAGAAAGGGAAGGGTGGGTTCGGTTTATTGGTAGAATAATGGGGAAATGCGATCAGTCTACGAAGGAGATTGGTTGCAAATCACCCGTGGGACGCATCCTAGAATATCGCTCAAGTGTATGGAGCCCATTCCAAACAAGAGTAACAGGGTCTACTGAACGTATACAGAGAAGGGCAGCTCGAATGGCCACAGGTTTGTTTGATCCGTGGGAGTGTGTCACACATATGCTGAAAAAACTAAACTTCAGACTCTTGAGGACATATGTAAAGTATCCCGAGATACCCTACTTGTAAAGTTTCAAGAACCGACTTGGAGTGACGATCCTAGGAATATACCATAATCTCCTACGTACCAGTCCCGTAGGGATCGTGAGGACAAGATTACAGTAATTAAAACAAGCACGGAGGCATTTAAATAGTAATTCTTCCTGCACCCCATACGTGAATGGAATGGGAAAAAACCCTAATAATTGGTACAGTGGAATGTACCCTCTGCCGTGCACTTCACAGTGGTTTGAAGAGTATAGATGTAGATGCAGAAGTAGTTAACAGTAAGAGCTCTGGGATGATTTCGTAGCCTTGGAGCTGGAGGTGATTAAATTTACGCTGTGAAAGGATGAACACTATTTGGCGATGGAGGTGAAGTGACCATTGTTTGTACTTAGGGATGGAAGTGTATATCAGGCGAAGGCTGTCTAGGTGTTTTAGGGGCTCTGATAACTTTGTGTGCTAGTACAATATATACTTGGGAGGAGGATGTCGAATGCGAAAAACTAAACGGAGTCCGTGGTATTCCAGAATATGGAGCAAGCGGTAAAACAAGGAAAGTTTGGAGTCCATAAACCGTTTGAATAGATGGAAATGAGGATTAGAGACGCGTAAAATTTCCTCTTAAATCATCTTTTTAACGCTGCGCCACCATAGAGCTTCATTCCATTTTTCGTTGTTCTACTAATATTTATCCTACTGATGATTTGAAGACGTACGACTTTATTAGGGTATTTCAGCTCCAGAGTCGGGCTTCTACATTAAGCTTGGTGCTGCAGGTCAGTGCTTAATTTCTAAAATTGTAGGTGTCGGAACGCACCTCTTCAACCGTTAACACCCCCTGCCCCGCTCTCACCCAGCAATAAACGTCACAACTTTCGAGTTTTGAAAACCTGAGATAAAGTTTATGTTGAGAAATCATTTTTTTTACAAAATACTGTTCTGAAATTTGTTTTTCTCAAACATAATTTCTCAGAATCAAAAGAATAAAATCACAAGATTTAATACAAACAACATGTGGTATTGTGTGTCCCTTTGCTTCCTAGTTCTGCTCGGTAAATATCGGCAGAAGTCGGTAGTCTTCGCGACTATGACACCATGTTTTCAACTGCTGCCAGCCCCGACGTTCAAGCAATGGCAGTGTGCCTTCTCAGTGAACGTTAATTAATAATATAGCGAGGAATGGAGATGAAGGTATTTCTGGTCCATTGGGGTCACGTGTACAATTCAGACTTCCCGAAGAGTTAGGGAAAATAGAACACGCTGTAACGTGAGACGCGGAGTCAGATGTTCAGTAAATGCTTTAAATTTCTTTTTTTTCTGCTCATTGAATTGTATTACAACTGGACTGAAGTTCATATCGTATAGAATTCGTTGTGGACAATTCGATAGAAGAAGTGGCGGGGATTAATTGCATTAAAATATTCACGGATAAGGTTGCCGATACGTTCCGATTGCAACTTGGAGATGAAACTCAACTTATCTTGGGTACACACACACATGCGTAGCCCGACGCCTATGCCCATCCCATCACGTTGGTCGGCCACTGTCACTTTCACTGGTGCCGGCGCAGCGGAAAATTATATTTATTCCGGAGCCGAGTTGTTAAAGTGAGTTAAAAAAAAATTCCCTGGGAGGAGCCGGAACACCGCCCCGGCGCATTCCGGCCGAAATTAAGCTCTGCTGCAGGTACAAAGATGGATGACGGACGTGGTTTGTGGCGTAAAACCGCGAACTTCGTGGCGCGCGGACGCAGCGAGTCCTGCGCTGCGCCACCAGGTGGCAGCTCCTCCGCTTGCTTGTAACACCACTTTGCCTTTTCCCCTATAGGTTTGTAAATACGGAGTTTTGTAGTTATTCTTCCAATCCATATGTGGCATACAGCAAACCAGTGCTTAACAGTAATGGTTAAAAACAGTCTTGGTTACAATTTTAATTTTTTTTTCAACTACGCGTTTTGCCTTATTTTAGGCATCTTCAGGTTATCTACATAAAAAACAGAGAACAAATACATCTAGTTAAGAATCGTGATCGCGTTGTGCAGACTTGGATATCCTAAAAGCATGTATAAATGGTTCTGAGCGCTATCGGACTCAACATCTTAGGTCATCAGTCCCCTAGAACTTAGAACTACTTAAACCTAACTAATCTAAGGACACCACACACATCCATGTCCGAGGCAGGATTCGAACCTGCGACCGTAACAGTCGCGCGGTTCCGGACTGAAGCGCCTAGAACCGCTCGGCCACCGCGGCCGGCAAAAGCATGTATAAACAGATCAAATACTGAAAGAGTAAATACCTTAATTTGGTATTTCTTAGAATGATCCTTTAGTCAGTGTAGCCAAAGGGCATCGTCGAATATATCAGGCCAACATCGCCTTCGTTAAACTCAGTAAAAACTTTTCTAGATGGACGCAAGTGACACCAAGATCTGCATAACGCGTTCCCGTTCACAGGAGCGAGTAATAGAATAAGATGGGGGCTCAGGTACCTGAGCCCCCATCTTATTCCGACGCGAGTGACACCAAGATCTGCCCAACGCGTTCACAGGAGCGAGTAACAGAATAAGATGGAGGCTCAGCTACCTGAGCCACCATCTCATTCTGTTACTCGCTCCTGTGAACGGGAACGCGTTATGCAGATTTTGGTGTCACTTGCGTCCATCTAGAAAAGTTTTTACTGAGTTTAACGAAGGCGATGTTGGCCTGATATATTCGACGATGCCCTTTGGCTACACTGACTAAAGGATCATTCTAAGAAATACCAAATTAAGGTATTTATTCTTTCAGTATTTGATCTGTTTTATATGCTTTTAGGTTATCTAAGTCTGCACAATGCGATCGCGATTCTTAAATAGATGTATTTGTTCTCTGTTTCTTATGTACATAACCTGAAGATGCCTAAAATAAGGCGAAACGCGTAGTTGAAAAAAAAAATTAAAATTGTAACCAAGACTGTTTTTAACCATTACCATTTTGTAGTTATTTACTCACAAATATGTATCGTCTTTTCCTATTGAAAGATGTTTCCAACATATGAGTTTCTGTGAGCAACTTACTCATCTTTTCCACGTCTTGTGAATTATATCCATTATTAATGAAATTTAGTGGTTATTCACGATATTACTGGAAACATTATGTAACATGTCTCACGTGGTAATCCCGTGGAGTCTCCCAAAAATTTGAATCGGCTAACGTCTTACCGTCATTTCCTCCAGCGGCAATAATTTTATTTCCTAAAGAAAATATTTTTGCAAAGTTTGAAATAATATTTTACTTGAAATCCTCTCTCCATAAGGCTAGATTTACGGAGAAGGTTTTCGTGAATTTCTTTGTAGTTCATCATATCAATTTTACTGCTACGTCTCTCGTTGAGCTTGTATATCGACTGTTGGAAGATATATTTCATTTCGACCGTTTTACTCTGAAACTGGTTCTTTGCCAACTTGTGCACTGCTCTCGTTTTTATTTCTTAAAAAAAAGAAAAAGCTTGAAAGCCCCTCACTGTGTAGACTAGAAAGTGCCGATTGGGTCACAATGTGTGTCACACGTGGCCATATCACTGTTACCGAATAACAGTTCCTCGATTCTTGCGGTTTTTTTCCCGTTGTGTCTTTCCAAAGATATAGACAAACAAAACTGCGTAAAGACGTATCAGTTAGACAGGACTGACGAAGACCGATAGCGAGGTACGACGTAGGGGGTTTCCTCGTTCTTATCTTTCAAGTGCACAACTGAAAGCATAAACAGGAGGCTAGATTACGTTTGACAAAGATCGTTAGCTGCTAAGTAGTATATTTAAATGTTATATTTTAATGTTATGTTTAAATGTATCGTGTACTGGTGATGCTAACGTGACTCCTTTCCTAGGTGTCGTTGATATTATATAACGTAGTGCAAAATTAAATCAGTGAAAACATACACACCATGAGATACTAGCAGATTGGCACGTATTCGCAGGCAGGTGAACAATCTGTTGTGGCTTCAGGCTGGGGGAAGACTAACATCTGGAAATGTTGTCTGTCAGACATGCGTAGATGAATCTGGACACAAAACTATGTCACCACTAGCCTGAAGATGTCTGGTGTTTGTTGCAGGTGGGCGGCCATCCAGTCTCTAGGGCGAGACGTCTACTCTTCTGTCGCAGAAGGCGTCCAGTCGCTGTTCGACCACGCGTTTAGTAAGCCACCAGTACTGTTTCCTTATAGCTACCTAGTGCACAGATCAAAATCGCAGTTCTTCATAGAAACGTTTCAATTACCTTAGGGTTTCTGTAACGTTCATCAGTCTAACGCAGAGCTATAAGTAACAGATAAACATAAGTGAGTAAAGGCAGAGATTTTTTAATACACTTGATGCTCCGGATATTTACCTTTTAACGTCTGATAATGCAAGATAATTTTTGCCTATGTATTAAGTATTTTATTTAGAATAGGTGAGTTAAATATATCTTTCTCCTAAAGTGGTTCACTAGTAATGGAGTTCCTACTCATTCTAGCAGGCTTAATGAAAAATTACAATAAATCCATTTAACAAAATGACTTCTGCTGTAACAGTCACGTGTTGTCGTCTCTGTTTTTCAGATACACCAACATGTTACTGATATATCAGTTGCAACGTAATGTCATCCCTTTGCACTCTTGCTCCGTATGTCCAGATTTTTTCATACACTCGTCAAGACCTAGTCCATTTTCCACATGTAGTTGGCTATTTCCGATTCTACATCTGCTATTAAGATCACTCCTCCTTTCTCAGTCTGCGTACCCATTACAACTTTCACTTTCTACACCAACTCATGCCACTGATGAAAGCTCTTTATCAATCTACATTGTTCCTCCCAGTATACTTGTATTACTTATAATTTTCCGCGTAACATTGATGTGCAAATAGGGTATCCACGCATAATCTACATAGACTAGTGTAAAAAAAAAAAAGTGCTAAAATCGAACCTAGAATAAGATCCGAGCTTTCTCGTCTCCAAATTAAGTGCTAATCCCACTCCATTAACGTTGCAGATCAGGCAGAACCACTCCAATTACTCTTCTTCTTAACTTCTTCCTAACGGCTTGTATAAAGGTTTTAGCGTATTTATGATTCTCAGAAAGTATTTCGCAATACTTATTTTCGTTTCAAGTCTTCTAACCTACACTTAACGTGTTTTTGATAAGTTCATGCTTTTTAATTTTGCAATATGTCACCGTTTATGACCACACCTACTCCTTTTCTTTTTTTCCCTCGTATATTGGTTCTCGCATAGAGCTCTGCCTTTCTTCCCGGAGATAGAGAGAAAGCTTGTCAACTAAGGGTCGTGAATACTGACTTAAACCACATCTGCAAGGAATGATTAATATATTATTTTCGAGACTTGGAGGTACTTAAAAGCTAAGGTTAGTATAAGTCTTAGTATGTATCTGTGTTAAGTTAAGAAGATACGTATATTCACAGTACGGTTGCCGCGTGGGGTAGCCGCGCGGTCTTGGGCGCCTTGACACGCTCCGCGCAGCTCCCCCCGTCGGAGGTTCGAGTCCTCCCACGGGCATGGGTGTGCGTGTTGTCCTTCGTGTAAGTTAGTTTAAGTTGGATAAATTAGTGTATAAGCTTAGGGACCGATGACCTCAGCAGTTTGGTCCCATAAGATCTTACCACAAATTTCCAGTTTTCCAATACGGTTCGATTGAACACTGGCTCTACGTTCACAGAGTTGTATATACCGGACAAGAAAATTTCTCACCCCTCAGGACAAATCACGCAAATACCGTGTAACACCACATCTAACATCGATGAAGGCCTCAATTCGACTTTCTTCAGGAATATCATATCCTGTTGATGAAAAATTATTCACCGTCAACACCACCTCTAAGCCTGGATTGCGGTCTCAACTCAGAGAGGAGAAGAGTCCACAAGTTTCTTCAGGTGTGCCACACCTACATAGGTGAAGCCATTCGTTGATGAATAGATTCTGAAGAGCTCCCAGCTTGTGGGAATGCTGATTGCTACATTTTACCCGCAGATCCAAATAGTCAAACAGATTTTCTGTGGGATTAAGATCTGATGATAGCGGACCGTTCGAGGTGCGACGGAGTGCCCGAGTGTTTGTCAGACCAGAAACGTATGTGTGAACACAGCAGTTGCCATCTTGGAAGATGGGAGTGTCCACAGAATACCCATTATGAACATGTAGATGAAAGGGCAACACTTGTTTATCGAGAATTTAGGAGTAAACATTCTAGTTCATGTTAGCGATAACCCGAATGAGTTGGCATAAACCATGGTCCTGAACTACAGCCTGCACACGCTGCGGGGTTAAATACTTCATTTGGCAGTGGGTGCATCGTTTGAAATGAGGCCAAATTGTGACTCGTCGGACAACACCACACGCTTCTAGACAGCTACAGTCCAGTGTCTGCTCTATTTCGTCCACTGAAGATGTGCAGATACATGTGCAGCTGAACGCAGTGGCCTTTTTTGAGGTACCCAACTAAATACGTTCATTGCGTGCAATTCCCTTCACAGTGTTCGCTTGGGAACTAGTTGCGATGGACGTGCAGCAGAATTTCCTGTCGGGTTTGAACCTGATTCTCTTGGACAAGGCGTGACAGTCATCTCCGGTCTCTGTTGGTTAGGGTTTTTGTACGACTGCTGCTCTTACGCCGTGTTACTTGGCTGCGAGTGAGAATCCTTTCCTTCTAGACACACTGGACAGTCCGCTTTAACACCAACAAAGCGGCCAACTTCATTCGTGATTGTTGTGGGAACGTCCAAACACAATAACTTCTTTCTGTCATTCTGTCACGTCTCCACGGCGACCCATTCTACCGCAGTGATTCCGTGCCACCGATTGGCACATGCGTATCACTGCGGCTGCCATGACTTTCCTCAGTGGTGGAGGGTACATGAGCACCTATTACTAGTTCTGTACTATCTATAGCGCTCCAAAGCGATCATAGCGCACTGTTGATGGGGTGACTAATACTTTTTTCTGGCGAACTTACTATAATTATTATTTTAAAATGAAGGTTATACCATTTTTGTCCCTAGCAGTTGAATTTGACGACGTGGGAGTTGATACCCATCGGCTAAGGTGAGTGATACTTCCTACATGCAGGTAAGCCTGAAATACTAGACTAGATGATTAGATTGCCTGTAAATGTGGCTCCCTGTTGCGTATCTAATAAGCAGCATCTAGCGTTTGTTTCATGGTCACACTATTCACATTGTACTATGAGGCCTAGGCGAAAAAGCTATGGAATCTTGAAAATGCAAACATTTTTCTTTGCACCAGTCTACAAGTATCACTTTAGCCTACGTTTGCTCGCTACAGAATAATTAACAATAACATGAAATGAGGTTAGTTTTCCACAGGCAAGAAAACTACGCCACACCTGATATAAGAACTCTGTTATGTCTGGGTTCAGAGTTTTTAAGCCACGCTATCATTTTGTGAAAAACGTCTAGAAACAGAAATATCCTCCGAACTATGTATATGGAGGAGCAACAGAATACTTGTGACTAGTGCAGTAGGATGCGGGATCTCTTACCAGCGTTTGGTAAGGATGCAGCTAGCTTTCCCGGCATAACTACCGTTGCTGCGTTTAGTGGGAAAAGACGTTGGCGGACGACTGTTTCAAATCCTGTTCCAATCAAATGCACTTTCAACAGCTTTGTTTCCCCCAATTCATTGTTTGCCTCTGATCAGAAATCATCTGTAACGATTTCTTAATTGTCTTTCATAGTAGGAAAAATATTGCATTTAGTCAATCTTTGTTTTATTCTTACCCACAGTTTTTCATGTGCACGCTAAGTTTTTAGAGCACACTATATCAAACGTTATTTTTATCTGGTTACCTTTTATTGTTTGACCGTCTTTGTATGAGTAATTTCATACAATCCGAGCTTATGCTCCGACTTCAATGCCCAAGTTGCAACGAGTCGTTTAACTCTAAACTTCCAGCCTTCTAATGGGTACTGCACACACAAATCGTCCAATCATTGTCAACAACTGCAAAAGCCTAGCGTGGCTACTCAAGTACGTAGGCAACTGATAGAACGGTTCCAATGGAACAGTAGTAGTAGTAGTAGTAGTAGTAGTAGTAGTAATAGTAGTAATAGTACTGTTAATAGTGATACTAGATTCATGGTTACACTCACGTGAGTAGATCATCATACAAAATTGACATGTAATATATATGAAAGCATATTCTCGGGTTTACCAATAACGTGAGTCTATTTGTAAGCACGCGCAATAAAGACACTAAGAAATTCAGGGACCTTTCGATGTAAAGTTCTTCCCATAGAGGAAAATAGGTGTCCGACGTCTTGGACGTCTGTAAGATTGTGTTAAGCTCATCCAAACGCAAATTATTTATAGAGTATTTCGTCAATTAAAAATAAAATACAATAAGAGACACCGTCTTCCCGAATTGCAGCCTTTTTCTTCCATTGTAGAAAACGGTTTAAGTGTTACAACAGATATATTTACTTATTTCCTTGAAATCGAGCTACATAATGAATATACGCAAAAAATACTACGGCACAAATTGATTAAGATAAAACTAGGTTGTCTGGCAGTCACTTAGAAATGAAAGGCTGGTGTTAGCAGGCTAGTAGTATCGTCAAATTCGGTCCTACATTAATTACAGTTTTGTTTTCGTGCCATAAAGTAATGAATCAAAACTTCATCAGTTCGTGTTGTGGTTAATTACAAATATTTGGAATGAAACTAATGCTCAAAATATTTACTCTGAATAATTAATTGTAAATACAAGTGATTTGCTATGTACCTTAACCTCATATAAAACTATGACTCGCAATTGTAATATTCGGAAGTTCGTCAAGTTTGAAAATAATTATGGCTTTAGCAAATACTGTAATAAGCTACTGAGGGCTGTACTGATTGCTTTGTAAGAGCTAAAGGTATAGGCATACAGATTCATCACCAAAGTAGCATCCTACGGTGCGAAGTGTCAGTAGCGGTGACAAGAAATTATGAGAGACTCCGTATGTTAGTACTGGAGTAACAATTATTTTTGAACTATTTGTCCTAACGTAACGAAGACACGAAAATCGCGGGAAAAGTTTCTGCTTTATCTTGGCCCAGTTTAGGTTGACCGAAGGCATAAACCCGCTGACCCGGACTGCATCTCGCTATCTATCCTGCAGTCTCATATTGTAACTGGCAGTTATTCACCAGGTCGATGACGCAGAGGAGATTCCATAGTCGACGAATGGCGTGAGCAACTTTTTACCAGAAGGGTTGGAAAGTAAATGTTTCAGACGTAGGAAAGTTTACGTGCACACTGTACACACTGGTGTGCTCAACATTGACACACATCAAAAATGTAATATAAAAATCTATCATTACAGCAAGAAACATAATCCTTCGCAAGATTTAACTTCGTATTGAGTTCCCATCGGAAAAAACTCTCGATAATTTTAATCGAAAATATCACCTCCATTTAATGTTTTAGCTATCATTGTATAGCGTTTCCATACTAATTTGTTTTAGGAGCAATAAATATACTGATAATATTGATACGTTAGCATCTCTGAGAAAATAATATTTTTCTAATGGCGAAATTGTCATACTGCAACTTCTCCGGGAATTATTTAATTTTTACTGCAGTTCAGTAAAAAAAACAGTGCTCTATGTGTCATACTTCATAAAGAGGACATCATAGCCAACATCAGAATCATGATTACGGCACTAAACAGTGCGTAGTAATTATAACCAGATGAGGTGCAAATTCACTTTCGAGATTCAAAATACACTGGTGTCCAAAAATAAAGCAAAGAAATGCTATTTCCCCGTCCTGCGTTTAATTCAGGACATAATCATACAAACTGTCAACAGATGTCCGTATGATCCTGTTCTGCGTGGAAGGTGGGATTTCGGTCAACAGGAAACCACGCCAACCATGACGTCACGGCACCTATCGAACGGTGTAGTGTTTGCCGGGTAATCCCACATCCACAATCGCTGTGTGCACAGTCACAGTACGGCACAGAGAAGACGCTCGACAGATTCTCTGTGGTGGAGGTCTATAGGAAGAATGGAAACAGGGCAGTAGCAAACTAATGTGGCCCGATGGCTTAACGTGAATCGTTCTGTTGTTTCTCGGATGTGGCGACAGTTTATAGAGACCGAAACTGTATTCCCGACCCAGGGCACGGCCGACCACGTGTGACATCAGAAAGAGAGGACTGTTATTTGGCTGTAAAGACACGACGGTAACGCCTTAGGACTGCGCAGCAACCGGCATCGGATATCGTTGTATCCACTGGACGTATTGCATCGAGGCTAACGGTGTAGAGAAGGCTTCGACAGAGTGGTCTCTATTGTCAGAGACCTGCTGTATGTGTGCCTCTGACGTGTCGTCACAGAAGAGAACGTCTAGAGTGGAGTCGACAACATGCCACCTGGACAGTCTACATCTACATCTACATCTACTTCTACATTTATACTCCACAAGCCACCCAGCGGTGTGTGGTGGAGAGCACTTTACGTGCCACTGTCATTACCCCCCCTTCCCTGTCCCAGTCGCGTATGGTTTGCGGGAAGAACGACTGCCAGAAAGCCTCCGTGCGCGCTCGAATCTCTCTGATTTTACATTCGTGATCTCCTCGGGAGGTATAAGTAAGGGGAAGCAATGTATTTGATATCTCATTCAGAAACGCACCCTCTCGAAACCTCGACAGCAAGCTACACCGCGATGCAGAGCGCCTCTTTTGCAGAGTCTGCCGCTTGAGTTTGCTAAACATCTCCGTAACGCTATCACTCTCACCAAATAACCCTGTGACGAAACGCGCCGCTCTTCTTTGGATCTTCTCTATCTCCTCTGTCAACCCGACCTGGTACGGATCCCACACTGATGGGCAATACTCAAGCATAAGTCGAAAAGTGTTTTGTAAGCCACCTTTGTTGATGGACTACATTTTCTAAGGACTCTCCCAATTAATCTCAACCTAGCATCCGCCTTACCAACAATTAATTTTATATGATCATTCCACTTCAAATCGTTCCGTACGCATACTCCCAGATATTTTACAGAAATAACTGCTACCAATGTTTGTTCCGCTATCATATAATCATACAATAAAGGATCCTTCTTTCTATGTATTCGCAATACATTATATTTGTCTATGTTAAGGGTCAGTTGCCACTCCCTGCACCAAGTGCCTATCCGCTGCAGATCTTCCTGCATTTCGCTGCAATTTTCTAATGCTGCAACTTCTCTGTATACTACAGCATCATCCGCGAAAAGAGGGCCAATGTTCTTTTCACAGATGAGTCCCGATTTGGTCTGGAGAGTGATTTTCGACAGATTCACGTCTGGAGCGAACGTGGAACACGATTTCTAGACCCAAACAATCGATATCGAGGATGATCCCTAATGGTGTGGGCAGGGACTACGTTGACCACTCGAATACCTCTCCATGAAACTGTACGGGTTAATAAGCAAGATTTAAGTGCTTTCAGGTACTGTGACGAGATCTTAGGACCTAATGTGCGGTTGCTTCGGTGTGCTGTGCGCCCAGACCTCGTATTGAAGGACGATATTGCTCGACCTCATAGAGAACGAGTGGTTCATGTTTTCTTGGAAACGGAAGATACTGCACGCAAGGCGTGAACTGCTCGTTCTCCCGATTTGAATCCCTTAGAACTTATCTGGGATGCAGTAGGGAGATGGCTTCCATCACGTCACGTGGTTAGAATTCCACGTTAAACTGTAGGTCCTCTTTCCACGGTTGGATAACAAGGGCAGGATAGGGACATGTAAGTAGCCGTACTGGCGTCGAATTGAAAGACTAGCATCAGGCCACTGAGGCATACGAAATTATTTTTTATCATCCTCCTCTTTACTGCATGGAGACTGTTATGCAGTAAGGAATAAAGAAACCACTGGATCAATTGCAGCCTAACCCTTACGGCGTCTTGCTGATCTGACCAAATCAGTGTTGAAGACCAATACTGTGTCATGTTTGGGTATGTGCCCCTTTCTAAATGATATGTAATTTAAAATGAAGTGCTGGAAGAGTAAGATGACAATAAAACGGCTAGCAATCATTCGCCTTTATACACTACCCTGCACGCTCAAAAAAAAAAAAGTAAAATAAAATAAAGTGTTCTGCCAATAGGCTTCGCAAAGATGTACGATACATCTGCTTTGCTGTGAATGAAGGCAACAGTAATCGGAAAGGTACTGCAGATGCCAGCATAAATTCGTATCATCTGTTTTCCGTTGTGTTAAGTACCACATGATGTTGCCAATGACGCAAGATCACTGTGATTCCTGATACTAGTACTTCATGGGAGAATATCAGGTTGGCTGGAGCGTTTGTCGGACCATGAAGTGCCGATTTCATACGGCCGAAACATCTTTATCGGTAGCTTCATTATTTATTTTGTAACTCTCCTTACGGAGTTCCTGGATTTCGTTATGGCTATACTTTTCGGTCACGAAGTGTTCGCTATAGGTTAATGAGTTACATAGCAGCTACTTAGATTAGCTGTTCACTGAATATTTTCACACCTATGCAACTTCTCTTGCACAGTGGGTAATGAGAGACGTCTAAGAATACTGCCATTCAGTATCGCTTGTTTCGCGACACTGCTTTCAGTCCGTAGTTACTTGGTACGACAATCGTGCAAGAAACATAAAGCAGCCACATTCGTCAGTTTTCTGTAATCAGACAGTTAAAATTATTTATAGAAGATTTAATGTTCGTGAGCATACAACAAGTAATCATAAACTCCGCCCACGGGCTCTGAAGGGCCCGTCGGTACCAACGGACTACCGTGTCATCCTCTGCCAATGACGTCATTGGACACGGTTAGAGAGGGGCACGAGGTCAGCACACCGCTCTCCCGTCAGTTATAAGTTTTGGTGACCTGCAGCCGCTACTACTCGGTCAAGTATCTCCTCAGCTGGCATAACGAACCCTGTTCCAATCCTCCCACCAAGGAAATATCCCTGGCATCTACATCTACATCCATACTCCGCAAGCCACCTGACCGTGTGTGGCGGAGGGTACTTTGAGTACCTCTATCGAAATCGAACTCGGCTCTTCTGCATGGCAGTCAGCTGCCCTAAAAACGGTTTTTTTCCCGCTCAGCAACGGAGGCGGACGTGTTCATATAAAGGTATATGTTTAATTGTTACTATCCAGGTACGAGTCTGACTGACTCCCAAACTATAAACAATAGTAAACTTAGCATTAAAATATAAGAACTGATGTGGAACAGTTACTTAAAAATGAGCAGAAATAGACTCGATAAACCAAATGTCCTGACGCTGAAAGGAAGTGAAATGTCTGTCTGAGTGGCCGAGCGGTTCTAGGCGCTTCAGTCTGGAACCGCGCGATCGCTACGGTCGCAGCTTCGAATCCTGCCTCGGGCATGGATGCGCGTGACGTCCTTAGGTTAAGTTAGGTTAAAGTAGTTCTAAGTTCTAGAGGACTGATGACCTTAGATGTTAAGTCCCATAGTGCTCAGAGCCATTTGAATCTTTTTTTGTCTGTCTGACATCAGTGTTAAAGTACTACACACTCGAACGAATAAGTTTGTTACTTCCGTAGAGAAATAAGAGTATACTGTTTGTTAATAGACTGAAAGTTATCTCTTCTAAATCGACACATATTTAGCCACAGTATTATCGGTGAGACGCTAAACTCAATGAAAAGAGAGGCTTCTTGTTGCGAAACATCTTACCAACGTCCAAAACTGCAGCAGTTGCTTCATATACATCGCTTTCAACTCATTCGAGCTCTCTCACGAATACCGAATATATATGCTGGGTCTGTGACTATGTCTCTTTCCGCGGACGGAAACACACCTGTTTGTCATTCGAGAGGTTTCCTGCAGTTGTTTTCAATAAATTTCATTATACAATTTAGTGGACAATACTGACAAATATCTAATACATGGCTATTGTACCACAGTAGCCGGAAGATGAATATTTAGAAAAAGAATGTTTGAAAATATTCTACAGATTTTAAGCCAATTCCGCCTAACATTCTTCCAATCGGAGTTTTGCTTTCCTCTCTTGGGGAAACAGAAAACACTTTCAAGCGATTACTGCACCAGAACCACTCGACGCAGTGTGAAAACCGCTGTGTACGAACTAGCATGGACTAACTGAAAATTCCATTATAAATATGGCTGCAACCAGAGTCTGGCCTCCGATAAGCGGGAGGGAAGAGCGGAGAGTCCTCATCAGCGGCCGGCCTTATCGCGGCGTTATTTCCTGCCTACGTTCGTTACTCTCGTACAACAGGTGCATGCAACGGCGCAACGCGCCCCGCTCATTCCGTTCATTACACCTGTATTCCTCCACCGAGGCTGTGATATTTTGGGGAACCGTTCTCACTTCATCTGCATTCCTCCTCCCCTTCTCCTATGAAGCAGCCTATTTGTTACTTGTAACCAATAAGTCATACTATTTAAAGCGCCCAACATAATAAAGGGAAAAAAATAATACGTAATGAAAAGTTACTCCACATTTGTACATTACCTGCATCTTTGTGGAGGAAACCAGTTTTCTTACTTCATAAGCAACACTTGAAAAATAACAGCAGTTTTTTCTTAGTTGCTGCTGTTTGGTCTTCAGTTCAAAGACCAGTTTGATGCAGCTCTCCACGCTATTCTATCCTGTGCAAGATTTTTCATCTCCGAAAAACAGCTGCAACCCAAATACATTTGAACTTACTTGCTGTACTCGTCTGTTGGTCTCCCTCTGTAATTTTTACCCCCCACAAATCCCTCCAAGACTAAATTTATAATTCCTTGATGTCTCATAATGTGTCCTACAAACCAATCCCTTCTTTTGGTCAAGTTATGCCGTAAATTTCTTTTCTCTACAGTTCTATTCAGTATCTCCTCATTAATTACGCGAGCCTACCTATAAAATTTTCACATTCTTCTGTAGCAGCACATTTCTGTTCTCTTTTTGTCTGAACTGCTTATCATTCACGTTTAACTTCCTCACAAGGCTGTACTCCACACAAAAACCTTCCCAAGCGACTTTCTAACATTTGAATTTATATTCAATGTTAACAAATTTCTCTTCTTCAGAAGCGCTTTTCTTGCCATTGCCTGTCTGTGATTTTTATCCTCCCTACTTCGGCTATCAACAGTTATTTTACTGCCCATATAGCAAAATTCATCACTTTTAGCGTCTCATATCCTGATCTTATTCTCTCAGCATCACCTGATTTAATTCGACTACATGCCATTACCCTAGTTTTGCTTTTGTTAATGTTCATCTTATATCCTCCTTTGAAGACGCTACCGATTCCGTTCAACCGCTCTCACAAGTCCTATGGTGCCTCTGACAAAGTTACAGCGTCATTAACAAACATCAAAGTTCTTATTTCTTCTCCCTGGGCTTCCATTCCTTCTCCAAATTTTTCTTTGACTCCTTTACTGCTTGCTCAATGTTCAGATTGAATAACATTGAGGACTTGTTACAGCCCTGCCTCACTGCCTTCTCCCACCACGGCCGCCCTTTCATACCCCTCGACTCTTAAAACTGCCGTCTGGTTTCTGTACAAGTTATGTATAACATTTCGTTCCCTGTATTTCACCGCTGTTACCTTCAGAATTTCAAATAGTGTATTCCAGTCAATATTGTCTAACGCTTTCTCCATGCCTACAAAAGGTATAAAAGTAGGTTTGTCTGATTTTAACCTAGCTAATAAGATAGTTAGGGTCAGTATGGCCTCCCTTGTTCCAACATTTCTTAATATAAAACAGAAATAATTTCTGGAATTGCTTCGCCGAGCTGGTTCGAGTGGTTCGCTATAATTTTCCCTTGGAAAGTAACTTTTAACTCATGCTAGGATACTTCACTATCACGACTCAAACATACTAAAGTCCTAGGCTTACACACTACTTATTCTAACTTAAACTAACTTACGCTAAGGACTACACACACACACACACACACACACACACACACACACACACACACACACAAACACACACACATGTCCGAGGGAGGACTCGAACCTCCGACAGGGGGAGCCATGCGAACCATGACAAGGCGCCCGAGACCGCGCGGTTTGGTGAAGAGAGATGCTCTAAATAAATATGCAGTGTCCTTAACTGGAGCTACTGACAGGTAGGCGTAAGGAAAGTAACAAAGAGAACACGAAGGATTCGTCAATCATATCGAAACCCGAAGGCCTGGTGTTGAGGACAACCTCGATAGCTTTTATCTATTTAGCAAGCCTACAAGCATGTGTAAGCTTACACTATCTTTCATCTTCTCATTCACATGCACTGTGCAACCATGCATTAAATATTATTTAATACCCAATCTAGATGAGTGGTTCTGGATTCGAAACTCTAGTCTCAAGAAGAATAAAGCGGCGTATTCATACGAACAGCAGCGTAATATTTCGCATCCTGTGGAAGAGACAAACCGATTTTTCTGTGTTGTGGAGAAGAAGAAACTACAAAGGAAGCGACGGGTATAAGTTGAGGGAAAGTGAACTGTTTTCGTTAGGTGACTGTTTTAGGGGTACAAAGACGTTGTTTTATTTATTGATATGCAGAGTGAAAATTTTTTGTTGCCATCATAAGAAGACAACTCTCGGCTCAAAAGGCGCAGCCAGTGTAACTTAATCTGCGTTCCTGGCGTAGCAGCGCGTGTGCTTTTGTAATTGCTAACATTCCGTCTACCTTGTAGCGTCTTCGGCAAAGAGTGCGCATTATAACAGAAACTCACAAGCTGACCTACAGCATTAAGCCAGTAAATTCTCTGCAAGACATATATGAGTGCGTGTATTACATCAGGTAGATCGTCTTCTCAGATTCATGTCCACTCTGCTTTCCTAGGTTGTGAAATTCACAAATACATTAAGTAATCACTTAGATTCATCGCTTAAATGTTCGCTGTAAAGCATCATTGGTGACTCTTCGCAATTGTGACACCGGAATGCCCATCGGGTGTTGTGTGGTTATTTAAACTTTCACTTCTAATGAAATAGAAGTCATTAGTGAAAACAAGTAGTCATAAAACTAATACTCGTTCACGCATTACTGGAGAAACATTGCCTAAGCGCGAAGTGATATCCGAAGTCATCTGACTTCAGGGCATGGAATTTCTGTGGTTGGAAGATGCAGAGATGCTTTCCTTTGTGTACTTACTAATCCGTAGTGTAGACCGCACGCGTTTCATGCACCGACGACCGACTGCCCTGTCTTTTCAATAGATCAAGTACGAGTTCTTCAAAACTAGAATTTCTCCATATCCTTATTGCTCTTTTATCGAGGCATCGTGGCCTGAGTTGCTAGTTTCACATAACTGGTAAAATATGGGAAATTCTTGTCCTCTGTTGCCTCTCTTGTAGAATCTTCTTTCAGATACAACCTGTCTGCCTTCCGATTGTTACAATTAGCTTGCCCATGAAAATATAACATAATTTCCTCGAGATTGCATTTCATTTCACTGATTCCTCTGTACTGTTGCCCTAACAAATCAATAGTTTCCCACAGACTAGTAACAAAATCACGAAATCTGATGTTCCAGTCTCAGCTATCCTTGTGTCAAAATTGATCAATGCACACCAGTAGTTCTCGTCTTTACCAACTCTACGTTATTTGCCTCAACAGTTTGAGAGATTAGCCAGTGCTCCTATGTTTGTTCAATGAACATTCCTAACTACTGTTCGCTGTAGGGAACTTCAGCGGTGTCCGACAACATTTCCGTATCTTACTTCCTTTTGCACTTCGCTACCGTTATTGGCATGAAAGGGCACAGAAAGGAAAACCTTACAGACCATAGACGAGTTGTCAATCATACTCCTCGGGAAATACTATTGGAGAAATGTGATACACGTATTTTGTGATGTACGTATGCTGAGGAATTCGCAGACTGCAAAAGAAAGTTTCCATACAACTTTAGTTCGTCGAATCAACGAACACTGTTTCAGTCTCGTAACTGTTTTGGAGAGTATTGACGAAAGAAATTGTGGCGCTATGAATCCATCCTCAGAATGCACGCTAATGTGCTCGTCTCAATTTTCGGAGTGTTTGCCGGAGAAAATGATACAAAGTGGGTCGTGATTTTCCATAATTAACATATCCCTCTAGTGACTTGGATCATGAAACATTCCGGAATTTTTAGTTTTTGCACTAGACTCCATAATTTCAGTTGGTCTGTTGTTAAATAACTTCGGTATAAAATAATAATCAGAATCACTCAATACAGCTACGAAGATAGGCTTCCATCAATCACAGGAGAAAGCCTTTTATACGCCACACTTAGAAAGAACCACGCAATCCGAAAACGTATACAGACCAATAGGGAATAAGTACATGATGAAAGTACTAGCTCGTAATGCGAAATTGTGTCACTTCAACAAAGCTGTTTTGCTAGAAATGCTATATGCATCATGAACCGTATCCGCTGGAGTCAACTAATTTGCAAAAACTGAAGATCAGGAAAAAAATCTCGGGAAAATACATGTCCTTACTTGGTAAAGGGGATTATGCATAAAGAAAACAGCAGTCTTGTTTGCAAGAGAGTCCGCAGCTCGTGGTCTCGCAGTAGCGTTCTCGCTTTCCGAGCACGGGGTCCCGGGTTCGATTCCCGGCGGGGTCAGGGATTTTCACCTACCTCGAGATGACTGGGTGTTGTTGTGTCGTCTTCATCATCATCATTCATCCCCATTACGGTCGGAGGAAGGCAATGGCAAACCACCTCCGCTAAGACCTTGCCTAGTACAGCGGTGCGGGTCTCCCGCATCGTCCCCTACGCTATGTCGAGGAGTATGGGACTTCGTCATTATCATTTGCAAGGGACGCTTAATATTATAAGTACATTTGCACAGAATGAACAGCAAAATACACACTAAAAAACGTCAAAGACAGTCCATTCAAAGAATGTCACCGTTAACTGACTAGAGGAAACTAAGGAAGATGTATAAGAAACGAACATGAAAGGATGCAGCATAAAAATCATGTAACCTGTGGAAGAGTATTAAGTTACAAGAGAAGCTTCGGAGAAATTTAAGTAGATAATTGTTAAAAATGGTTAGCAAAGAAGGAACAACATAATGAATTCATGAAGAGATTTTTGTCAATAAGAGGGCTAAAAACGTCAGAACAACTGACAAGCTGAAACACGCTATTTGAAAGAAGAATAGCAGCGACACAATCAAATTAATGAGTATAAGAAACCTGATACATTATACAGTGATAATTCATTCTTCGTGTGGAAACACTCCTTGTTAACAGTAATGAAAATTCTGATCAGACAATTAGTGTTTGTTAGCATTGCAGGATTAAAATTTCTGTTCCGGTCGAATCCTGGAAGAGTAAGAATGCTACGATGTAAGTAAAGACGAGGGCCAAGAAGAGTTAGGTGCAGATAAGCGCCACTTTCTCTTGTTGGCCTGATACAGCCTTCTTCTGTCCTCTCACCTTCTCACAAGCCTCAAGATCCTCAAGTCCGAGAGGGTAAACTGTATTTCTGTTCTTGAAGCACTCTACCCCTTAAATATTGATCATAGGGCTGCTTTGCTTCCTTCCACACCTATTAGCTTCGTTTTACGCAGCGCGCACTTTATTTTTATGCCTGTACTGTAGGTAGTCGCCACCTCTTCTTCCCGCGCATTACCGACCACGGGAAGTCCCAGGGGGATGGGGGGCTACAACTCCGCACATCTCCGCTCGCCACAGAGCAGCTTGCTAACACCCCTATCAACTCCCGCCGTTGCAACGAAAGCCGCTAGCCACCGCGTCTCATCCTTACACTGTCCAGTGCGCATCCAACAAACAAGGACTAGAAAATTGTTGTTAAAGTTACAAGTAACATGCACAGTAAAATAAATTGGCGGCACTTCCTGGTCTGGCTGACAGCGTGATGACATCTTTGATATGATTCCATTGCGGAAACTTTATTGAAGCAGCTCAACAGTTGCTCTTTTTTCATGAATGAACCCATGTGTGCCTGCAGAAAGTCTTAGAATCCAAGACTTATTGTTAAGCTGTCCGCTGTGTCAAAGCTTTTCAGTACGATCTTAGAATGCGCCTAGCACAAACTACATCTACTCTAACGACAGAGTTACCGAGAGAAGAGAAGGGTAGTACGTTTAGCAGCTCAAAGTGCTAAAGTCGTTAAGATGCTGACTGGTCTACAATGAACACAGTGGGGAGCGAGATGGTACAGCGGTAAGGCAATTGAATCTACGAAAAGCTGGGTCCTGATTCCGCTCTGGCTATCCTAATTTAGGTTTATAGTTATTTCCTTAACTATCTACATTCGAATACGTGAATACTAGCCACAACAAGGTGACCGCTGATTTCGTTCTATCATCAGTACCTAATCTGTGTTACTATCGTAATGAACTCTGTGTCATATAGACGTTCTGGAGGACAGCAATAAAATAAAATAGAATGAGTTTGATAATAAAGAATGTATGCCAAGTATCAGGCGCGTATACATTAGAAAAGTTGTGGGACTCGATTTACAGTAATTCTCTTGCGCTGTGTCATTGTTTTCTCCGTACATTTATCCACAGTAAATTGATACCTAGCAACAGAAGCAAAGTGAAATTGCAGCCCTACATGTTTCTTCCATTGGTACAATCAGCTACTGGATTGAACTCAAAAACTCAAATGCTCCAATCAAGAGGCACCCTTAAAACATAAAAATTACCAGCAGTAATAACAGAATATGTTCAGTCATTAACATCTAACCAGCTAGAATTTGTCTGCTTCTAGTGGCATGCTTAACAATCAGGTGGTTTTTCGCACAATCCAAGGACAATGATGGACTGTCTTCACGTTTGCACCTCAGATGTGTCGCATCATGTACATGAAGTAAACAGAGCAGCAAAATTATGCGATATCCATAGATGATGATGTTTGGTTTGTGGGTTCGCTCAACTGCGCGGTCATTAGCGCCCGTACAAAAATCCCAATTTTTCCACAGTCCATCTTGCCACTGTCACGAATGATGAGCCGCGCGGGATTAGCCGAGCGGTCTGGGGGGCTGCAGTCACAGACTGAGCGGCTGATCCCGGCGAAGGTTCGAGTCCTTGTGTGTGTGTTTGTCCTTAGGATAATTTAGGTTAAGTAATGTGTAAGCTTAGGAACTGGTGACCTTAGCATGTTAGTCCCATAAGATTTCACACACATTTGAACATTTTGGACGAATGATGTGGATGATGATGAAATGTTGAGGATAACACGAACACCCAGTCCCCGGGCAGAGAAAATTTCCAACCCGGTCGGGAATCGAACCCGGAACCCCGCGATCCAGAGGCTGCAACGCTAGCCACTAGACCACGAACTGCGGACAATATCCATAGAGTAAGGTAACCAATGTCCACTTATGGTCGATTCATTGTGACACATTAGGCAAAGAGACTGTTAACGGGGAAGGGAGAATGGAGATGTGGACTGGAAACCGAAGACAAGAAACGCGCCAATGAAGAAGACAAACATTTCTTTGCTGACAGCGCCATTAACGTACAAGGACGGTGTAGAGTAGGTAAACATAGCACCATCGACCCACATATTTCATTGTCCGCGGCTATTAAATCACCTGTAAAAATTACATAGATAAATGTTAGCATCAGTATTAATGCTACTTGCTATGAAGACGAATAAAAATCTTTTTTTTTTTTTGTTCTGTTTTGCTTTCATCGCACGGACGACACCAAAATAATACAGACCATGCTTTACCCCTAATCTATCTGAACATACCTTACAGGAGGACAGCAGTTTGTAAAACACATAACTTCTGTTAAAGTGTACAGTACGTCGGCGTGTACGTATTCCTGAAAGCAACAACATGAAGGATCCAGTTGCATTTCGCTTGGATGATTACGCAAAACAGTGCTGTCCACTACATTTGATGCCACGTAACTATTTCGAGTTCAACGAAAGCCCCGATAACGCCTGAAATTAGTTTTCTTCTTCTTCTTCTTCTTCAGTGTTCAACCCTAAAGTTGGTTTGCAGCAGTAATACCGTTCCTCTCTTCTGTCTACCTTCTTCTTCATTTCCACAGACGTAGCGCACCCAACACAACTCAGTCTGCTGCATGTATGATATCCATGCTCGTCCCCAACGTTTCTTTCCTTCGATAGCTCATTTTGCTGTTCTTCCAATAAATTGTGGTGTCTTAAAATGTGTCCTACGAGTTTGTCTCTTCTCGTTGTGATGTGCATCCAGAGAGATCTGATTTCCTGTATTTTTCAGCACCTCTCCATTGGTAACTTTATCTCTTTGGTAGATCTTCAACATCCTTCTGTAGCACCAAATCAATAGAGCTTCTAGTCGTCTTCTCTCTTGTTTTCCTATCGTCGAAGTTTCACACCTGTATAGAACGACACTCTGAACAAATGCTTTCACGATCCGTTTCCAAATTTCTATAGAGATGTTCTACCGGTCAGTAGAATGTACAAATCCATGTATCAGAAATATTTTATTTTTGAATCAATTTTAAAACGAGATATATTATTTTTTGATATATCGTTGATATTACATATTTAGTGAGAAAAATATTTTAGTTACACATAACGTGATTTTTAATAGCAGCACTATTTCTTTCTAATAAACGACGAAATTAAAATGATAAGAAAAATTTATGCTCTATTAAAAATGACAACGATGGACACATTTGAAACGCGCTGCGAGAGAGAGT
Source organism: Schistocerca piceifrons (assembly GCF_021461385.2). Classification (NCBI taxonomy): domain Eukaryota; kingdom Metazoa; phylum Arthropoda; class Insecta; order Orthoptera; family Acrididae; genus Schistocerca; species Schistocerca piceifrons. The sequence goes on along the minus strand of NC_060149.1, from coordinate 214,132,493 downwards.
GTTGGAAATTACGCGATGAATGTGAAGTACATGTATCTAAATAGGTGTACATCTCCTATGCAGGGGGTATGGGTATTATACGCGCTTGGAAAATTCGCGAGGGCAAGTTTATGGAAGTTGTGTCGTGTAAGTGCTTTGCTACATTAGAGAAGTACGGAGAGCTGAAGATGCACCTGTGTTGGGCGTCGCAGATGCTGGAGCGAGGATCAATACAGCGGGGGCGTCGGGCGCGCCCGACCTTCACCAGCGCGGCTTCGACTCAACGCACTCCACATTCCGCGGCGCTCCTCAGCCTCGAAGCTGCGCTGCAGTCACTCCCCTCCACGCTGTCACTTTTCCCAGTTCTCACATCCTCCACAAATGGTCTAATTAGAATAGCATGCTGATTGGATACCTGTTGTTCCATTCATCAGAGTCAGCACTCCAGTTTCCAGTAACTTTTTGGGCTCTCTTTGGCTCATCCACTGCCTCCTAAAACATGCTTCCGGACCTCAAGCAGAGCGAGTCTCTGCTTGGCACTGAGCATTTTTATGTGTCCGTCTCATTCTGACGTCATGTGTCAACGCAACGTTCTTGGAAGAGACGTGTAAAATGCTACTCCAATGCAGTATTGCGAGACCATACTGGGAGAAGCAATAAGTCTTAAATTTTGAAACAGGTGGTATTTTTACCTTCCACGTGCATGAAACCCTCGGCTGTACAGTAGAATATCAGTTTATCAGGATGTTCAAAAATGGTTCAAATGGCTCTGAGCAATATGGAACTTAACATCTGAGATCATCAGTCCCCTAGAACTTAGAACTACTTAAACCCAACTAAACTAAGGACATCACAGACATCCATGCCCGAGACAGGATTCGAACATGCGACCGTAGCGGTCGCACGGTTCCGGACTGAAGCGCCTAGAGCCGCTCGGCCACCCCGGCCGGCCTATCAGGATGTGATACGTTGTATCGTGCGTGAGCTCAGCAGGGCTATAAGAATATACCAGGCAAACCGTAACTGGTGTTTTGAGCCTTTGCTGTTAACTCTCGAATCCTCAAACAGGTGGTCCCCACACGTGAAACCTCCCATCCCATACTTAAATACTAGTTTACGAGTATTTGGTCGATAGAAACGATTTCCGTCCCTAATGTTAGCGACGTCCAGATTAACACCATTCTTATGGAGGCTTGGCGACTAATCATGAAATGAAGGGCTAATGAGTTATTCTAATATCCTAATACCTTGTTCAAAACTAGTCAATAATGGTTTTTATTTTAAGCTGGGGATAAACAGGGCAAAACCCAGTCCAAAAACGATAAGTTTGCTGTAGCGTTCGTCAGTAACACACAGTGAGTCTAGAAAGTCCCATTGAAGTGATAAAGTGTCCTCCTAGTTACCTTCTCAGTGAATCCCATTACGCACGGACTGGTTTCCTGTCGCTCCAGTCTCTCACGATGAGCCTACCAGTTGGAGCAGACGCCACTGGTCGCCGCATAACCGTGCGACAGACGTCTTTCTTAGATAGTTTATTTTTGTTCCTGCAGAGTAACGGCTTTAATTTGAAAGGGTGCGCTTCAAACCAAATTGATGTTATGGACTGTTTTTAACTTACATAAATATTTTATTCTTGAACGATGGTGTTCAAGCGAAGTTGGGCTGGAGGGCTATTGTTCAAATGGCTCTAAGCACTATGGGACTTAATATCTGAGGTCATCAATCCCCTAGACTTAGAACTACTTAAACCTAAGGACATCACACACATCCATGCCCGAGGCAGGATTCGAACCTGCGACCGTACCAGCAGCGTGGTTCCGGACTGAAGCGTTTAGAACCGCTCGACAACAGCGGCCGGCGGATATTGTTGGCGTGTGTAACTATCCTAATCTTGAACGAAATTTTTCTCACACTTTTGCGCTGGACGGCGTTCATGGAACCTAAAGTTAACGCAGAAAGAGAAGTCTGATGCGTGCTGTGTCACTCCAGCACTGTAAACTAATACCAGAGAGCGCAATATCAGTGACTTAACGTCCCATCGGCCCCAATGGTCCAGGACGCACACCTACAGGTTTTGTTTGCTATGAGAAATACTGTTCATTTTTCTTCTGCGATGGATATTGGTGGGAATTGGTTCTTTGATATTCTAAAATTATACAGGAGTTAAGAAGAATGGCTACTTCACTTAATATACTGCGGCGTATAAGTATGAATCCCTCCCAGGGATGACTGGAACAAGAGCATGCGAGAGATGAACTCCCTTACTGAATGTGCGAGAGATGATGTCTTCAGCAAAGTGACACATGTCACGGTAACTCTTTTTTTGGCCTTTATTCATAGTCGATGTTCCAACTGTTATCGAACCAGAACCTTTTCACACTAATAGCACTATTCAACCAGCTAAGGAGTGATATATGGCCCAAAACCGAAAACTTTGTCTCGTCTGAAGTATGTATTTTCATTAATAAAAAGAATGCTGTAGACAGATGTTCGTTATTCATGTCACATCACAGGAATCGCTAAGTACGATATCCCAACGTTGAATCCATTACTGGAAACATTTCTGGAAGGCCTCCTTTGAAAGAGCTTTCAGCATTGCTGTCGTGGCCCCATTCGGTGTCAGGAATGGTGTAAAAACGTTTTCCTTTTGAGAACTATTTTTAATGTTTTGAGGAAGGCAGAAGTCGCATGGTATTAAATCTGGTGAGTAAGGCGGATGTGGACAGACAGGAATACTTTTTCCGGTCAAAAACTCGTGAATCAAACGCGAGGTGTAGAGCGGCACGTTGTCGTTATGAAGAAGGAAGTCATTGGCCAATTTTTTTCGTCTCTTTCTTCGTACATCGTTTCGCTGTTGCAGTGCGCCCTTTCAAAATTCAGCGTTTACAGTTGTTCCCTTTGGAACGAACTCTGGTCTCACTATGTCCTCAATATCGGAAAAAACAAAGAGTATAAATTTGATATTTGATTTTGAATAATGTGCATTTTTAGTACGAGGTGATTCGTTGAATTTCCATTGGGGACTCTGGATATTCGTCTCAGGATCATACCTATAGACCAAAGTTTCATCTTCAGTTGCTGATTTTGATACGAAGTCCTGATCTGAACGAAGATGATCCTTAAACTCCGTGCAAAGTGACACACAATTTTCCGTCTATTCATCACTCAAAATCATGGGAACGAATTTCACACTGAGTCGTTTCATTTTTACATTATCGGTTAAAATGCTTTGCACGGACACGTACGAGATACTAAGTTCTTTGGTAACCTCTCGAATAATTATTCGCCTGTTTGAACGAACAATTTTTCCCACATTCTGCAAGTTTTTGTTTACTTCTGTTTTTCGGGTTAATGGACGTCCCGAACGTTGCTCACTTTCTACCGACTCATTTCTGTTTTCAATCGCTCACACCATTTGTGAACAGTCTTCTGAGCTAAAGCATTATCGCCATACACCAGTTTCATGATTTCCTGAGTTACTTTGGCACTTTTTTGCAACTTTAAACAGAACTTAATGTTCACGGGTTGACCAGAATTGATGACGCGCGACTGACGCGGTAAACGTAACCTCACACTTGCGTCACTGGACGCTGACTGACAAGTCAGAACGTGTTCCAAATTGACGCTGCGTGTCTTAACCGATCAGGCTACCGGAAAAGTTACATCAAAAGATTGTAGCGTCAGCAGTTACTGCTAAATAAATTCATTCGCTGTATTTTTTTGATCACACCTTGTAACAGGGACTGAATTAACTATATAAAAATTTAGCTGATAATTATTGCGACTTTATTTGAGCGTTTCTCCTGAAATACGAAGTGCATGATTGCCTTTCGATGCACACTTATGACAGCAAGAATTTGAATCTATTTGTCTCCTCGCTTATGTATTATTGCTCTGCCAACAGCATTAATAACTACATATCTGTCTTACGGCAAAGCTAAGCTGTTAATGTACGCAAAAAAACATACTTGCGCCTGCAAAATCACTACCCATGTCATTTGCGTAATATCTTAAAGTTTTCTTCATACAGCGATTTTCTAAATAATTGAATAGAAAATAGCATCGTGTTGATGAAACTTTTTCTCTAATTATCTGGGACACTGACTTATCTCATTATACCACGAATTCGCTCATAATAATACTTCCCAAGGAAGATGCCAAGTGTTTCAGAACATTCTTAATTGCAACGTGGAGAAAGTGCAAAGGTATTGGTGGACTAAGAAACGAGCTACAGTAATACAACTATCAGTTTTGTGGCATAAGAATTTTCAGAATTAAGCTAAAGCTTGTAAAGCGTCTGAGTTCATACCTGTTACAAGGCAATTTACTAACAGCATACGAGCGGTCTGAGGCGCTGCAGTCATGGACTGTGCGGCTGGTCCCGGCGGAGGTTCGAATCCTCCCTCGGACATGGGTGTGTGTGTTTGTCCTTAGGATAATTTAGGTTCATTAGTGTGTAAGCTTAGGGACTGATGACCTTAGCAGTTAAGTCCCATAAGATTTCACACACACACACACACACACACACACACACGCACACACACACTAACAGCATAAACAGCAAGTGAATAATCTTACGGCGTTAATCGCAGGGAGGTAGCTAAGGGTCGTTTAGTATGTACACTGGCAGTCTTCTCAGTTGAACACTAAGGCAGAAGTTGTCTGCAGCTTTCGTGCAGGTTGACGTACGCATTAAAGATGAGATCCTGTGTTAGATTAGGTGGGATGACTGCGTGTCTCTAAACGAAGCTGCATGAATAAGTTTTAATTAAAACGGTCGCTTCTATCTAAACCATCACTTTTACCTCTATTGAAACTCAGCTTTAGAGAAAGGTTACCAGTTTCTGGCCGGCCGCTGTGGCCGAGTGGTTCTAGGCGCTTCAGTCCGGAACCGCGCTGCTGCTACGGTCGCAGGTTCAAATCCTGCCTCGGGCACGGGTGTGTGTGGTTTCCTTAGGTTAGTTAGGTTTAAGTAGTTCTAAGTCTAGGGGACTGATGACCTCAGATGCTAAGTCCCATAGCGCTTAGAGCCATTTGAACCATTTTGAACTAGTTTCTGCACGTCACAGGCAACTGTTACGTCCTCCCATTGAGATTAATTAGAAAAATTTCGTACCAGTTGGCTAAATTCCTCTGTAAAGAGAATTTCGTTTCTGTCATACCTTAATCAACAAAAGTATAACAAGAAATATTTTAAGAAACTGTCATCTAATGAGAAAATTTGTAATGCCCAACCCGTACTGAGTAATCCCGAACTAGTACAATTTCGATATGAATTTCTTTTATCCTTCTCATGCCTGATTATTCTTTGCGTGACTTCACGTCGAACACATAGGCTATCAACTATGCTCTAACTTAAAAATTTGTTTTCATGTGATCAGTTGGTATACGTACTCTGTTACGAATTCTGTTTGATTGCATTAAGATCATTCAGCCAGGGTTTGAAAGAGTTGGCCGAAAGATGTCGCGTACGGTAGCAGTATGTTTCGTGCACGATTGATCCGACCCGATTCGATCGACTACAATAAACTGGGATAACTTTTATGAACTGACGCCTGCACCACGTTAACAGATAATGTCAAATTACAGTGAAGTGTTAACTTCGTTATTTGTTAATATGGGCCTCAAATCACGAACCTACCATACTGACAACTTCTCCTTCTTCAACAGGGATCAAAATCGAGTCAGTTCATTACCCAGGAATGTTCTAATGTGAGCAAGTGTTCCATTACTCATGACTTATGTATGGAAAAGGCGCTGAACTGTAGCATGTCTACTATCGTAAACGTTTCGTTGTTCTAAAACTGTCCGCCAGAAGTCATAACTGTGGAAGTAATTTGACATCAGTCACTAGCTCAGGACTCAGAGAAGCTAATGATAGCTCTCCTACATATCACTTTTGTTCTTTTGGGTCCGCAGTGCAAAATATGTCTTCTAATGACATGATTGTTATGAATATCAGCCAGCAGTGTAGTTTGCTGATATTCATAATAATCATTTCATTTGAAGATGTATTTTGAACTGCGAACCCCAAAGAACAAAAGTTATTGACTTTAATGTAATACACCTGTATAGGGAACTTTCTGAAATAAAGAGCTGCGTAGGTGTCTGATATTCATAATAATCCTACGTATCAGTACATACTCCACGATAATCAAAATTAGTTGAATGACATTTTGTTATCATATTTCACTAATGATATTTTAGAAACTAATACAGAATAATCAGTGCAATTACATTTTCCTTGGTTTCTGAATCTTTTTCCGGGCCGTACTTTCCTCTGATAATAGAGAGTTATTCCCTGGACGTACCGAACATGATTTTTGTCGAGAATACACAGCATCCCTTTGATCAACAGGGATCAAAATCAAGCCAATTCGTTCCCCAGAAAGTTTCTAACCTGAACTAGTGTCCCATGACTTCTGTATCGACAAGCGCTGAATTATAGTATATATTTTACAGTGACTGTGTCGTTGTTCTGAACTATTTTTGTTCTGAAACTATCCACCAGAAGTCATAATAACTGTGGAAGTAGTTCCACCGCAAAAGTTCGTGTCCAGTTAGAATAGTAATGGTTAAGCATGAAGAAGTTGCAACATTTCATTTTTCTCATAGCATATAATTATCAACATTCTAGAGTTACCACGAGAAAATTCCATAATCGATAGGTGTGGTTGTGATAGGGCTGTAATTTGTACTGCTCACTACCGGCAAGCCTCGATGCGCAACAATATACGGTGTTGTGTGTCATAAGATATTAAATACAATGTTCCACAACACGAACAATACAGATGTCTGTAGCACATTGCGTGGGTGTCAAGTGAAATGTCACACAAGTCACGCTGTGAGGAAAGCTGACTGGATATTTCGTTTCAACGGTAAAATGGTGAGAAAATGTTCTCGTCTACGGAAGAAAATGATTCCAAAGAGTTAGTAAAACAATTTCTTTAAGGCGGGTAGGACGTGAAACGGGCCGACTTGGGGCAGGAGAGGCACCACAGGACATTTTCATTTCCACTGTCTATACTTTTACAAATAAATTCATAAAACTTTGAAAGCTTGATCAAGAAGGATTCAGGATTCATGCTCATAGCAGTGGAAGCTCAAAAACGTAACAAACTACATTTTTTAACATGTGAAATTTCATCATTTTTTCACTTACTACTGGCTGCATTTGTTGCTATAGGTACACTTTTCTTCCTAAGTAAGAGAGATTCTTCGATGAATTTTGCACAGCATACAAACTATAGTTACATGTGTATGAAACTCTAGAGTTTATTTAATTTATAAAAAAATGAGTGAACTGTTACATTTTAAACTACATGTTTAGAAAAAAACTCAAATTTTATAGTTAATTATCTCAATTTTAACCACGGTTTTTAATATATTTAGAAAATTCTAGAGTTTCATCCACCTGTAAGTACTGCTTGTATGCTGTGCATAATTCATCGAAGAATCTCTCTTACTTAGGGAGAAAAGTGTACCTACAGAAACAAATGCAGCCAGTAGTAAGTGAAAAAATGATGACATTTCACATGTAAAAAAAGGTATTTTGCTACGTTTTTGAACTTCCACTGCTGTGAGTGTGAGTCCTCAATGCTTCCTGGTCATGCTGACAATGTTTCATGAATTTATTTGTAGAAGTATAGACAGTAGAAATTAAGATGTCCTATGGTGCCTCTCCTGCTCCAAGTCGGTTCGTTTGACGTCCTACCCTCCTTAATTATACTAGAGCACACAGGATTTTGCTAACATTCGAATAAAGGAGATTAAGCCTACGGCGGACAGAAAAATGAACCCGTGATATCTTCTGAAGTTACCTCAGGAATTTAATGACGAAGGTAAGAATACACTGCAGATGTCAACACATCGCTCCCATAGCTACTGTGAAAGTAAGGTGACATTCACTTCGACATGTAAAGAAACATAATTTTTTTCTCACTACTACTCGTGAATAGAGTGGGAAAAAATCTTTAATAGTTGTGGTACAGCATTAAGTACGCTCCATGTGATTTGCAGCTACGTTTGTAAGTCTTAACTGCACATAAGTCACCGAAAGAACGTAGCGCTCTCTGAATGAGCTCAAAAAATCGCCGAGACGCGCAACTGTTCAGCCGCGGCACTCTTTCAGATCGTTCATCGATGTTAAGAACAATCTCCTTTTCACTACGCAAATAAGCGTTGCAAATACTCGAGAAGGGAAAATAGGTCGAAACGTGACGCATCCGGCACTAAAATGTCAGTATTAGGATTTAATGGCCGCCGTTGAGCGCGCGCGGCGGTGTAATTGATTTTAGGCGCCAGCGCCAACTCCGGCAGCTGCGGGCATGCGCGGGGCGCCAGCGCGCATGCGCGCGGCAGGCCGCCATGTTGGCTGGGAGTGGCTCCATCACTGGGAGCCTGCTTGCTGCCTGCCTCAGCCTCTACCCCTCATCCCGTCCTCACCCGTGTCACGGTAACGTAACCAGCTGCACAATTGCGTTGCTAGATTAGCCGTCGTGGTTTCTTGCATGGCGAGGGTTCGTTTCTCAGCAAATAGTTTCTAGAAGTTTTCATCCACTCCAGTTTTATCTCCAACAGACGTAGAAGTGAAATGTAGAGTAGCTTTCCTGTAGTGATAGGTACATTTACATAGAACTTCACTCCCGTATTGTATATATAGTGTATATGACCAATATCGATGCACGTATTGAAATAGCATCTATTAGATTTATAGGTCGTAGCGATTCGTTGCGTATGTCGGTACTGTAACGACTGTAGTGCTGAAGTTATGATAACAGAAGGTAAATTTTCTAAAGTTGTGAAATAGTTGTTTTGTAGCGGTAGAAAAGTGTACGTTAATATGTCTAAACTGGACGCTCCGTTGGTTAATTCTGCGGGTCGTGGCGCGCTTTAAACAAACGCCTCTGTGTGGGCTTTCTCGAATTTCATATTCGGTAGTTACGTACTGAGAGCCATACCTGAGCTTCATCGTCTTAAGATCTCTCGAAAATCTTACTCGTAAACGTCCTAATACGATTAATACCTCTTATTTTTATGGCCGATACGTGGTACATGTGTATCGATTAAGTGAGGAACATCAGGACTCTTAGTTCAAATAGTGCAGCCATATGTTCTTTCTCTAATCCGCAATGGTTGGACGTTCATTCGCGTATTTAACAACTGATTTCGTATCTTGAATAATAATTGCGTGCGATAACTGACATAAGGTAAACGATTTTTTTAATTTCCGTGTTGTATTGCGTGCGTTGAATGAAAAACTGTGAAAATCAAACGTGTCACGAGAGAGTGAGTTAGTTTTACAGCGGACCTGAAAAGTCTATGTCAAATAATACCGGGTAGGAGCGATTGTGCAGATAAATATTAAAAGACTGATTCGCGAGAATGCTTCCCTACCTTTCGATTAATACATAATTTCCTCACCTCTGCATTACATCCTTTTCTCCGTGCAGGCTCACAGTACAGCAAAAATGACCTCCGTTTTGTCTGTTCACTACAGCCGTTCTGGCTTGTCGAAGAACTTGAGTCTGGAAATTAAATGAAAAAAATATTGTATTATCATACATTTCTCTCAATAAAGTATATTTTGTCAGACGTCTCTTTGTTGCAGCCCAGAGAGCGGTAAGTGTGTGTTACTCTGGATGATATCTCTGCACAGATGGTTGCAGTGATGGCTGGCACCGGAAGATCTTCGCTGCTTGTGGTCTCATTTACGCAATACAAACTTTTGGAAGATTATTCGTCGACAGTTAGCTCAACGGTCCTGCGACGAAGCAGAAGACTGTCTAGATGCATGTCCGGTAATTAGAAAACTGAAAGATACAGGCACGATCTGCATGGTTAACGGCATTATAGGTGTATAATATCGATATAATATTTCCATAATTATTGGTTCGGGAACACGAAAAGAAGACAGAGCTGTCGTGATACTAAATGACTGCATTAGAATCTGCCACTGAGATCAAGGGTGCCAGAACCGGTGGGAAGGTTTTTAACAGGGCCGGAATTGGAACTTTTGTATGCCTACTTACAAGTCACCATTCGTTTTCCAAAATATTGAAAATACTTCATAGCCCCTGGTTTGGCCTCCCACTAACAAACTGTTGTATGGGCACCCCTGAGTAGGATCATTAGGTTGTAAGGGGTATATCCGGTCCGTCGACCAGGAGCATTGATAGGATACTAAATACGTGTTTTTTGGATATCTGATAGGAAAGCAATGAAGCTGGCTCGTGTGACGGAACAATGCTGAGGGCCCTGACGCACGAGCCAGGATGGTACCTCCAGATTCCGCATACTTTCTGGAACACATTATGCGATTCGATTTGTACATCAATGTCTTCGTCTGAAGGCACCATCCTACTCTACAGATGCAGCTGTCCATATTATACTTGGAGATCGTTGCAACTCTACATCCTTCCGTTTCACTTAATTTCCAACATGCTCCCGCCCACGTTCCAGAGAAACATAAAATTCGCTGATGGTACTGTCAGACCGACAGATGATTGGGTCCAGAAAACGGGGGTGCAATTCTGTAAGTAAGACACCAATCAAATGTTTTGGCAAGAACCTCCCACTACATCCCGCTTTTAGTTTTACTTGCTTTGGGCAAACTGGAAATTTGCGACAATAATTGGCAAACAACAGTTCAATAGTAAGAGACTCTCTCGAAGAACAATAAGGCAGTTGCGCGATTCGTAATTGGTACGATCTTCAGTTCACTATGTGGAAGAAATCCCCCATCCTAGCCACACACTTGTTGTAAGATACCATAAAGAAATTAAAACACACATTAAAATAGAGATATATTGTTCCGTAATGAAACGTTGCCGGTCATCTCCCGACAAATATTAGTGGTATGTAGCAATGTTTGGCCTTTTTACCTCCAATTATCTACCGGTCAACGATATGGTCAACGAGAATCAACCCAGCATATCTGCAGTGAACTCTCTGAAAATCCGATAGTGCTTCAACATGTAACTTAGAGAGATGAGTGTTCACACGCACTGGTTTTCATAAAAAAGGAGGCTTGACGCATTGTAGAATCCCTAGTCTTATAAAAAGAGCTTCACTGACAGATTATAAGCGGATTATTCTGCTACCAGTTGAATTTCCAACTACAGAAAGAAAATTTGCACTCGAAGGTAAACAAAATTTAAGACCACCTAAATCATGAGAAGTGAATCCGTTGCTCATGGCAACACATCGGAATGATTTTCTACGTCCACCGTGAGCCACCACTACATACTCATACATACACGCTGAGGTGACAAAGGTCGTGGAATACCTCCTAATATCGTGTCGGACCTTCTTTTGCCCGGCGTAATGCGACAACTCGAAGTGAAATGGGCTCAACTAATCGTTGGAAGTCTCCTGCAGAAATAGTGCGCCATGCTGTCTCTACAACTGCTGAAGTGTTACCGGCGCAAGATTTTGTGCACGAACTGACCCCTCGATTATGTCCCATAAATGTGCGATGGGATTCATGTAGGGCGATCTGGATTGCCAAATCATTCGCTCGAATTGTCCAGAATGTTCTGACATGATGCCTTGTCATCCATAATAATTTCATAGTTGTTTGGGAATATGAAGTCTATGAATTGCTATAGATGGTCTCCAACTAGTCGAACATAATCGTTTCCAGTCAATGATCGGTTCAGTTGGACCATAGAACCCAGTCCACTTCATGCAAACACAGCCCACATCATTAAGGAGTCAACACCAGCTTGCACGGTGCCTTTTCGACAACGTGGGTCCATGGCTTCGTGGGGTCTGCACCGCACTCGAACCCCACCATCAGCTCTTACCAACTGAAATCGGACTCATCTAACCAGGCCACGGTTTTCCAGTCGTCTAGGGTCCAACCAATATGGTCACGAGCCCAGGACAGGCGCAGCAGACGATGTCGTGCTGTTAGCAAAGGCACTCACGTCGGTCGTCTGCTGCATAGCCCATTAACGTCAAATTTCGCCGCACTGTCCTAACAGATAAGCTTGCAGTACTTCCCACATTGATTTCTGCGGCTATTTCTCGCAGTGTTGCTTGTCTGTTAGCACTGACAACTCTACTCAAACGCCGCTGTTCTCTATTAGCTGAGTGAAGGCCGTCGGCCACTGCCCTGTCCGTGGTGAGAGGTAATGCCTGAAAATTTGGTATTCTCTGTACATTCTTGACACTGTGGATCTCGTGATATTGAATTCCCTAACGATTTCCGAAGTGGGCTGTCCTATGTATGCACCATTTTGAGTTCAAAGTCTGTTAATTGCCGCCGGAAACCTTTTCACATGAACCATTGTACTGCCCATTTACACTGTGTGTACGAGATACAGCCACCGTCTGCGTATATGCGTAACTATACTATGCCATCACTTTTGTCACCTCAGTGCACGGTTACAGGGATTTCCGATACACGCGACTCAAACTTGTAGGCTGTACAGCTGCCCGTCTAACGGCCGATGAGGCACATCAACTATTTGCGTACTTCTTAGATCGGGGAAAAAAAAAATGTTACAGGATGCTCCACCTTCGACTTGTGAGGTGTTGCAGGCATGATGAACCACCCAAGGCGGCGAGCTGCGCCGAACCACTGGAATCCAGGTGAGCCGACAACTTTCTTATTTCACGCATTTCTTGCTTAATTTCTATCCACACGAGATGTGTTTATAACTGCGATGTTACAAAACTTTTTTTCTCCATTTCTACCAAAAACTCGATATGTACGCCACCACATTTAGAGTCAGTGGACTGACGTATACGTTTTTGATTTTGGCTCCCGGCGATCCTTCACTATGGTGTCATATGCTCCAGACGCATTTATTAAACAATAGTTTCCATCATTTTGCTGTTACAGATTTTGACTTCGTATGGAGCACTGCTAGACAATATAAACCACAATTTTTAGATGAAGTACATCTATCCTTCAATCTGGCATGTAGAACCTGAAACATTTCGGGAATTCACGCGCAAGAGCCCAAAAAATGAAGGAAAAAGTAAATACATGTAACTGCAGCATTAGACCGCACATTACCTGCATTTATCATGCCTCGAACGTTGAAACGGTGATTTTAGCTGAGGGTGGCTCAAGCACTGAGCCGAAACCGTGATAAACAGGTAAATTAAAGTATTGTTTAATGAACAACAAGTGGAGTAATTACGTCATTTATTAATCTGTTATTCATTAGCGCACAGCGTTTTACTAAAAACCAATACCGAATTGAAAGAGAAAGCTTAAAAGTAGGTATGTCTCAATGTTGAGTACGGTACAAACAGTTAATCCACGCTTTGCTAACCTCGGTTTGGATTACATAATCCCAGTTACATCTTTCTTGGTGGCTAATTACTTTAAATTTTAACAATGTGTAGATGTCGTAAAACGATAGGGTGATTGGTTTACAGCAAAGTGAAACGGCTGTTAGTATACTTTAGAGTCATGTCCAGTCACGCAGCATTTTGCTCTAAGCACAATGGTAAGCTTTCTACACCAGTGTCGACACCGGTGCTTCGTTGCTCGAGTACAAGATGCGTATAATTCGTAATTTGTTAAAAGAAGTCCAGCAATAGTTTTTTAATAGCTATGACTCTGTGTTATATTTCCACTGCCACATACTATTTGTACATTTTTTTGTGTAATGAAGGAGAGAGGTAATAATAAGTAAAAAAATACAGATAAGTAGGAAATGAGGAATATAGGTGATATTATTAAGAACTCTCTTGTTATGCATCAGGATTGGGAAAAAAATTGGGCATATTTTACGGTAGGAAATAAAAAATCTAAAAATTGTGTACTATGATAGATTTATCACAGTGACCTTCAACTGCGAAATGAGAATCCCTGTAAGCTGTTACTGTTGTTTCACACAGTGAATACTTCTCTTAGTTGTCAAGTACTAGTGATTCCTCCTAGAACATTTCGTTGGCAGAATCTTGCTCCCCCTTCTGCTCTGAATTCAGACTGAAAGCGTCCATCAAACGGCGTCCCAATTTTAAACACTCATCAGAGCAAAAGTAGTTTTATCCTGTTTCACCTTTTGACGCACGTCTGATAAATAACAGAAAACTGTCCTAGAATGGCAGTTACTAGATGAATGTGGTGCCTTATCACTCTCAGTTATCCACCGATAAGTTGGGTGAATTTGTTGTTTCATCCGTACAGAGAAAGTGTAGTGTCTAATTCTATGCTTTTGTCACTGTTGTGGGTCTTGCTCGTTCCTAAGCGTTGATGAGCACGAACAAGTTAAAGGCTGACTCTTCGCCGACATCGATTAGAATATTGGTCGTATTAGGATAAACTGAGCTGTTTCAGGGCGGTATCTACCATCCGTTTGTGAAACATGTAAAATGTCTTAAAAAGCAAATCTAAGCGAAAGCGTAAACGAAGGAAGGAATTTAAATACCACGTACAGCGAAATTAGAAACAGTGGTTCACCTCCTCGGTTAACAACGTAATTTAATAATTCCATCGTAGTTGCCAGTTGTAAATTAACAAACTATGGAATATACGAAAATTACCCTTGCTTTCCAGTGAAAATTTTGTCAGTATGAAATCGAATAAATCTACATCAACCACACATATCCTTGAATATTAACACGCACCAAACTTACAAGGGCTACATTTAGTCAAAATTTCTTCCCAAATATGCTACGACAGGTCAGATGTGACCTATCGAGGTGGCGCACAGCTTAGCACACTGGACTCGCGTTTGGGAGGACAACGGTTCAAATAGCGTCCGGCCATCGAGGTTTTCCGTCATTTCTCTAGATCGCTCCAGACAAATGCCCGGTGGTTCCTTTCAAAGGGCACGGCTGCTTTCCTTCCATATCCTTGACACCATCCGAGCTTGTGGTCCGTATCTGATGACCTCCATGTCAACGGGATGTTAGACGCAATCTTCCTTCTTTTCTTTTTAGGGCACAGGTAGGTTCTACTGCTAAAACCAGCAGGTGGATTGTTGCTGAACCATCAATGATTCGTTTGTATACGCGGTTGTAATAAAAAAAGTAATGGCGAAACATTTCGAATGAGTACATGAAAAAGTTCAAAGAAGGGTAGCACGTTTTGTATTATCACGAAATATGGGAGAGAGTGTCACAGAAATGATACAGGATTTGGGCTGGACATCATTAAAAGAAAGGCCTTTTTCGTTGCGACGGAATCTTCTCGCAAAATTCCAATCACCAACTTTCTCCTCCGAATGCGAAAATATTTTGTCGACGCCGGCCTACATAAGGAGAAACGATGACCAAGCTAAAATAAGGGAAATCAGAGCTCGTACGTAAAGATATAGGAGTTCGTTCTTTCCGCGCTGTACGAGATTGGAATAATAGAGAATTGTGAAGGTGGTTCGATGAACCCTCTGCCAGGCACTTAAATGTGATTTGCAGAGTATGCATGCAGATGTAGATGTAGAGAGGCCTCCACAGTGACTGACTGCTTAACGAGCTTTGTTTCATAATTTCCAGTGATAGATTGCAGCGTTCCTTATACTCTCTGGGATGTTGTTCTAGATAATTCTGATTTTGTAACAGAGTAACTTGTTTACGATCTAATGTCAAGCTGAAAGTTTCTTTCAGGAGAGCAACGAGTGGCTTCGCATGAGGAGATACTAGGTAACTGTGAAGGAGGTTCTCAACGAAGTGCCCTAGTTGAGCGGTCGGCGTCTGCGCTACGAGAGTGAGGGGATGTGGAACATAGACGAAATCTGGATTTGGGGGGGGGGGGGGGGGCAGCAGCACCACTGCCGCTCAATCTCATGTGGAAACGGCCCGTGGGATATTGCTTGGATGAGTCATCACCTTTTTCTTCCTGTGGTACAGCACAAATGTTCGATTAAATTAGTCGTTTAACTTTGAAAATCTCAGTCACTCTTGGAAGATTTGAATACACTTTCATACCGGGTAGCTATAATTAAAGTGCAGCCACTCATAGAGGTCCAATGAAGGCTGTAATTATCGTATTGCAGTGAAGTTTGGCAGATATTCTCACTCGTTAATGCGGAACTGATTTACGCTGGGGAAAAAAGTTTCAATTTTGACCAACAGGTGCAAATCTGGCTCTGTGAATGCAAGGAAGATGTATAGGAATGTTTCCGTATGTAATGGATTAGAAACGGGACGTCGCGTCGGCAGAAAAGGTACCACAAGAGAGAAAAGCATAATGTTGATTTGATTATTAACTGCCGCTTACGAAATTTGTTCAGTATGAGCACTGGAGATGTCTAGATTTTCTGTACAGCGCCGTATTTGCAGCTGCTGGTCAAAATTGGTACTAATTTTTTTCCAGTGTGAATTGGTTCCACATTAGCATATCTACCAAGTTCCGCTGTCATACGGTAATTACAGTCTACACTGGACTTCTGTGAGTAAAAATTTGGAAATTTGTGGTAAAGTCCTATGGGACCAAACTACTGAGGTCATCGGTCCCTAGGCTTACACTCTAATTAATCTAACTTAAATGAACTTGCGCTAAGGGCAACACAAACACCCATGCCCGAGAGAGGACTCGAACCTCCGACGGGAGGAGCCACTCGAACAGTGGCAAGACGCCTCAAACCGCGCGGCTCCTCTGTGAATAGGTGCAATTTAATTATAACCCCCGGGTAAGTTGCCATCAGAAAACAACCGCACCTCGCAGAATGTCAAAAATTGGGCCAGAATTAAAATTTAGCAAAATACATTCCACAGATTTTTTGGTGATAGCTGTTTACGGGGACCGAAAGGAGCAACAAAGCTCAGACAGTTTCGTAGGTGTTCTATAGGAAGAGTAACCTGAAGAAAAATCCAGTGTTTAGGGGATCAGTAGAATGTTAATATTCAGGAATACGTACTTGCCTATAACACAATGTTGTAGCGTAATTGTTCCAGAAGGAGCTAAGAAACAAGGTTGCTTAAAATTAATAAAACACACACCAATTACAAGACTTACGGTTGATTTAGAAACAAAAGCGTATGATGGGACCGTAAAAATAATTAATTTACTACAGCAGTATGTTTTAATAACGAATTCCTTAAAAGTCATCCGTTTAGTGAAACACCCATAGGTCCAAAGCCACATGGCATACGCTAAAAACTATCCAAAAAGAAAGAAGGTATATATCGAGGACACTCAGGGCTGGGTACTGTATTCCATAACGTAGCAAATATTTATGGCAAAATAATCGTACACGATATTGACTTGTTCACTGTATCCGCAAATTTGTTCTAGAAAATGAATTGTGACTTTATAGGAACACTGGGATTGTATATCTATGTTGAGAAACATACACACACACACACACACACACACACACACACACACACACACATTCATACATACATACAGCCTAGAGAAAGATGTACACACGGCTACAGGTATTTGACACTTGATTATAAAATAACTTTTATATGGTGAATTAATTTTACCAAATATGACAGTTAGTTACTCAGTTATTTACATATTCTGTGTATCATCATGGCGACCACTCTCTATGACAGGGAATGGGTCATTTTACATTTATATATCAGACCACCATCGATTTCAAATGACAGGTTGAATGGGTATTAACATGGTGGAGGTACACGTGTTATATTTGCTCAAATATCTGCATCAAATGAAGAAATCTTGAATGAAAACATGTGTTGGGTCGCACTATTTGGTAAAGGTTCTGACGTGCAGATCTGCTACAATATCAATTATTTACTCAAAGCAGACTATATGCTGAAACCATCTATGTACACGTTGCCACGCGGTGTTGGTTGATGTAGGTGGCAGAACTATAAAATGCTGAATTTTTCTACAGAACGAATAATGTTCCACGTCGCCAGCTGCCCACCGTGACTTCTCCGAAATACTGAAATAATTGAATTGAACTTACAGTGCATTTTAGTTTTGATGACACTGTTCCAATAATCTCAAGTTGTCTTATATTAGCTTCTTTAAATTTTGAATTTACACGGATGACAATTCTGTCCTGTCTGCTGAAAGTTCTGTAGATATTTGTGGAGATAGCATGCTCTCGAAGCAAGCAGTTTAGGATCAGCATATTTTGACACGAAATGACATTGTTTACAAAACAAAACGCCGATCCTAGCGGTGTTAAATTAGGTAGCAAAAGGGAAGTCTCCCTCATAGTCGCCATAATTCTTTAACTAGCTTATGTTCAGGACTCTCTTGTGCTTTTGCAGAAAAGTGCGAAATGACAACGGAATCTGAAGAGGTCGACAAGTTATAAACACACCTAATAACGTGTAAAGCTCTTGGGCCTCTGGCAGAACGCTTGTCGAAATATTTTGGTGAGTCAATATTTTATATTTTCAGTATTTCTAATATCATTTTATATTTGAGTTTATTATTTTCATACCCTCATGCGCCGTTTAGGACCTAGAGACCAAGGCACCATCAGTCTCAGAACAGAAATGAAATTAACGCCTGTCTAGGAAATTTAATTTAGGAACCTAGTCTCG
This sequence comes from Schistocerca piceifrons, assembly GCF_021461385.2. NCBI lineage: Eukaryota > Metazoa > Arthropoda > Insecta > Orthoptera > Acrididae > Schistocerca > Schistocerca piceifrons. The sequence goes on along the minus strand of NC_060149.1, from coordinate 214,114,076 downwards.
ATGGTTCAAATGTTGGTCGTTCGTGAGACTAATTTACTTACATCTGTCATTTGAAGATGAGCGAATAATGTTACACCACCTCTACACAAGAAACGTTCACAAATCTAGCGGAAGTTTCTTCTTTCATCAAATAACATTCTGTGAATTATCCAGAGTTTCCATCATAGAAAACTTAAACATTATCTGTGCCTCTAGAAACCGTACTCGCTTCCTGTACTTTTCTCAACCAAATACAAAATACCGACTGTTGCATATAATTTTCTGCACTTCTCTTTTTTTTCTTAGTACACTCCAAATTCATTTACTGTTTATTTTACATTATGAAGTGTTGTATCCTTCAATTATTACACGTAGCACTCTGTAGTTCCACACAATTCCTAGTTGTTGAGGATCTAAGATTGGAAAAAAACCTTGCCTAGGTCTTTGAGTAGCATTCCAGGCGTGTAGAGGATCACGACGAAGACTCATGCGCTACCATCTCGTCGGCTTCATAGGTAATGTGTCATTTTGTTCTTCCATAGATTCGTCATTTTGTTACATCCAGCAGATACGATGAACTCCTGGTGACGCAGTGGCGGCATTTTTATGGCAAAGATAGTGGGCAAAGTAGTTTTACATTGTACCGTATTAACATATACGGCGCAAGCCAAACGTAATAAATGCATTAGTCGGCACTTTTCTTCAAATGAGGGACTACGTTTGTCCAGGTCATATCCACAGGCCGAAAAAGTCTGACAAATGTTGAGCTGCCCTTGCATTGCACATATTACCACATGCACACAGTCTTATTGGTCTGAAAAGCACATTTCTGTACCTACTAATTCAGGAAAGTAGAATATATTTTCAGCGTTTGTAAGTAATCTTTTATGAGTGATTATTGAACCAGATGGGAGGGCAGGACGTGTAAAACTTCAGTTAAAGATTACCAGTGCTGTTAGAATCCACGATATTTACCACATACGATATAAATGTCTAAACTAGCAATTTCGTAGTTATGGTGGGGTTTAAAAACTCTTGTTGAAATAGAGGCAAAGGAATGACTAACTCTGTTATTAAGAACAGCGGGTAAGTAGTCAATAGAAGTCTTGGATGAATTACTCCGGTATCAGTTTGAAAATACAGGAACTTTAAATCAGAATGAAAAGATGGGGATTTAATTACAGTCTTTCCCATACAAGATTCTAATTATTTAATTACTTTCCCCGCTTGTATCAGTTTCGAAATCGCTTCATAAGGCTGTACGGAACGATTTTAACGTTGGTTGATGTTATATAACAAAAAAATATTAGTAGCAAATCCACCCGATGGTATGAAACAGTGTGCATATTGTCACGATATGCGACGATATTCATGCGGGCCAAATCTCGCTCTAAATGTTAGCTTACTATGAACTGTGCCGTGGCTTTCCAGATTTTACTTTCAGGCTCTAAGCAACAGCCACCAAAACACTAAAGCAGTTACATAACTAAGGTGTCACAAATACATATAGCGAGAAAACAGAGACGGCCGCTGTGGCCGAGCGGTTCTCTGTGCTTCAGTCCGGAACCGCGCTGCTGCTACGGTCGCAGGTTCGAATCCTGCCTCGGGCATGGATGTGTGTGTTGTCCTTAGGTTAGTTAGGTTTAAGTAGTTGTAAGTCTAGGGGACTGATGATCTCACATGTTAAGTCCCATAGTGCTCAGAGCCATCTGATTTTGAGAAAACAGACGATAGGGGACTGATGACCTCACATGTTAAGTCCCATAGTGCTCAGAGCCATCTGATTTTGAGAAAACAGACGATACCGGTTGTAGTACACAACACTTCTCATCTAGTAATGGCAAGGTTCGATGTTATTGTGGTATTGAGGCTCTGCTACTGTTCAGGAGTATTTCGGCTCTCATACTATCAGAGGATTCTGCGCGAGTCCTTTGGTTCTTCCTTTCCTCAGTCTGTTACTCATAAGTAGCTTAGACTGGGTCTGTGACAATGATGACCAATTCACTATAGTTAATTTTCACTCAACACCGTGTACTTGTCTCGGATTCGGAAGAATTGGTGAAAATGACAGAAGAGGTGGTTGAGCGAAATTCCTATTAAAAATTTTGTACGGTAGTTTCCTGTGTTAAATGCCAAAGGTCCTGCAATATCATTAGTTGGACAAATATAAAATACGGTTGGTGCTTCGTTCACCATAGACGGCCATGAAGCTAAGGTCTTCGTGCTTTCTGACATAAATAGATTATGTGCTGTCATTGGATAACCCTCCCTCTCCCACCACCCTTTTGTGCTACTTTTTACACATTTAAATGCATCCGCCAGAGCAAGGACATACATCACACCATCTACAACAAACGATGGTTGTAGAAGGGCAACTGTATTGGTACCACTGCCCATTTGTACTGTTCCTACCATAGCAAGTTTCTCGTAGCCTCCCATAGGTCGAAGGTAATTATCGTTTTGTGCAATCAGTCTCACCGTAAAATTACGACGAAAGTTAAGTCAAGACGTTACCTGCCTAACAAAAGAAAAAAGATGGTGTCAAATTTTCTATATAACAAGATTCGGAGATACTGAAAAAAAGATTCTTTTCATTAACAATACCCTTTTCCATTCACCACATGGAATCAGGACTTTATATTCTGCGATAACAAGTGAAATTACTTGTTGCAGGGACTTCAAGACATCCGGAAATCGTTATTTAATAATACTAAGAAAATCTAAAAAGTAGTTGTGAATTAATGGTTGAAATGGCTCTGAGCACTATGGGACTTAACTTCTGAGGTCATCAGTCCCCTAGAACTTAGAACTTCTTAAACCTAACTAACCTAAGGACATCACACATATCCATGCCCGAGGCAGGATTCGAACCTGCGACCGTAGCGCTCGCGTGGTTCCAGACTGTAGCACCTAGAACCGCTCGGCCACCCAGGCCGGCTGTGAATTAATGCTGCTTCCTATCTTTGGTGGCTCTATTTTGCAAACTTGTGAGCTAATATATTCAAATTATATTACCTTGACCAATAGGAACACGCGGTTGTAAAATAACAACAAATTAAGTGTCTCGACCAAGACACTGATTCTTAGCTGTCGGCAAGACAATTTTGCAGTTTGTAGTTTTCAGGTAAATGGTGCTAAAGAGCCGGTAACCAGAAATGGAAACACTTACCTCTCAGGCTTCGGACACCATATGGCTACATGTGTAACACATTGCGTATTCATATTACGGAAAGGCGGTAGCTGGACTCACAATGAATAAGTGTTCAGCGTAAACAACAACATAGTAACTGGACATGATCTCAAAATTCTGCGGGTCAATCTCTCTAACATATTGGCCTACCTGATTTTCCTTTGTTGGCACAGATGAATATAAGGACCTTTTAAGTAATCTGTGGACGATTCCTTCTCCATCCCTTGTCTGTTCTGATTAAGAATTCCTTTCGGAATGAGTTCTCGGTAGTCAAGCGATGTGGTGTGCAAGATATGACAATGATAGGTTGGAAATTTCCGTATGGTCTTCCTGATTTTCGTTTTCATGGTTTTTCTAAATCAGTTTGTCATGCTCGGTACTTTTATTTTCCGCCGGATGGAGACATGATTCTGTGATCTCTGGTATCTCATCATTTATGAGAACCGTGGATACATAATTTGTGCATGAGAAAATTCGAGGAAATGTGGTTATGACACGTCGTTTCTTTATTTGATCATTACATCGCAAACTTTAAAGGATTATCATTAAAAGAGCGAAAGTTGTTCTTGATGTTGCACAGATAAAATAAATAGATGAAGAGTGGAGCTCTACAAGCGCTCCGAAGACTCCGTGGTACACACGCTTGTTGTGAAAACGAACGCTGAATTAACAGGGATTGGGGCCAGCAAGTTAAATTAGACGGACCGTGCTTCGCGCACCGGAGAGTTAATAAAAGTTAACGCAGTGAGTGAAGTCCATCGGTCTGATGCGGTCGCACGCTCTCAAACGGGAAGTTAATTGATCGATGGCTTAATCGTATGCATACCAGTTCAGTGAAACCTTTTTCTTTTTTTAGGGGAAAATGAGTAAGTATTCCAGATATCTAAAGATTAAGTCGGAAAACGAATATAGATGTTTTCGAGGTAACTTGAATGCCGAAAGTCTCTAACAATTTATTCGTGTCAGAACTGATTTGTTGGCCATTTGCAGTGACGAGACGTCTGCAGATTTTTTACTTCCATAGAATTAAAGAGGAGCAGCCAACGCTGCCGAGGGCGTGGCTACCCACGATCAATATCGATGCTTAGAAAATTTGCTTTCCGTGTTCTATTCCACTTTATGCTCTCCCATACTGGCCGTTAAATTTTCCGTAGCACAGGAATAAAATTTTTAAGTAAGAAGCCGTGGCTATCGTTATCATGCTTGTAAATTAAAAACATCAATGAATGCTATCTATTGGGGTTTACGATAAAAAATAAAAGTAATAATAGAGAACACAAATGCATAGAAAGTTAATGAGGTCATTAGAGGCGGAGGACCAGCTGAGATGGAGGAGGGGAAGTGAAGGAAGCCTTTTGATAGGGACTACGGCGGAATTCACCTTAAAAATATTGAGAAGCTACGTACCACCTAAACCTGAATGTCAGGTTAGAGATTTGAGCCTACTACTTCTGATTACGAGTCCAGTGTCCGAAACATTGATGCAGTAAGCTCCCTACCTAAATCAATGAGAATCCCAGAAGATATAGGTCACATGTAAAATTGCTGCTGAGGTAGAATGTTGTTATTCAGTTTCTTGTTGATTAATTTCACGATGAAAGACAAATGACTAAAGTGAAATCCATGTGATTGTATTTTCTCATTGTGAGAAGAAAGAAGGAGCGATTTGTTTTTCTGGATAAAAACATTCTAAAGCCAAGATCGCACAAATATTTCTTTATTTAAAACAACCGGTTTCGACAGACTTTGCTGTCATCTTCAGGTCTTAACTCTTTTTGTTATGAAACGTATTGATTTTAAGTTGGACCTCACGCCATGTTGTCGTGTGCAAAAAAACTGTACTTAATAAAACATTTGTTGTAACTAAAATATTTGAAAATACAAAGCGACTTGGTGCACCTTATACGCCGTTTAAGGTGGATTTTCAATGTTCAGAATATTTACAGCTTGTGTAAACAGATGTGCTACTGTGTACGGTGTTCCTGTGATGTAACAGTCATTGTGAGCGGTATGTGGACATGGCTCTACACGAAGTATTTCAAACACAAGCGTTCAAGTGGATTCCATCTTCGTAACTTTTTGAAAGAACTCTATGTCATAGCACACTGTATACCACGAAGAAATTGGCGATCCTAAGGAATAAGCATGGTTTTCTCGAGAACTCTTGACACACAGAACCTAATATTTTTCTGGACGGCGAATGTTCATCAGAAACGATATAATCTCACATGCGATTCAAGGAAGCGTTATTGAGGCACTTATGTCCTCGACATACATGCAATACAATACCATCTGATTTTACACAGGCAAACTGCTGTCTTCGGAGAACTATTAGAACTAAGTAACTGTATGGAAATTCGGAATCACTTAGCAAAATAAATTCCGTGACGTTACGATCGACATTTCACCTTCAAATGGCTCTGAGCACTATGGGACTCAACTGCTGTGGTCATCAGTCCCCTAGAACTTAGAACTACTTAAACCTAACTAACCTAAGGACATCACACACATCCATGCCCGAGGCAGGATTCGAACCTGCGACCGTAGCAGTCGCACGGTTCCGGACTGCGCGCCTAGAACCGCGAGACCACCGCGGCCGGCGACATTTCACCCTAAATATTGATAAACGCTAGGTAAACAACAGAAATGGATTACAGCGCTTTTGGTATTCCTATGGCCTCACTGAAGTAGTTAAAAATTCTAGTCGTAATGTTCCCAAGTGATATGAAGTATAACGAATCTATTATATTAGTTGCAGGCTGGACAAATTCATTTTACAAAATTCTGGAAAACTAGCACATTGTAGAGGTGTCCAAGACTGCTATTGTGTAAGCTCCAGTAGTAGTGACATCTACTACTACGATATGAACGAAAGGGTGGAAGATTCAGAGTTCTACAGCTGTAGCGGACCACTTAGTCACTGCGAGAGCGTTAAAGGGCTAGTCACGGAACTTAAATCGGTTAATTGAAGTCACTGCGAGAGCGTCAGAGAGATGCTCACGGTGGAGAAAGATTTTCTTCTCGCGAAAGACTGTTGGATGTATCTAGAGAACTTGCATACAAGAGAGAGTCCATGAACTGGTTCTGTTGCTTCCACGCTAAATATAACTTAAATCTCATGAGGATAACATAAGGGAGAACAGGGCGTGTAGGAAGAATACGGACTATCTAGTCTTCGTGTTTACATTGAGGAAGGAATTGCCTCTTCACCCACCGTTGACAATACAGTGCAAATGCGTAGCAGATGACTTAGCCAAGTTTTGAACCTGGCGTCTTCCGACTGGAAGTCGAGTGCTTTGCATCTGCAACACTTTGTTCGATGACTGAGTAATCGTAATGTAAACAATTCGTATGTTCTCCTTTACAGTGTCAAAAATAACTGTTTAATTAGTTTCCTTTCGATACTTTAAATTCGTCTGTGTAAAACACATGCGTTTAATGTCAGTATTCTGAAGAAGAGAGACATGAAAAAACAGTAGTTGTGTTAGAATCCACAATAGTCACTATGCGTTCAACACTGTCTACATGCTCAGGCATGCATAACTGACAACGAATTCGAATGAAAAGTGACATGTGTTGAAGAAATCTTCCGACAAGTACACCAACTGTTGGCGAGAAGGTAGAAATAAAATACTGTGATATTCACATCACAGATCCGTGTGGCGTTACGAAATCGATTTAGACAACACAGATGTTAGAGGAAAGGACTGATGTCTTTGGGAGGGACAGTAGTGGTAACCATAGAAACGGGAGGGGAGCTCCATGTATCACGCTAATTGGTTCAATCCCTTCTGACTTTGTTGGATCGATAGTGGGGTCATGGGCCTCGTGCTGGCAGCTGCTCACTTTAGATAACTCGCCATCTGTTTATAATACCCACAGAAGGCCAGCAGAGCCTTAATATCGTCTTTGCAGTTCGTAGGGACATTTGAATCAGCGGCGAGCGATAACAGAGCCGAAGTGCAATCCAAAAACAAAAGTACGCTGATCTGCTGATGGACGTTAGGGTTTTGCGTTATAACTGATCGATTATCGCTCTCCCTCTCTCTCTCTCTCTCTTGTTCACAGATTCACGGATAAGTTAGTATTTTGTAGTTATAATATTAATAAATTTTGCGTTTAAGAAAGCGTTCATGCAGGACAATCGTACAAACATACCGTCGTTTGATCAACGCACAAACTCACCTATGGAGGACCCAGTAATATGCATCCCTGGCGTAGAGAAACAACCGAAAGAGGTGAAAACAGATAAGTCACCAGGTCCGGATGGAATACCCATCCGATTTTACAAAGAGTACTGTACAACATTCGCCACTCACTTAACTTGCATTTATCTCGAATCTCTCGCCCAGCGCAAAGTCCCAAGCGACCTGCAAACTTACACACCAATATGCTTAACAGCGGTTTGCTGCAGAATTCTTTAACATATTCTCAGTTCGAATATAATAAATTTGCTTCTGTTCACAATTCGGTTTGCCCTTCTCTCACATGACGTACTACCAACTATGGATGATGTGCAACATGCAGATTGCATATTCCTATACTTCAGAAAAGCATTTGACGGCGTGCCCCACTGCAGACTGTTGACAAAGGTACGGGAGTATTGACTAGGTTTCCAGATATGTGAGTGGCTCGAGGACTCCTAAGTAACAGAACCATGCTGCCAACGTCCATTTCGCGTAATGGCCATGACTGTAAGATTAGAGAAATTAGGACCCGTATAGAGGCACACAGACAGTCGTTATTTCCTCGCTCTATTAGCGAATGGGACAGGAGATGTATAAAGCAAGCTTCAAAACACGATGTAGTTATGTATTCTATAATCTCACGTACCACCGAAAGCAACTTATTTTTGTAACGGGCAGAACTAATAAAATCTACAACAGTAGCTTTTCTCTGAAATGAATATCTGTTATCGCAGGTTATAGATACAATGACAAATATACGAATACAGCTGTCAGTAATGGAGTGAAATAATACATTTTATTGGTTGGCTGCTAGTACACGGTTAAATATAAGCGGCATTCAAACGAAACCCAGTCACTAGTGTAAAGTAACGGTAACGATTTTATTAACTCGAAAATGTAGTTATACACAGTACACATACTCAAAAATAGTCGCCAAAACTGTTGGCACATTTATCCCATTGCGACACTAGCCGGTCGATTCCATCCTTGAAGAAGATAGTAGGCGGCTGTCGGATCCAGCCCTGGACCCAGTCACACACTTCGTCGTCCGTTGCGAATCGATGTCGTCCACTGTGATTCTGCGGTTGTCCGAGACTAAAGCATTCACATCCGCAACCATTTCCGGTGTGATGACATGATGAGCCTGTCGAGGAGGAGCTTCATCTTCCAGTGACTCGTGTCCCTGAAGAAATCGTTTGCGCCATTCCACAACACTTGAACGACTCCGACTGTGCTCACCATACACAGCCGAACCGTCGATACATTTCACGGCCTCCAACTCCCGCCGCCGCCAAAAAATCGAATCACTCCTCGTTGTTCCTGCTCAGTTGCCTGCATGTTCGGTAGTGGAAGATAACTTGTATGATCACCTTCTCTTCGGCGTGAAACCACACTGACGCTATGAAACATCAAACGGTGCGCACGCGTCAGTCTCTCTACCAATAGATGGAGCTACCATACCCGCAGTTACGTGGTGCCACCTTACGTGTAAGGCAAAGGTAGACGCACTGACCAGGTTTTTTCACTCTGCAGCGGAGTGTGCGCTGATATGAAACTTCCTGGCAAATTAAAACGGTGTGCCGGACCGAGACTCAAACGAACCTCATAAAAACAAAGCGAACTCTTAAATTCACACACGTTCTGAACATACATGTTTAATAAGTGAAAGAAAGAACATAATTTTTTTTCATGCAAGCCAGGAAAGCATCGTCTTCCAAAACAAGTATCTGCTTTTTACGTCGCGAATGCTGTGGCGTTTTCATCGGACTTCTTAAAATAATAATAATCTCACAACATTATTTTAGTTTGTTATTGGTGTTTCTCACTGAGTCCCTTAATGCCACTGAAGATTACCGTCAAGCATAACACTTTGTCAGCAAACGTGGCAGTCTCATTTGTAATTACTGTACAAGATGGGACAACGGAATGAGCTTTCGAATGTCCTGTGAGAGTTTTTCGCGATTTTCCTAAATCCTTTTCTTAAGTGCAATAAGGGGAAAACACCCCATCCAAGAAAAACATCCACACACTGTAACACAAAATTCTCCGTACTTCACTTTTGGCATTACATATGATAGCGGACAACGTTTTCTAGGCATTTGCCGTACGCAAACCCGTCCTTCGGATTGTCACAGAGTATAGCCTGATTTATCAATTAAAATCATTCGTCTCCAAACATCCACTGTCCAGTAGCGTCATTGTTTACACCACTCCAAGCGCCTCTTAACATGAGCCTCTTAACATGATAATAAGAGATGGGGCCCCTCCACGCCCGCACCAACGTGGTGACCAAACCAAAAGTTCTACTGTCACCTCCGTAAACATGTTAGTTGTCTAGTGAGTGGATCACAGGATGCTGGGCTGTGATGATGTCCGTGCGTCTGGGTAAGGCTACGCATTAACACGGTCCATCAGGTGATAGATAGTGGACGAAACGCGAGTGAGGGTAGCGATTTGAAGAGCAGAGGGAAAAAAGTGCCATGGCTCGTGCCGTGGGAAAAAAACCTCTGCGACAGTGGGATGGGTAGTAAGAGCAGTAGTGGCTTACTAGCTGCGATAGCTCATGCAAGGTTGGATTTTTTAGTATAGGTATCATGCATCATTACCATGACAAGTGATGGCGATGTGTCCCAGTTGCTGCTGCTGCTGCATTCCTGGAACAATCAAGATCGTTATACAGTAGTGGGAGATCGGCCATAGATCATCTCACTGTGTGGGGGTGTGTGGAGCTTGTTTGCATGCAGTGTGCGGTACGGCTTCCCTGTGTGGTGCCAGTTATTCGGCAGTGTATTCCAGCTGGATATCCAGTAATGGCATCTGATTAACAGGGGCTCGCCTGTGCCGTTATGTTTGCGTATGCTTGGCCATAGATGTTATGTCCTTACAAGTATGTCTTTTGGTCTTTTATGTTTCCATCTATGGTTGTGGTCGTAGTTCCCCAGATTCAGAATAAACGGGTTCTGCGAATGTCTGGAGTTTTCTTAACATGAGCCAATGAGTGGCCCCATGAGGAAGCTGTTCTTCCTTTGTACCCAATTCTTTTTAACTCCCTACGCACAGTCATCGTGCTAGCTGCTTTGATGATAGCACTTTTGTACTCAAACTGATTCTTTGCGATTTTTAACATCCACCTCCGCAATGCTTGTCCGTCAGTACACGACGACGCCGGCCGCGGTGGTCTAGCGGTTCTAGACGCTCAGTCCGGAACCGCGCGACTGCTACGGTCGCAGGTTCGAATCCTGCCTCGGGCATGGATGTGTGTGATGTCCTTAGGTTAATTAGGTTTAAGTAGTTCTAAGTTCTAGGGGACTGATGACGACAGATGTTAAGTCCCACAGTGCTCAGAGCCATTTGAACCATTAGTACACGACGCCTGCCTGGTATTGGCTCAGCCGTGGCAGCTCCTACGAATTTCCTTCTCACCGTTTCATCACCAACAGTGGACTCAGACAGCTTCAGAATTGTTAAAATGTTTACTCAGGTGACATACGATGACTAGGCCACGCTGGAAGTGAATGAGCTGCTGTGACTGACCCATTATGATGTTACTGCTTCTCTGCAGACAAAGCGATACTCCCCGCCACTATCTATTTATAACGGCGGGTCCGCCTCTCGCGACATTAGTGGCCAATTGTACATCACATAGGGGGCCCGGATACTTTTGACCAGATAGTGTAGATTGGCGTATCTTGACCAAAAACGGCTTTTCTGTAGCATCTTCCATTGGGGTTTGCCTTGATGATTGAATTACAGTTCCTTAGTGCACTTCCAATAAATCCTCAACTGACATCTTCCTTCCACGGTGTTGTCAGTGACTAAACACCGATCATATAGACAAAGTATATAGGATCTTTTCGTCTATTTACACCCATTACGTTAGTAAGATCTGCCAATCATTACAGGAGGAGTATAAATTACGCGTTGTCTTGTTGGAAGTCAGATCTGGAAGCTGGAGAGACCTGAAGTGATTGAATAAGAGTCCCAACTGTTCTTTCCAGCAACCTGTCGTCTTGTAAAGTGGCGTCCCCAGCGCAGAAGACAGTTCGTCGGCCGTGGGATCTTCTTCGGCGGAGGCTGCTATGCTGTCTTCTCGAACTTCAACCCGTGTTTGTGCTTTTTTTTGTGGGATCCCTCTTGCCCAGGTTAGTCTCTGTCTCTACAGAGGGCAATATCTGTAGTACTGACAATGATGGTAGGCGACACCTCTCATTAATGTATCCTGTTTGTTTATATCTTAAAATATCACTTTTCACACTGCCTTCTACAACACTCGACATAGCTTTCTTAATAGTACGGTAACTTATCTGACAACTTCCGATACAGAGTACGACATGTTCGCCCGAAACAGTGTTGCACGTCCGGCTCTGAAGAACACCCGAAACAGAGTGACTAGCGCAGCCGAAGTTCTTCGTCTCCCAGGCGCGCCAAAGCGACCCGAAGGTGTCTGTAGCACTTCGGTTGTAATACCATTAATCTTATGTTTCTCAAAACTAGTGAAATTTAATAAACAAAAATGATATACTCGTAGGGTAACCATGAAAGACTGTCATACTGAAAACTCTGTTAAGTACAATGAAAAGTATGTAAATAATTAATAAGAGAAGTTAGGCATTTTGGCGCCTAACACCCGAATGTGCCGACAAACCAGAAGCAATTCAGTACAATCGGCGGACTCTCCCACGGGAATAGCACATACTGTAACATTTGCTGCTTGTACCTCACTCAACTTTTGTACCATACGCTACTTCACGTGTATCAAACTGCATCAAGCGAGCTTCTAGCAAGATAAAATATTGGCGGCCATAGTCGGGAATATCACAGGGGCAAATCATCTTAAAGTGTTCCTGCTTTTCGTAACATTTTTCGTATAATTTTAACTCAATTTAAATTGCACTGTTGTGTCAGAACAGCTGCAGATATTTAAGTGTTGTCTTTCGAATCGCTTGAACGTGTCGCGAACTGTAACGATCGTATAATACTTCCCAGAGACACAACTGATACCACTTTCGTTTCTGAAGGTATCATTCCATTACGAACGACATACTGGGCGCGTTCTGCTAGGAAATCTGCAGTCCCATAGCATCGCTGTTGCGATATACGAAAAGTGCGAGTTTTTATTTCTTTTTAACTTTTTATCAGGCGGCGCTGTGGAAGCGTATTAAATTCGTACTGAAAGTCAAGGAGTGCAGCTAATACTTGGGCTTCGCTGTTCCTCACCTTCAGGAACTCATGAACGAACAGAGCTAGCTGAGTTTCAGGTGACAAGTTCCTACAAAATACATGTTGATTCCCATACAGGAATTTATTAGTCACTATTATAAATCATCATAACTAAATCCAAAGCATATTCCTTAAATCTACAGGAAAGTGACGTGAATGAGATAAGTTTGTAGCTCTGCACACACGTCCTACGCCCTTCTTAAAGATGTAGCTAACGCACCTGGAAACTAAGAACAGAAGCTTGAATGTATCAGAAAACTTTAATAGTCGTAGCCTATTGCTCACATCAGCGTGACCGACCGAGATGCCGTAGTAGTTAGCACAATGGACTCGTATTCGGGAGCACGACAGTTGAAAATCGCATCCAGCATCCAGATTTACGTTTTCTGTGATTTCCCTAAACCGTTAGAGGCAAATGCAGGGATGGTTCCTTTGCAAGGGCAGGGTCGATTTCCTTCACCATCTTTGACACAATCAGAGCTTGTGCTCCGTCTCTAATGACCTCTATGTCGACGGGACGTTAAATCCAATCTTGCTTTACATTAGCGTGACATTCTTAGCTCCTGCAGTCATTGACAGTGAACTCATTACGGAATAGGCAGGTTAGAAAGATCCTGAGTTCTTGTCCCATGTCTCTTTTAACTTGTAAACAGCTTCAGCTATGATAACAGCGAAGCATCTCTCAAAGGTTAATTGTTTTGTGCTGCGACACTCAATACGTACCTGTGTGGACTCTAGATGTGAGTTCCCCGCGGTTTGCCTGAATATCTTTAGATCAGTGTCATGATAATTCTTTCAACAGGTCGTGACTGATTTATTTGATCATACTTGTACATTTGGTGTACAGCTTGTCTGTGGCCTCAGAATAATGTGCTGTAGTGGTTTCCTTCCTTTGTTAAATACATCCTGTCTCTCCGTCTCTAATGACCTGGTCGTGGACGCGACGTTACTCCCGAAGCTTCTTTTATTCCTGATTACCTCTACGCCAAAAGCTAAATACGCCCTCTTCTGTCTGTAATATTATTCATTGGCGTTTGGAGGGTAACAAAAGAAGAAAAACACTTTTCCTGTTGCCCAGTACCCTAGGCGTACATTGTCCGACAACTAGAATTATTTTTAAGTGAAGTTGCTTTCGTCATGTCTAGACGCGTAGCGTTTATTTGTGTAGTAAAACGAAACAGAAAAACAAAAGACAGTTTGAGCATACAATGCAGTCTTCAACGGCCAAGATTTGCTTCCTTGGTGAATTTTGTTTTATGCGCACTAGGCCGTGATCCATGTTAATATTTTAGAAGGCACGTGGGAGAAGAGATCTCATTTTCCTAATTCTCCCAGCTTTTTGCTACGATGTAGAAACAGCTCGACAACACCGAATTTTCTGTGGTCGAAGGGAAGCTTCATTTCAGCAGCTACACATCGGATCTACAACTGCAGAGTCAGTGCTGCTCCGAGAGCGCATCTAATTCATGCGACGCGATATGGCCACTGTGAATTGTAAGTTAATGAATAGAGCTACATATTTTCCTCAATAATATATGCGCCACAACATATGCCTGTGAGAATTCGCCATATTAGGCAGCGGTCTCATGGTGTCACGAGCCGCCCATTCCTGGGATACGTGCCGTTCCACTTGCTGAAGTTGTTTAAGCTTGAAACTGCGTTCTGAGTCTTTATTGCATCTGAAGATGTCTCCGACATTAGGCCCACACGACAAGAACGCAAAAGACAGTTTGCGAGCAACTCGAATATCGTAGTGCACAGTCTTCAACTGGTTCAAATGGCTCTGAGCACTATGGGACTTAACATCTGTGGCCATCAGTCCCCTAGAACTTAGAACTACTTAAACCTAACTAACCTAAGGACATCACACACATCCATGCCCGAGGCAGGATTCGAACCTGCGACCGTAGCAGTCGCGCGAGTGCACAGTCTTCCTTATGCCTGTAGGAAATTGGTTCTCCAAGAGAAGCTGACATGGAAAGAATAGAACAGATATTACAGGCAGATAACTACAGACATTAAAGCACTTTACCCATCGGCAGGCGGAAGTGAAAGAAGAAAAAGTATTTACGGATACCCTTGTTCACATATTTGGGATTCATGGACATCATCAGCCACTAATTGTAAATCGTCTTCCTCCCAAGTATTATGCTTCTCGCCATCTTTTCATTGGTAGACCTATCGATCTTACCGTTGGAGTGGTAGTATAGAATGGATTTTGAGATCCTCTTTGAGCTCGTTCGCTGCGGATGTTTTCTCCATATGTTCTGGTAGTTCTGAATATAATGTATGGTGGGTTCAATTTTAAGTTCCTTCAACGCATCTTCGTTCCTTTTGTGCACCCATTTGGTGTAATGAGCTATCTTTATTGTCCAGGCTTCACTGCCATAGTACAGGTCTTGCTAAGGTCCTATAAAGGCTTGTGTGTTCCTGGGTAAACGAAGGTTTCATTAAATTTTTAAAGATACATCGTTTTTGTCTGCCTGGTTGCTTTTTCAACTAGGTCTGACCTTCCATAAACATTAGTTTATAGCCTAAATGTGTGAATGTGTTCACTGTTTCAACTTTTTTTTTCAACGTATCTTATTTTGTACTTGGAATTTTTTCAAGAGGTCCAAAGCTTCTGATTTTTCTATATTGATGTCCATGCGGCATTTCGTTGATATAATCTGTAAATAGTGTACAGAATGCTGTAGGTCGTTCTCTGAAGATGCTA
The DNA here is from genome assembly GCF_021461385.2 of Schistocerca piceifrons. Classification (NCBI taxonomy): domain Eukaryota; kingdom Metazoa; phylum Arthropoda; class Insecta; order Orthoptera; family Acrididae; genus Schistocerca; species Schistocerca piceifrons. The sequence goes on along the minus strand of NC_060149.1, from coordinate 214,098,784 downwards.
CAACAGCTAAATCATCTGCAAAGTATACGCACGTTAGTACTATAATGCAGAACAAAACCGGATTTCATGCCGGCCTGAGTGACCGAGTGGTTCTAGGCGCTATAGTCTGGAACCGCGTGACCGCTACGGTCGCAGGTTCGAATCCTGCCCCGGGCATGGATGTTTGTGATGTCCTTAGGTTAGTTAGGTTTAAGTAGTTCTAAGTTCTAGGGGACTGATGACCTCAGAAGTTAAGTCCCATAGTGCTCAGAGCCATTTTGAACCGGATTTCATCAAAAAGATATTGAAGTTACGGTTAATTATTATTTAACAACATGTGTCAGACTTGTGTAGTAGTGAGTACCAGCGACTAAAACCGTCGTTGGCAAAGACTTATTCAGAATAATGCTCCACGCGGGTAATACGCTGTGGCACCTTTCCTCATCAACTTGTCGCATCTGCGCGCTCAGGCAATCCCATCAGCGGGCAGCTAGCAGCTGCGCGGCGCCCAGCAGCGAGTGACGTCACGCTGACGTGGCGACCGCCTGTTGTCCGTGCGTGTAGCGATCCGTAACTGCATTGTTTCCAATTGATTCCTGAGCATGAGGAGCTAGCAGCGCGTATCTGCGACCGTGCTAATGGATGAGAGGCAGTTACGGCCTACACTGCCATCGCAGTTATTGCCCGACCACCCCCCGAGGCATCTGACTGTGCACATATTTATTCTGATTATATCTGAAACCGGAGACCGAAATTGTTCCAAAAAATTGTTTTCGCAGTTGATGCTTCCCCACGCATCGTCACTCCGTCGACCAAAGCATTACCGGCAGATCACCGAGTTTTTCGAGAGAGTTTTTAACATGTCATACATTTCTCTACAGTTAGCAATTACTAATTCGAGGGTGGAAAAGAATTATTAGCGGTACAGTAACATCCATTCTATAACACTGAACTTTTTGAAACACATTCAGGCACTGTTGTTACAAATATGATTACTCTTACGCAGTGCTTCAGCCCACAGTTTCAGACACTGAGAAATATTAAACGACCAGGTTCGAATTGGAAAAGCTCTCGAGTGGCGGTTACAGATGTAACGACTCCCTTGGACTCATGTTGACGCCCGTTCGCCTCTGTTATGTAAGCGAATAATGGCTAGGATTCAGATTTTGCTTCACCATCTACGTTTGTATATACCAACATAGATTTCGCTATATACCGAAGGGCACTTACTAAGATCACATGTTTCCACTTCTGTTTCTTCCACGTGAAGCAAGTGGAAAAAATTAGTGGCTTTACTGTTCCAAATGTGTTCTGGCTTCCACAATTTAATCGCCTTCATTCTCATTCTACTCTACTGCTCGCATACCCCAATGCGAAGAGTGGTAGCCAGCAACAGAGCAGGCGAATATCAGCGATGAATCTATACGCCGGCTGAACGACCGCTGATGTTCTACACGTCATTCATTATGTCGGTTTGTCCACATCCATATAAACGTATACGTGCCACTACTACCATAATAACCTCAGATATCCGATAAGCCAAAAATAAAGTGAAGAACAGAAAAACAGAAATATTTCGTATACAAGTTCCTATCTCCAGCTTACGTTGATGTGAGAATATGGTGACGGGAAGTGCAACCAATAATAAATATCCGTGACGATCAAATCCCTGTCACGTATAAGCCTATAAATGCACAAAATGGACCAAAGGAAAATACGGGTGTGTTAGTTGTAAATAATAATACCTTGGCCAACACGATTAGATCAGTCAATATCTCCTAATGCATTCTTTTAAGACTGTTGTGTCTGATTCATATTTTACTAAAATCGCTCGGTTTATTGCATGGAGAAGGAAAAGGACACTCCAATTATGTAGAAAGAGGAAAAGCAGGGAGGTTGGAGTTAATATGCCGTCTAAGACGAAGTCGTCAGAGAATGAACACAAGATATGATCGAATTGGACAAGGATGAGGCAGCAAATCATTCTTAACGTTGCTTAGGTAAATTCAGATTATTTAGGGAAATTACAGAAAAACTAAACCAGAATCTTCGAACGGAAGTTTGAATTCCGCCCCTACCGACTTCGAGTCTCAAGTTTTAATCACAATGCCAAATGGCTTGGAGCGCACACCTAAACACGGGTCCCTCTATATTCTCTGCCAGTAATCATATCAATATGAACGAAGCTGATACATCATCCCGGCAACAAAGGAGTGCGTGCTTTCACAACTATGAATTCATTTCCAAACAGCTGACCATATTCGAAGATAGGAATAAGATAGTTTAGGAGCAACTGCAACCATAGAGAATGGCAGCACTTTGGTGCTATTCACAATTTCTTTCCACGAGGTGGATGCCTTCTCCAGACTAATGCGGTATTACTAGCATCAAGCACCCTCACACAACTCGCTTGTCTCAACGTGCAACTAAACTGTTGTATACTGTTGTCAGATACTGATTAGTCCGTTGTTTGAATAACAGCGTAGGTGAGGTGGAATTTGGTGACTATATCAGCATTTACCTAAATGACAGTGATAAAATTTATGAAAATCTGCTTTCCGGTGTCAGGATCTCATCAGTGCAGAGGTAAACGTTCTAATTGGAGCTAAAATTTTCTGCAGTGAATATCCAAATATGAGAAATAATTAGCAATTGCAAGAAAGTTATATATCTGTGCGAAACTGCCAAAGAGTAGGGCACAAGTCAATACTGACAAGGACAATCTCATATTTTGCCTTGCTTGCATCATCAACGTATACTGTTGTGAAGTAAAAATATTTATTCGGATAAAGAAACAGGTGTAATACAGGAGTTGGAGGAAAATATGGAAGCCTCGTGCGAAATGCAATGCTTGAACACAAATGCAGCTATCCAACCCTGCAGGTTGCGCTGCCGTATTTGACCACGATCGGCACCTGTACAGTGTTATCAATTCATTGCAAATGTCAGCGGTGGGCAGAAAGAGTAGTTCTGAGTGCATTATGTTGGAGCTAAGTGAATTCTAACATGAGCAAATTGTTGGTGCACGTAAGCTGGGTGCTTTCGTAACCAAGGGAGCCGAAATGTTTGCTGTTTCAAGAGGCACCGCATACAGCAGGAAACCAGAAAAACACCATCTGCTAAGTCACGACGCGTGCGGAAGTGTGCGTTGAAGGATCGTGGCATACGGTCACACTGAAGAGGATATGTGACGAAAAATAACAGGACTACAGCTGCAAAAGTCAGTGCAGAATGAATGCCGCACTCGGCAACCCTGTCAGCACCAAAACAACATTAAGGGAACTCCACAAGCAGGCCGAGCTGTAATTACAAAACAATTCATCAGTGATGCAAATACCCGTAACAGGAAAACGTGGGATCGACACCACAAAAGCCGGACTATGGACCAATGGAAGAATGTCGTTTCGTCGGGTGAGTCTCGTTTCACATCGTTTCCAAATTTTGGCCGGGTTTACGTCCTAAGAGCCGAATATGGCGGGGGTTCGCTGATGATTTGGTTCATAATGGCTCTGAGCACTATGGGACTTAACTTCTGAGGTCATCAGCCCCTAGAACTTAGACCTACTTAAACCTAACTAACCTAAGGACATCACACACATCCATGCCCGAGGCAGGATTCGAACCTGCGACCGTAGCGGTCGCGCGGTTCCAGACTGTAGCGCCTAGAACCGCTCGGCCACTGCGGCCGGCGGTGATGATTTGGGCAGCCATATTCTGGTATTCCATGGCGCATGGTTACTCTGTAAGATCGCATTACTGACAAGGCATACGTGACCATTTAGGCTGTTCAGGTCCGTCCCATGGTACAGTGTTTGTTCCCCAATGGTGACGCTGCGTTCCAAGACGGCAGGCCCCTGTTCACACCGCTTGCGTATTCCAGGAATGGTTTTGCGAGCACTAAGATGAATTGTCGCAGCTGCCCTGGCCATCATAGTCATCAGATCTCAATATTATTCCGCCTGTGTGGTCTGCTTTGGAGAGACTGACGAATGCTCGCTATTCACCTGCATCATCGTCACCTGGATACATTTTTTCCTTAAAAACTGTGTAGAACATGTATTTATGAATTAAGAGACGACTGGAAGCTGTTCTGAATACCAACGGGTTTCCTATACCGTGTTAGGCATGGCAATATGTTGCGTTTTTGCTGTTCCTGTATTTTTGTCCAACCCCTGTATGTTATGTGTGTACTAAGGAAACTTACCAAAGAAAGAAAATCATGCAATACACAATAAATAGTTCCTTCTTAGATTCAGTCTCATACGGTGAGTGTGATATGTTGGTAATCATTACTGTCTTTGCAGCCGGCAGTGAATGCAAAAGCCAATTTTAACTATGAGCGAAATAATTTTTAGCCTTCCATGTCTCTTCTGTTCTTTCGTTTGGTTCTTTATGATCCATACTAACTCGCTTGGTTGCGAAGAGTGCATTGCGGCAGTTACTGCCATCTCGTCGTCTTTTTACCTGTATCATCGACGATGAACCCTCGTCTAACGTCAAATTGCAACAAACAAGAACTTAACTTCAAGAAGAAACCATCGTGTGGTCGTTACTACGTGAACAATGCAAGTTGTGTCCCGAACTGTTTCGTTTACACTATTTGTATTCGTTAACTGTTGCAGTAGTGTGCCATCTCTTTGAAGGTACCTGAGTACGTGTAAACAGCACAGTGGCGCGAATCGGTTTATGATCACATGGTCATCAGGCTCAAGTGCCACTGAAAACCAGTGTACGAAATAAAATAGGCGAAGGACACACAGATAACACACTCACGCCCCCTCGGGAATGCTGTCTGATTCATTGGTAGGGATTAGTGTTAAACACTGAGAACCCGCCAGGTTAGCCGAGTGCGCTAACGCGCTGCTTCCTAGACTCGGGTTAGCGCGCCGGCCCCGGATCGAATCCGCCCGTCGGATTAACGACGAGGGCCGGTGTGCCAGCCAGCTTGGATGTGGTTTTTCGGCGGTTTTCCACATCACCCTAGGTGAATAGCCGTCTGATCCCCACGTCCCGCCTTAGTTACACGGCTCGCAGACATCTGAACACTTTCGCACTATTCCATGGATTATACTAGTCGTAGACAGTTGGGGTACACTAATTCATTGCCGGGGGGTACGGGGTGGTGGCAGGAAGGGCATCCGGCCACCTCTTCAACTAACATTGCCACATCCGATTATCCATGCCGACCCTGCGTATCCGCGGGAAAAAGGGCACAAGCAAAGGAAGAAGAAGAAGAAGAAGAAGAAGAAAAGAAAGTGTTAAACACTGAGTATAGCGTATTTGAGTCGAAAGTGTGTTTCAGGCCAACATTCACCTAACTGGGTGAAGCAAAGCGATATCAGCGCTATCGTGTGTGCCAGCGACGAGCTGTTCTTTGATTCAGTGGATGAATATTCTTCTTTCACGTGGCACCGCTATCCTATTCAGAAGAAAGTCTTTCAATCATTATGTTATTTGAGCTGTAGTAATGTCCTTAAAGAAGCACAAAAAATTGTTTCAAGATACGCTTAAAGTATTTGTAATAAGATCAGCATTCCAGGAGCAGAAATGTAACACGTACCGCCCTCGGGCCATGACCATCGTAGTTCTTCTGTTTGCTCGAGATGAAACAGTAGTCCGTTTGTACATAATAAACTGTTCTCACTAGCCTGGCTCACTACATCGTAACTGTACGTAAAGCCATTCCTAAGAAATAGTATCATGACTTTTCGAGCTGCCTAGAGCTAGTGTCAACATCTCAGAGAGTCTTGATACTCTTATTACTTTCATACTATTTGAGAAACTAGTATGGAGATGCTACATATGTGCCGAAACATGCCTGGTTAATAAAAGGAGAGACACCATTTATTATTTTGCAGAAGACAGTATTATGAAATCCATATTTCTTGTATTAGTGCCTTATTTTCTGAGTATCAGCGTAACTTGGAATTTTGCACATAGCTTCCCACCTTTTTGAGTGCCATTACCCATCCATGGGATCTGGGGAAATTTGTACATCAAAAGGAGGTCACGATCGGTTCTTATCTTAATTTAGTTTCAGCCTAAACATACAGGTGTTTACAGTCATATTTGCTATAGACGAAATAGTAATCAGTTCGTACATAATAAACAGTTTTCACTAGGCTCCATTGTCGTCTCCTAAGATGTTAGCTTATGCAATCGGGAACGTCATTACTTTCTCCATCAGTTATTCTTATCAGCGGTCTGCACTATCTTTTCCTTGTGTCACACGAGATGTTATCAGCGAGCTGAAGTTTTAGACATAAAATCGCAATATTGTATTGACACTCGACAACGGTTTCCGTAATTCTAAGGCACAATAAGGTACTGTTAGGTAGAGAGAGCGTCAGACTGCAGAAAGACTTTCAAAAGAACCATCCCGGCAGTCCCTTCAGCGACTTAAGAGTAAACACGGAAAACCTAAATCGGGATGGTTAGAACCATCGTCCTTCCGAAGAGGAGTTCAGTGTCTTACCACTGTGACAGCTCGCTCGGTTGAAACGTTAGATGTAGTCTGCATAAAGTGAGTAAGTGACAACATCAATACCTGAATTCTCATCTGTGTAGAAAAAAAAGAGCGCTTATAGTTTAATGAGAGATTCGATATATCTGCCAAGCATCTGAAGAATTGTTTGCCTGTCATCAACTGTACAAGACTGCTATTTATTTTCTACTAGTCTCGGTCGTAGCGACCACCTTTAAAGAAAAAAGATAAAAAAAAGATGTACATTAGATGGGTATGCAATCTTTTTATTTTCCTGTGAAGGTGGTCGCTACGGCCGAAATCGGTGTAGAATGAATAATAAATTTCTACAGCCGATGTAAGCATGCAATCCTTCGAGGTCCGCTTAAATTTTCTTGTTTGAAACATATTCTTTAGTGTAGTAGTAACGTGAGAAAATAATTTGCCATAAATATGCATTGTGAAAGAATAATGTTGATGATGAGAGAAGCATTACTCTTGGACAAAAACATAGGGATAAGTGAAGACGTAAATTTATTTTTGTGTCCATGTTGATAGTAGGGTTGTCACAGTTCTAGCAAACGATGTGTGTAGAGCTTACACACACACACACACACACACACACACACACAGAGAGAGAGAGAGAGAGAGAGAGAGAGAGAGAGAGAAGCGGCCTCCTCAAACTGCTCGAGGCGGAGTTCGATGATGCACGCGAGCAAACACGTACGCTCGCCGTACATGTCTGCTGGTGCTCGCTGACAAGTGCCAGCCCTACCGTCTTGTTAAATGCTCACCCATTAGCGGAATACCGCGTCGAGTTGCACTTTTCTCTCCACAATACGCTGTCGTTCTGCAATTCACATCTAACTGCTGGGCGGAGAGTAAGCGAGTCCATTTCGGCGTACCCCTAATTCCATTGTGCAACTGAATGGCGGTTGCTGCGGACACAGGCTGTTTTTTACTTTTTGTATTATGCTTGCCGCTGATGATTAACGTTACACGCAACCAGTCGTCGCTCGCGATAGCCGCGCTTAAAGCACTGACGACGTGGAAGTTTGAGTCGTAATTTTCTTTCTCTGTCTAGAGAGGAGTTGGCTGGGGCTTTCTAGGAAATCGAGGCTCTGAGGCAGATAAGCAGCAAAGAGAGGCCGGTGGGACCACGGCTGGTGGGGGTGGAAGGGGGGAGGAGGGAGGGAGGCGGGGGACGACTAACTGCGAAACAGCTGTTTGTGGCAGCTTTCAACAGGTCTCACTGCTTCGCCAGAGAGAAAGGAATTTGTTAATAAAATGAAACCTTAAATTCTGGTTTAGGAATTCAGCTCGTCGAATGACAGAGAATCTACGTATAAATTTATTTTCCCGACGACCAGTGCAACATTGATAGCGTGGAACAAATGAAACTCAGAAAGAACATCTACATATTTTTACTCAACAACCCCTTTTGCTTTCTTGTTTGACAAGCATGATGTTTGCGACCTCAGCGCTTCCTACATCTACATCTACATTTATACTCCGCAAGCCACCCAACGGTGTGTGGCGGAGGGCACTTTACGTGCCACTGTCAAAAAAAAATGGTTCAAATGGCTCTGAGCACTATGGGACTCAACTGCTGAGGTCATTAGTCCCCTAGAACTTAGAACTAGTTAAACCTTACTAACCTAAGGGCATCACAAACATCCATGCCCGAGGCAGGATTCGAACCTGCGACGTAGCGGTCTTGCGGTTCCAGACTGCAGCGCCTTTTAACCGCACAGCCACTTCGGCCGGCTGCCACTGTCATTGCCTCCCTTTTCTGTTCCAGTCGCGTATGGTTCACGGGAAGAACGACTGTCTGAAAGCCTCTGTGCGCGCTCGCATCTCTCTAATTTTACATTCGTGATCTCCTCGGGAGGTATAAGTAGGGGGAAGCAATATATTCGATACCTCATCCAGAAACGCACCCTCTCGAAACCTGGCGAGCAAGCTACACCGCGATGCAGAGCTCCTCTCTTGCAGAGTCTGCCACTTGAGTTTGCTAAACATCTCCGTAACGCTATCACGCTTACCAAATAACCCTGTGACGAAACGCGCCGCTCTTCTTTGGATCTTCTCTATCTCCTCCGTCAACCCGATCTGGTACGGATCTGAGAGAAGATTCAGTCATAATAAATCGCCAATTGAATGGAGCTTCCTTTTCTCTCACATAAAATCAAATTACTCCGTTGTAACGCTTGGACATTTTGTAAGCGGTCCGTCATTTGAAATACGCTCCCGGAAGTACGTTTCACATATGGATTTTCTTCTTCTTCGTAGTCTCGCTGTTTTTACTTCGACGTGGAAAACTTGGTCAACAGAGACGAAGCAGCAGTCTAATTCAGTTCTGAGGAATACAACTCAAGGAGGAGTGTGTGTTCATACTGCAGAAATCGCCTGACACGAGACTGCGATGAGTTGGAAAGTAACGTAACATCTGAGACACTGCAACATATTTCAGTCCGGTCATGTTCTTTAATTGGAGGCTGAGATCGTGTTGTTTGAATTTATTTGAAGTAGGAAGTCTGTTATAAAACCTATAAGGAATATACTTTCTCAGTAGTTTGATTTATTTCAGTTGTTTCCTTTATGATTTTTGTATATATTTTCAAACTTATTAAACATTTCGCATTTAATCTACTGAATAAATCTTTCAAGTCTCTGGTCTCAGATTAGGAAACAGAGACGTTTATCTACATGAGAGCGTGGGTTTTAATATTAGACTTGAATCAGCCTACGCTTGTTGTATTTCTAGGATTATAAAACAAGGCGCCACTTCAAGGTCGATGCGAGGTCCTGTTTAGTAGATATCCCGTCTTACCTTAAAACTGTCTATGTGCGTTTATGACAACAGAAAATGGAAAAAAATATTTCTAGTCGGAGATGGGGAAAATGCACCGACGTTGCGTCATGCCGGATTCGCTAGAGTGATTAATAGCTTCCATCCTGTGATACGCAATAGCTCCTTCAGAGAGGGACGGATAGACTCCCCGCAGGATACATTTCAAAATCTGACACTAGCTCTGGTTGACATTTCCCATTGGGAGAGTTCAAAACTGGAAGAACTAGCATAGTTTGTTACCTGTTACAAGCCATACGCAATGAAGTTTACTTATTGACTGTGGTGGAAACCCAAGTTGAACTGTTTCTAGTGATAATAAATAAGCACATTTTCCGAAATTTCTTGTCTTTGTAGTTTTAAACCATTTTGGAAAGATTATTTCACTTTTCGTAATCTCCAACCTTGGTAATGTATTTCTCTGTCCTTCTGCTTTCGTTAGTACTGTGAGCAGAAGTAAATATCAACAACATGTGTGGGGGACTTAGCCCATTGCGGGGTATTTACACTCATTTTTTTTACTTCAGATTCTTTTTTGTCACTGCCTCTAACATTTTGTTGTATCAGTAGCTGCCATATTCTCGAGTATATGCCTACTTTGATCTCTTTACTATCAGCACAATCTTACGTAAGATCTGCCAATGCGAGTATTTTCCTTGTCATTGCCTGGCCTCAACACGTTTTTCCTGTAGCTGGAAGACGGATTAAAAATCAGATCCTCGGCCATATGGGTAGCAGACCTTCGTTTAGTTCCATACACGGGTTAAACATTTTTGCTGTCACAAAAGCTTTAGGATGTTGGAAGGTGGTATCAGCGCTGACTGTACGTATCAGATAGAACCATTCACCAAAAATGTTGCCGAGCAGAATGTGATCTATTGTCGTAAGAAAGCGTCGTGATTTCAGTTTTTATTTGTAGCACAGATATGTACAGTTGTTTAGTTGCCATTTTGAACATTTTATAAATGACCCCAATGTTTTAAATAAACCTCATCGTAAATGATTTAAACAGTGTATATTAGCGTAAGAGACTATATGGAGCGACTCCTTCCCACTATTTAATATGACATGTATTTCAATCCGTCTTGATGGGAAACAGCCGTAGCCTGTATTTGTTCTGATGTTTACTGGCTCCACCAATTCCCTGCCTGTTTATTTCTAATCTAAGGGAACGAGTAATATCATCCTGAAGACTTTCATCATGTTTCCCATGACTCTGAGACACTAAAAAAAAAAAAAAGGAATATAATATTTGTCACCTAAAGACGGTATAAGCCGAAAGCCGATTTCTGATGTAATCAATATTATTTATTATTTTGCACAATATTAGGAAGTGTTTCCAGTTTAATATGATTCTCATGTCCGTCCAAGAACCGACGCAAAGTACAGTTAATGTTAAAAAGTAATATTTGATCAGCACTTAACGAGGTAGTTCTAGTTGACGAGTATTTCACTCAGTGCCTCGGTAAATTACAACATTCAGCAATTTTTCTTAGTCACTGGGACGCAAGTTCAGAGAACACAACGAAAATTTCAGCCCTATGTCTGACTTTGTGAGCCGGCCGGAGTGGCCGAGCGGTTCTAGGCGCTACAGTCTGGAACCGCGCGACCGCTACGGTCGCAGGTTCGAATCCTGCCTCGGGCATGGATGTGTGTGATGTCCTTAGGTTAGTTAGGTTTAAGTAGTTCTAAGTTCTAGGCGACTGATGACCTTAGAAGTTAAGTCCCATAGTGCTCAGAGCCATTTGAACCATTTTTTTGACTTTGTGACGAAATGTAAAACAATGTCAGGAAACACGAGAGTTACTACTGGAAACACAAGCTTGTTGTAAGTAGCTGTATGCCCATATTAAGTCTGCGAAACCTAACTAATTTCCGTGCTATGTGGCTCACCTAACTGCATCGCCAATTTTGGTTGAAAGGAAACATGACAGTAGCATAGACAACCATTAGCTCAGTAAATGCAATGTACTAGGTACCTTTCGTGTACAATATGATGTCACGGCGGGGAAAGATCCACTCGTATTGCCGTCTGGCAAAACTGTCGGATCGTAATGGAAAGCAGCTGAGTTCAGATCATGGCACAGGTATCTACTTACGTTTTCTATTTAAAAATATGGTTACACGGATGGCTGGACGATTTCTAGTATAGCTCAGTTTCTATTGCTTTCTTTCATTTCCTGCGAAGGATTGCAGTCGCTTCTGTGAACAACGCTACACACTGACCTTATTAGAAACGGCATGGCTATATACACAGCTGCCTGCGGAAAACAACACAGAACATCACACAAACGAATGATGTACATATTAATATCCAGAACGTGAGACGATAACCGCGGACAGTAGAACTAATGCAGATCTTACGTGTAACTATGCTTTTAATAGACTACGTCGATGGCAGTATCCTACAACTATAAATAACTAGACTAGTGACTCAGGCCGACTTCGCACGGGTAGCATTATCTACGGTCAGACGACTTAACTGATGTAGCGTATTTTGTTTGGGGCCAGGAATAAAATTTAAAGAACAAGTTAAGTAACTGAATATCATCCCTTTCATATAACTTACGCAATGTAATCAGCATACTCCGGGAAAGTTGTCTGGAGGCATGAATGTTATGTTTTCCATACTGAATCGCCGTTTGCACTGACATCTCATGGCAATGATGGGAGCACATGTAACGTAAGTAATAAGTTTACAACCAATTTAAATATTGTATGCGAATCATGTGTGTGTTTGTATGTGAGTGATTCAATATGTATCGAAGGCTGGCTGACGTGGCACAAATAAAAGAAAAAATAAGAAAATAAACGCATGATCTACATTTTTAACTCGTGTCAAAGCAGTCCTCTCGAGAAGGTTAGTACGCACTGTGATGCATTGTTGAGACTCATTGCCACACTTCTACGTTGTGGACTCTTTATAGCAGACTTCATCCCCGTGCGACGTAAAGAATCATGTCCACATATAGGTTTGATTCAAGGAAATCAGAAAGCTGAGAGTTGAGTCATCTGCTGCTTTGCTGAAAGAACGTATTGAATATAAACGAAGCAAAGTTGCTGAAGTACTTTAATCAGTTCCCTAGAACTTAGAACTACTTAAATCTAACCAACCTGAGGACCTCACACACATCCATGCCCAAGGCAGGATTCGAACCTGCGACCGCAAGGGTCGCGCGGTTCCAGACTGAAGCGCCTAGAACCGCTCGGCCACACCGGCCGGCAAGGTTTTTCTTGAAGCATAAAAAATAAAATACCACATATTTCGGATTCACGTGTTCTTTTGATATGCAATTGTTCTGAAGCGTCTTGAACAAACTGTTGGTTAAAATACATACATAACTGATTGACCATTCATACAGTATAACACAGCTGCTAACGTACAGGTGTTAAAATATCTCTAATCGACTTCAATAAATATAGCTACTGCGGACTATTGAACTTTTCATTCAGTTTTCTGTCTTAATTGTTTTAATATCCGTATGTAAACACCTGTGTTATACTGTATGAATGGTCAATCAGATATGTATAATTGTTTTAGCTGTGGCCGCCCAAATTTTAAAAGTACATACTGATTAAAAATATTTGATTATTTCAAACTGTAAGTCTCACATTACGGCCTGATGAGGTGGTTAACTTTTCATTACTGGTCATATTTATTACGATACTTCAGAGTTAAATAACTCACAGCCCGTTGTTCTATAAATCTGCAGTGAATTAAGAGTGCGAATTGTGACTGGTAATCTGAGGGAAGCAGAAATTGTAGTCTGAAACTGTGATCATGTTTCAAAATGCTTCCCTGGACCATCTGTGGAAATATTTCGAAATCTTGTGTATTCCTCCGAAATAAATTTCTGAATTCTAATTCAGATGATCGTGCCCATTTCTTTAGGGTCTTTAAAAGGCCTAAATCTCTTTCTTGCCGTGGTAGGTTCGTTTACCGGTCTTCTGTATAATTTGAAAGTGTCCAAATAAATAACATCTTTCGCTCCACCACGCGGAGAATTGAGTTCGCATCTATGTTTAACTCAAAGAAAGCAGGAATCCTAAAGGTGAGTCGTTTGCTGCCTGCTGCAAAACTTTCTTTATGTAAACGAAGTAAAGCCGCATAAAATATGCGTTTTACTCAACACAGAAAGAACTGAAAAGCACAGGTTTTGGACTTCGACGTTTTTTTGCTAGACGGTTGTTCTCAAACTATGGCAGTCAGATGGATGTCACTTAGGCGATTTGCGTGTTCTTAACCAGTTATCAAACCGGGAAAAGAGGAGCTGTAGCGTTCACGTGGAATCCGAGAGATGTTTCGCTTCTGCCACATCACCACATCATTGAGAGGTGAATGAATTTTCTCATTTTGAGAAAACTGAAGTGGCGATTTCTTTCTCTTGCTAAAAACATTAAACAGCATATATCGCATAAAATATTTCTTTATCTAAGGCAACCGGTTTCGACTGACTTTGCTGTCATCTTCAGGTCTTAAAAATCATTTTGTTGTGAAACATGTTCATTTTACGTTGGACCTTACGCCAAGTTGTCATGTGGATAAAAATCAGCACATTGTAAAAAGTTTGTCATAATGTTACAAAGATTTTTAATACTTGAAGATAGCAGCAAAGTCTGTCGAAAGCGGCTGTCTTAAATAAAGAAATATTTTGTGTGATCTAGGCTATTAAATGTTTTAGAGAGCTAAATTCTAGGTTAAAAAGGCACAGTGGGTAGAAAGATCCAATCGGGATTCGATCCTGAAACTTTTCGGTTCCTACCCAAAGGCTCTACCACCAGCCCATCCAACCAGATATCAATTTGGTCACACTTCGTGCTAACTCAAGATACTGCTGCTCACTCGAGTTATTTACATCTACGTCTACATTTATACTCCGCAAGCCATTCAACAGTGTGTGGCGGAGGGCACTTTACGTGCTGCTGTCATTACCTCCCTTTCCTGTTCCAGTCGCATATGGTTCGCGGGAAGAACGACTGCCAGAAAGCCTCCGTGCGCGCCCGAATCCCTCTAATTTTACATTCGTGATCTCCTCGGGAGGTATAAGTAGGGGGAAGCAATATATTCGATACCTCATCCAGAAACGCACCCTCTCGAAACCTGGCGAGCAAGTTTCACCGCGATGCAGAGCGCCTCTCTTGCAGAGTCTGCCACCTGAGTTTGCTAAACATCTCCATAACGCTATCACGCTTACCAAATAACCCTGTGACGAAACGCGCCGCTCTTCTTTGGATCTTCTCTATGTCCTCTGTCAACCCGACCTGGTACGGATCCCACACTGATGAGCAATACTCAAGTATAGATCGAACGAGTGTTTTGTAAGCCACCTCTTTTGTTGATGGACTACATTTTCTAAGGATTCTCCCAATGAATCTCAACCTGGCACCCACCTTACCAACAATTAATTTTATATGATCATTCCACTTCAAATCGTTCCGTACGCATACTACCAGATATTTTACAGAAGTAACTGCTACCAGTGTTTGTTCCGCTATCATATAATCATACAATAAAGGATCCTTCTTTCTATGTATTCGCAGTACATTACATTTGTCTGTGTTAAGTGTCAGTTGCCACTCCCTGCACCAAGTGCCTATTCGATGCAGAGCTTCCTGCGTTTCACTACAGTTTTCTAATGCTGCAACTTCTCTGTATACTGCAACATCGTCCGCGAAAAGCCGCATGGAACTTCTGACACTATCTACTAGGTCTTTTATATATATTGTGAAAAGAAATGGTCCCGTAACACTCCCCTGTGGTACGCCAGAGGCTACTTTAACGTCTGTAATACGTCTCTCCATTGAGGACAACATGCTGTGTTCTGTTTGCTAAAAACTCTTCAATCCAGCCACACAGCTGATCTGATATTCCGTAGGCTCTTACTTTGTTTATCAGGCGACAGTGCGGAACTGTATAGAACGCCTTCCGGAAGTCAAGGAAAATGGCATCTACCTGGGAACCTGTATCTAATATTTTATGGGTCTCGTGAACAATTGAAGCGAGTTGGGTCTCACACGATCGCTGTTTCCGGAATCCATGTTGACTCCTACAGAGTAGATTCTGGGTTTCCAGAAATGACATGATACGCGAGCAAAAAACATGTTCTAAAATTCTACAACAGATCGATGTCAGAGATATAAGCCTATAGTTTTGCGCATGTGCTCGACGACCCTTTTTCGAAACTGGGACTACCTGTGCTCTTTTCCAATCATTTGGAACCTTCCGTTCCTCTAGAGACTTGTGGTACACGGCTGTTAGAAAGGGGGGGAAGTTCTTTCGCGTGGTCTGTGTTGAATCGAATTGGTATCCCGTCAGGTCCAGTGGACTTTCCTCTGTTGAGTGATTTCAGTTGTTTTTTTATTCCTTCGATGTCAGCCATTTTTTCGTTCGTGCGAGGATTTAGAGAAGGAACCGCAGTGCGCTCTTCCTCTATGAAACAGCTTTGGAAAGCCCCTGTCTGGTAGGAAGCAGCGGAATCGTTTTCACAACTTAATTTCAACACATCGTAATTCAGACAATTTGATCGAAATGTTTATAAATTACCAACAGAAACCTCCCTCGTGGATCAGTGTATCTATTAGTGAAAACCGCATCAAAATCTCTACAGCAGTCCCTGAGATTAGCCTGCACCTACAGACGGACGCTACGAGGCAACTTCAATTAATATACGAATGTATAGAGAGAATGAAATCCTCAGTCAGTCACTGTTGCGCCCCTGCTTACCCATAGCACGTTACGAAGTCCGTATTATGCCTTCAGTGGAGGAAAACGCGCTTGGTTGGTGGGCACCGCGTGGTGAGAATTGAAGCGCGGCCGTGGCTGGTGTAGGCGGCAGAGGCGGACGCACATCCTGTTGCACAACTGGGCCCGCAGCGCCACACGTTCACGATCACGCACACGCGCGGACGAGCGCGGCTGTTCGCTGACAACACACTCGCTAGGCCCGAAAACAACGCTGCGAAAAAATAAAAAGCAAGTCAATTACATTTCGCGTGCCGACTGTACTTAATTTTTGCCCTCATCGACAAGCAAAACTAATTAGGTCGATGAAATATAGCCAGCGCGAGAAAGTCGGCGTGGAACAGTAATGTAATTATTGGCATACGGCTAATGGTCAGAGCGACACAATATTTTTTGTTAACTTGTCTATTTTTGAAGCGATTGTTCAAAACCCTATAACTACTGAAATAGATCACTCCAAATCAAGTTCTAATAAGGCAATGGTGAAGAATATTGTTTTTCTTAGATATCTACTAGAATCTTTCCCCGATTTCCACGGCTGCATTTAGACATTATCGCCGGGCGGTGTGGCCGAGCGGTTCTAGGCGCTACAGTCTGGAACTGCGGGACCGCTACGGTCGCAGGTTCGAATCCTGCCTCAGGCATGGATGTGTGTGATGTACTTAGGTTAGTTAGGTTTAAGTAGTTCTAAGTTCTAGGGGACTGATGACCTCCGAAGTTAAGTCCCATAGTGCTCAGAGCCATTTTTTAGACATTATCGACGCCATTGCAGGCGTAGCAGAAGGTTACCTGAACTAGGTGGTGGATGACACTGTGAAAACGACCATCTCAGTGTTTGCCTCAAGTGATATAATTATTAGAACTACGCAAAACCAAATCTGGGTGGTCAAACGAAGGCTTGAAGACAGCTCTTGTCGAATACGGATCGGCTTGCTGGATTACAGCATCACCTTCCTGGACTTCGCATCCTACTTAGCAAGTTCAACCGTGCTTCCGCCACCTACGTCTTAAGGAATTGAACGTATTGTGTCCTACATTTTTTTTGTAGAACTTATTATAGAGATTTTTCATTTCTGCTTTTGTGCACTGAAAGTGTTATATTACCGTTAATTGTAAGACACCAGTAAGATATCACGTATCTGCAAATATTACAAGAGTTGGCCGTTACTACAATTTTTACCCAAAGTTTCTGTAGATGCTTCAACACGACGGACAGTTTTGTCACCATTCGTGGGACGTTTAGTATGGATAACAAGTGGTCCCTTCACTGTCTGTTGGATATCAGGACTCTGCAGCAGTTATTTGATAAAATTCACTCTCTTTACATCAGCAGAATTCTGTTGTCCTTAGCTTTGCCAACGGCAGCACTGACAAAGGATTACTTTCATATCACAAGTGGCATAGACTGGCTTAGCATTATCTAGTATGTTTAGGGGTTCTTGTTTCCAGGACCCAAAATCATAATTAAATACCAAACGTCTATACAAGCCTCCATTATAATAAAATGTTTCGCCAAATTTCATAGCGAAATCAATCTGATCGATTAAGTACCGCTCATTTGCCATTCATCAGCATCACGTTACTGCCGCAACGTATTACATAATTCGTCACTCCACACGAACCTCTTCCATTGTTTCTGATTTCACCCACGACGTTTTTAGAATCAGTTTAGTTGATAGTTTAATGTTATGCAGGCCTCCGTGGGAAGTGTGCCATTGTCATTATAACTTCCAGATACGAATTGAGTTTCTGTGTGCCTAGTTTCTTTCAAAGATTGTCACATTGACTTCATAACGAACAAGCAGACATCCATGTTCTATGTATGCTTATGTTCTCATATTCCTTGCTCAAGATTCGTATCTCTTTGGCTTTTCCACTTTGGTACGTTTGTCTGTACCACAGTAGAATATTACGCAGGATGCCAAAGCATCGTCAGGGTATGGCCCCGTAACACTCATTCACCGAAATTCGTATCAATTTTCGCTGTCTGTGTGGAATTCTCAGAAAGATCCGTAAATATATTGGCCAAGTATCACACTTACAATGTGTGGATACATACTTTAACACGACACGTACTCCACGACTTTAAATAAAACGTCTTCTCTAATAAACTAGCAGGACGTATAAGACAACTGAATCAATTGTAGGCGCATTTACCTCCATTTTGTTGAAGTTTAACGTTTCTTTTACAGGAAGTGTTCATAGGTGGAGAGATAACTCCTTTAGAATGAAAAGAACAGCCATTGGCTGTACAATTGTCGATAAACATTCCCTTCTATGGTTAGGACTGATTTAAGGTAACCACTGGTACACAAAACCATGATGTCTCAATCGCTAATTGAATCCCGTTTCTTTGCAGTACGAGAATAGATTCACAGCCATTGTACGACATCTCTCAGAATATAGAACGCTTTATGTTATGTGTTTCTCAGCAAAATTATTGGGAAGTAATAAATTTGCAAGAAAAAATCAAACTAATTGATTTTTATATTTTTTTAATTTACGGAAATGCATACGAAGCAGCTCGGCAGACTTGTATTGTGATTTTAAGCGGCCCCTCCCGCCAGAGGTTCGAGTCCTCCCTCGGGTACGGGTGTGTGTGTTGTCCTCAGCATAAGTTAGTTTAAGTAATGTGTAAGTCTAGGAACCGATGACCTCAGCTGTATGGTCCCTTAGAAATTCACACACATTTGAACATTTTTGTGACTTTAACGTGTTTTCTCCATAAATTAGTTGCAAGAATATGTAACCAACCCTACTTGAAGGAGGAAGCAAATGTTCAAACCTGTTCACGAAATGTGAAAGGCTACTGAATTTCAGATCGTATTATGTATGGTGTTTGAAGTGCTTTAGATGCGTTTCCTGACACTCGAAGTGGGAACGGCACATTTTGTGCTGTTGCCGTATGGAAAGGCTCATATCATACTCTTGATCGACAATCCTGCATCTATCGTGAACCGCAGACAAGAACCGAGAACGTTAACGCCCGCATATAAAATTTCGGCCACAGTTGTAACAGCGCTTTTAATACTTGCGAGGAAACTCGTTACACTTGAAAACAAGAAAGTACTCTAAATTCTACGACAAAAGGATAATTGAAACCTCGAAGTTCAGTCTCAGGCTTGCATTAATGGCACAGCGTTTTTGAAAAACTGTTGGCACCTTTTAAAGCTTTTTCCCTGTTTAGGAAAATGGTACGTTCTTATAAAATGCAAGTTCGATCTGACTTCCATCGCGTGAAGTTTATATCTGTCTCTTACATTCGGCTTAAAAAATCTTTTTAAACGATCGCATGGATTGGGCAACAACTTTCACCCCAATATCCAAGTGTTCTCTTGTCCAACTTTAAAGCTTACCTTAGTAGGCATGTGCAATTAAACTTGCGCTGCTTAACTCTCAGTGGAAAAAAAAGAGTCCATCGTATGTACACGAAATTCATGCGTGCGGCAATGTGGCAAATGGAAAGAGAATTAATGATAGAATGCAAGGATTTCTGGGCCAGTGCCCTGAGTACGAGTTTGATCCTTTAAGAACTGCCTTCAGAAGAAACGGCTACTCTGATAAAGAGATGAATAGAGCACTACACCGTGAAAGGTCTGGAGCTTCTAATGAAAATAAACAAACTAAAGGGAAATGGAAGATTTTAGATCGCATCAGTAGAGTACTCAGAATACACGTTACTGATACAGTGTTTAAACCAGCACGAAAGGTGCGAGAGTGTTTGAATACTGAAAAGGACCTACGACCGGCGCATGCCACACCAGGAATATATAAAATCCCTTGCACTTAAGGCCAAGTGTACATATGAACTACAAACAGAAGCTTTAACACCCACCTTAACGAGAACAATAGCAGTCGTCGTTTGGGGAATAAGGATAAATCGGCAGTAGTAGATCATGCACTGGGACCAGGGAACTACCACATTCGTCTGATGCTAAACTTTTATCAAGATCTAATCATTATTATGCTAAGATTTACAGAAAATCCATAGAAACTTTAACAGAAAAGAAGAAGAGCTACAATTAAACATGTTGTGGGTCTCAGTGCTAAATAAACAAAATAGCGCCAACTTTTCCCCACTAAAAGCTCCACATCATACACTGGCGGAACTCGGCGATCTTAGACAGTGGCGTCATGACGTCACGAACCCACCGTTGTGTTGATACGAATAAACAGTTCGACCTGTTAGCTTGTTTGTAACTGGAACTGCTTTCTAAATCCTTAAACTTTGAAGATGTCTCCAGCACTGGAAGAGTAAACGTTACAAATATAATTGGATCACGGTCTAACGACCATATAACAAAAATCGAAACTAGGGAATTAATGATTCAGCTATTCAAAGAAAAACTTTTTTATGTTTGTTGTAAATTTTGATAACTTATTATTTGGTTCCCCTGAAATTACGAAATGTACTTCAATGTAGCATACTGGTACACCTATACGCAATGATACAAGACTTAGTTTTCCATTAACAAACCGTGTTTGCAACGAAAACTCATCGGATTTCAGATTCAATTATACGGGAGCTCAGACACCTGGAAACTATCAATTATTGACTTCCCGGAGACAGCCTACGGCTTAATGAGCGTTGGCCTGTGGAATTAGATTCCGCGCAATAACAACTGTATCTGCTACTCTGACCTGTAAATCGAATTCCGGGACCATGTTTTAGTAGACGAATGTATTTTATTTTGGCGTTCATGCTGACGATACTCTTTGTTCGAGTATGGTGGTGAATCATCCTAAATTCTTGAAAAAATGATAACACGCAATGACTAAGTCAAATTTTCGGGGAACGAATTTTGAGCGCATAGATCCACACTTTCCCTCTAGAGGTAATACTAGTGCGCCCACCTGCTTGTCAGATGTTTTGAAATCGTCATAGTGCCACTGAGACAATGTTGTTGGTACGCAGTGACCTTTATTATGTCGATCCCTGCGTCGTATTGGCTTATTAAAGGGTACCGCACTAGGATGGCAGCGCATATTAGTCCTGTGTCTCACCTCAGGAATGCGTGGCTGCACTAGCTTGGAGCCTTACCGCGTTCCTGTGCGCTGCCGCGCCGGTGGCTAAGTTCTACAGCTCCAACTTCGCGTCACTTATACCACAGGGAGGTGCACATGTTTCAATGACAAATCACTCCTGCAGTCACTTCCGTTTGAAGGTAACCATGAATAACTGAGTCGGGCGTCAACGCAGACTGTCATTTTTAATAGTAACGCTTATGCTGCACATACACAACAGTTAGGAGAATGATTGTACAGTAATATTTACATATATGCACTACTTCACGATTCCAGCAAATAGTTCATTCACATATCTACAAGACATATATGTTACTATACTCATAACTACACTCCCAATCGGAATGACTGGGAATCAAATCCTCGTCCGTCCATCTTGGTGTTGTTTACCCGTAATTACCTTAAATAACTAAAGACGAATGCCGGGAGAGATCCTCTGAACAGTCTGCGGCTAAATTCCTGCCCAACCCTTGTCGAAACAGAGTTTCTCCTCTCTCCCTAATGATGTTAAACCCTAATCTCCACTCTTTCCCGATGTCAAACAGTTCAGACACAAATGACCTATCGGTTAAGGAACTAGACTTGAGTTCGGGAGGAGTGGCTTCTAAATTCTGAAGTACTTTTCATGGTCTAGGTTCTCTGCTGTTTCCCCTAAAATATTTCCGGCTATTTCCTGGATGGTTCTTTCAGAAAGGTATAACCGATGTACTAACCACATTTCAATACGTAGGCTTGTGCCAATGAGCACTCTAATCACTTCGACAACAACTGAACTTTTATTTTTAATTATTTTTGTTACATATTTCAGCTTCACATCACACAAATAGTGTCATTATTGGTATCAACTTCTCAGCAAACCATCATCAAATGCTCTGTCTAAAAAGAAACAAACGCGGGGATATTAAAATACCTGGAGTCAAAATTGAAAAATCAAAGTACCTTTTACACACATGTGAATACGGTACAAAGTAACTTTCTAAAGGCTAGTAGAGGCACACGCACTGAAAACATATCTGTGCTCTGATTGTTGGAACTGGAGGCTACAGTTAACTACGTAACGGTATAAAGTTCATATCTTTAAATCGTGGCCGGCCGGAGTGGCCGAGCGGTTCTAGGCGCTACAATCTGGAACCGTGCGACCGCTATGTCCTTAGGTTAGTTAGGTTTAAGTAGTTCTAAGTTCTAGGGGACTGATGACCTCTGCAGTTACGTCCCATAGCGCTCAGAGCCATTTGAACCATTTTTTTTAAATCGTGAATATAAGATTAAAATATTCACAATAGAAAAATGATTGTGAGCTGTACTCTTTTAGAGGTTAGTCTAGTTAAAACATAAGTAACTTCTGGTGTAGGTAAGCTAGTCGTACGCTAGAAGCGTGTTAAGTGACTACCGACGATCTCCTACAAAAGGACTCGCGTGTGGCAAACTGGTCGCCGGTGGTCGAAAGTCTACACTTAACATCAAGTATCAAGGAGTTTATGAATCAACATATTTTTATACAAGAAAAAGAATCCCAACAAAGCAAAAAGGCAAGAACCAGGGAGAATATACTTCCAAAAAGGCTTCGTTACAGATCGCTTTGTTAATTTAATATCTCACACGGGTATTCGTTATTCATTAATAAAAACTTCAAGTTCTTGAAGTTTACCCAAATGATACTCTAATAGCAGTAACAGCAGAACTAGTCGGTCGGGAAAGGTCAGTGACTTCGAAAGTGTATTAGTAACTGGATGTTACTTGAGTAACAAATCTATCAGGGACATTCCAGTCCTGCTAAAGCTGCCCAGGGCGACTGTTGATAATGAGCTTTCGAAGCAGGAGCACGAGGGAACAGCCATAGCTAAACCAAGACCAGGCCAAACTTATGTACAAACGGACAGCGATCTTCGGGCATTGCGAACGGTGGTTGTAGAAAATCGCGTGAAATCAACGGAAGCAACCACTCGAGAGTTCCAAAGTGTTACCAGCAATGCAGCTAACTTAGGGAGTTGAAGAGAACGGGGTACAAAACTCGAGCAGCTCGTCATAAGCCACATATTTCTTTACATCTACATCTACATTTATTCTCCGCAAGCCACCCAACGGTGTGTGGCGGAGGGCACTTTCCGTGCCACTGTCATTACCTCCCTTTCCTGTTCCAATCGCGTATGGTTCGCGGGAAGAACGACTGTCTGAAAGCCTCCGTGCGCGCTCGAATCTCTCTAATTTTACATTCGTGATCTCCTCGGGAGGTATAAGTAGGGGGAAGCAATATATTCGATACCTCATCCAGAAACGCACCCTCTCGAAACCTGGCGAGCAAGCTACACCGCGATGCAGAGCGCCTCTCTTGCAGAGTCTGCCAATTGAGTTTGTTAAACATCTCCGTAACGCTATCACGGTTACCAAATAACCCTATGACGAAACGCGCCGCTCTTCTTTGGATCTTCTCTATCTCCTCCGTCAACCCGATCTGGTACGGATCCCACACTGATGAGCAATACTCAAGTATAGGTCGAACGAGTGTTTTGTAAGCCACCTCCTTTGTTGATGGACTACATTTTCTAAGGACTCTCCCAATGAATCTCAACCTGGTACCCGCCTTACCAACAATTAATTTTATATGATCATTCCACTTCAAATCGTTCCGCACGCATACTCCCAGATATTTTACAGAAGTTACTGCTACCAGTGTTTGTTCCGCTATCATATACTCATACAATAAAGGATCCTTCTTTCTATGTATTTCTGTAGTCGAGGTTAAGTGACTACTGAGCTGGAGTACAGAGCGATGCCGCTGGACAGTGGATGACTGGAAACAAATGATTTGGAGTGATGAATCACGCTATACCTTTTGGATTTGACGAGTGCCTGGGGAATGTTAGCTGCCACCATATGTAGTACCAGCACTGAAGTACCGAGGATGTGTTGTTACCGATGGGAGTGGTTTTCATGATTAGGGAGCGGTTCCATTATTGCGCTTAAGAAAACGATAAATGGATATGAACACGTTTTGCAGCATTGAGTACTACGTATAGTATAGGAACATTTGGGAGAAGACTTTTTCAGTATGACGATGCACCCTGTCATAAAGCAGCATTCGTGAGGCAATGGTTTGTGAACAGTAACATTCCTGAAATGGCCTGACCTTTCCAAAGTCCTCACTCGAGCCCAGTGGAACACCTTTCGCATGAGTTAGAACGTCGACTTCGTTGCAGATTTCAGCGTCCAACATCACTACCTCCTCTAGTTTCGACTCATGAGAACGAAACGGCGTTGATCAGATAGTGTATGCATCATATACCATGCCAGCAATTTTTAAACTCCTTTTCTATCAGAGCGCCGGTTCTAGTAAAGAGGTACACTCACGAACAGCTGAATTAGAGGTACATACCTAGCATCATGAAGAACCCACTATGAAACTCCTGATACTGTGCCAGCTCAAACTAACAACTGTAATCAATAGATATGCATCAGAGCAGTAAATTGTGAGAGGCAGTGTTAAGTAGTAGATGTGCGGTTGTAGTGTGTCAACTTTGTTGTGTCACAAATCGCAGTGGTTCAGCATCTCTAAATCAAGTGTTGAAGACATCCAGCAGATTGTTTTGAAGAAGAGCAAAGTGTGTGCAAAGTTTGTCCCACACACCATGACGCCCGAACACAAACAACGACGTGTAGACGCCTACAGCGAATTTATTGAAATGGGGTACGTGGACAAATCCTTTCTGCAAAAAGATAATCAAGGATGACGAGACTTGATGTTATAAACACGAACCTCCCACAAAACAGAAGAGCGCAGAAATTCAAGTGAAGGATCAACACTTCGACCACATAATCGACATTCAAGCCAATGAGAGCCACGAGTTGAACAGCATGCAAAAGAGCGACTTTTCTGGTAGTTCCACATGGTTGTATGAACGTTCCGTTCGTTGTACTCAAGTTAGGGGGCTATGTATAACATATGTAGCACTAAAATCACCATGTAAACTTTCCTCTATCGTTTATTAATTCAGCCTGTAACCATTTTTTAGTCTGAAAGAGTATGCCAACACATTTCAGGAGAGATGGGATGTTGCATTGTCTTGCTGTAGGTACCAAGCCGCTGGAGGAAAGAAACAAAAACAGTAGCTGTAAATCATGTAACAGTTTGAGGTTATGTCAGTACTCGACGACACTATTTGCAACTCTCTCCCATCTCGTCTTACGACGTCAGTCTTTTTTGGGGATTCTAAAATTTTATTTTAGCTTTCTTCCCGCCATCACAGTCGGCAGTTAACCTAATGGGTTGAAATCACGTGCGTCATCGGCCTGTGAATCGCATCTGTGTGATATCTCGTTTCAACTATCCGTGCATCGTACATTCTGAGGCAGAGATTGAGAACTAACCCATCATTTGCTCAGACGAGCGTGGTCAGTCCACCTAAAAACCAGAATATCAGAACAAGCGGTAATTAACCTGCCGCGTGGATTCGATAAGGGTGGGGCTCATCTCCCTATCTCAGAAGCTGTAACACCGCGCGTTAAGCTTTAAGAGCAGGTCGTTACTATTTGCAACTCTCTGGGGTGCAAATATAATCTACCATGGAAAACTCTTCCAGGCAGCGTCAGAGCGACTTTAACTTCTGCATGTCGTATAGTTCGAATTCCATTGCTTCTAAAGCAATGAATTCCCGTGCAGGCCCGGCTCACGGTGGAGCGAACCGTGCCACCGCCCCGGGCGGCAGGTTTTCAGGAGCTGCAAAATTTAAAAATTTAGTACGGTTTCAAAAGGACGAATGAAAAAAGACAAAGTTTTCTGTAAATGAAAAAGTGTGAGAATAAGCTGGAAACACAAATCATTCATAAAATTTAGTGTCTTACTAGAAATTGTCTACGATATTGTGAAACAGATGACAAAGGAAGCGCTGGAATTGGACGGACACCTTGTTTGCATCTTTAAAAATAGCAAAGATTGCTATTGCTAATGACATTGGTCCCAACTCTATTTCTACCATGCGCGCACACAACACATGAAATGTACCTACATCAGCTTGAAAGCAACTACAAATGCGAGAAACTTTATAATAAAGAAATAAAGATAAATATCAGCATATGATGGTCTAAGAATTCCTTAAATACCTACATGAGTATAGCTGAGAAAAATGCTTTGTAATAAATAGAGAAAGGCTAAGTAAAATATCCACTGTCAGTCACATGCCACATCTTCTGTAATGAAGTGAAAAAATGGTTCAAATGGCTCTGAGCATTATGGGACTTAACAGCTGTGGTCATCAGTCCCCTAGAACTCAGAACTACTTAAACCTAACTAACCTAAGGACATCACACACATCCATGCCCGAGGCAGGATTCGAACCTGCGACCGTAGCAGTCGCACGGTTCCGGACTGCGCGCCTAGAACCGCGAGACCACCACGGCCGGCAATGAAGTGACGTTTGCAGATAGAAATACGTATGGCCGCCCTTCCCCATCACTCCGTCTGCTCTGGATCTGCCATTAATATCATTTAATTTGCTCCTCTTTTTGTCACGGACCTCTAAGTTGATTTTTTCTGTCTTTTCTCTAATGTCCAAGTTTTCTCTCATTCCCTTTTTTGCTCACCGTTGAAGCCATAATCAATATACATTAACATTGAAGATATTACGGAAAACAATCTGCCAAACTTTATTTTGTAGCTGAAGCAACTAAAAAGCATTGCGAGAACTTTTTATCCAGTTCCGTGTTATTTCACGCTCTTTGCGTGCCAACAACTTTATTTATCATATAACTGTTTTCGCCATAGCTGTTTTTCCTTCATGTACAACGGACACAAACTCTTTCAACAAATAGAGCATTTATATGTAAGTCACTCGCTGTCCTATGAGTTCCTGCTTTGCACAGCAGAAACAACAGCGTAGTACTCAGCTGTGCAGGTTGATACACGTCCAGCACCGCACACTCCCCTCTGCTTAGGGAACGAGAAAAAGTGAACAGATTTTGATTACATACTCTGCGAGTGACATATCTTAACGTTGGTTGCATTAATTTTGGAATTATAACACAAAATGTTATACAAAGTAAACGTTCCGTTTCTGTTACACTGAATAGTGTCCCATAGCTGGATGTGGTCTTAAAGACGTATTCTCGTCAAAAATACGTACGAGTAAGTGTGTTACGTGCAGATAAGACGTCAGGGGTGAATAAAAGTGTGAAAAAGTTTGGTTATGTCTAAAAATGCAAGGAGGCGGGGGATGGGCGTGTTTGAAAATTCCGCACGGGGCAGCAAAATCCCTGGAGCCGCCCCTGTTTCTGTGCTACCGACAGGATCAATGACATCAGCAAAATTCTACGTGGACAGTTTAGACAGATGCGTGATTACCTGTACCACGTTTACGGTCGGCTCGTTGCGAGCACCGAGGGGAAACCGTGACGCTTCGTTATCGGTGCAGATGCCAGAAGTAGCAGTTTATTTCTGTTCGCCTTCCTGCGCCGAAGGCTTTTGCAGTAAATAAGCAATAATGGGAGGTGACGCTTGCTCGCTCTAAACCCAATAAGTGCCAAACGCCGTTGCCTTCTGTCTCGTTACTGCCCTTTTAACGGATCCGAGCCTAATAATGCGGCGCCGGGAGGTCGTTAAAACGAGAGCAGTTTGCCCAGGTTGATGAGGCCGCCAGAGCCTTTATTAGCAAGGAACGCCGCGGGACGCGGGACGCGGGAAACGGTGTGTCCTGTGCTCAGAGCGAGAGCGAAAGCGCCTGTTTGGACGGCACAAACAGACCCAGACACGCACGCGTCACTACTTCTCTGCCGCCCGTCGATCGACACCGCACTCTCTTCATTTCTGACAAACGGATTAATTTGTTTCTGGCCGCTAAAATAAATAGCATACTGCCGCCCAGGGCATTCAGGCGGTCTCAATTCCGGAGCACAGTTTGCGTCTGTCCTTCCACGTCAGATTAGTCCTAGGTTATTTGATTAATTCAGCAAGAGTTATTAGGGTCCCTTAAGCAAAGTCAAGTCTCGTTTCCTTTCCAGATCAGGCGGAAAATGAACAAACACACTATATTACACAACGCGCGCTCGCTCGCACACGCACGCACACACACACACACACACACACACACACACACACACACACACACAGGCGCGCGCGCGCGTGCGATGACGATGGACGGGATTGGAAAAAGTGGAGAGCGACTGAAAGACAGGAGAAGGGTAGGGAAATGAAAATGGATAATGATTGTAGATGGGAAGAAGTAGACTGTACACGGGAGATATAAGTAAATAACGACCTGTATAAAAACGATTTTGAATAATTATTGGTAACGTCAGTAAACTGAGAATTAAAATGTACACAACAGATTCACTGCGTGCTTTTTTCAACGTAGCAGCGTTTAACCTTTGGTGTCCTTCATTTCCTCTCTCCACATCTTTCAGTTAATTTCGTCTCATAAAGATGAACTGTGGTTGAATAGTCAGATCTGCTGTAGACTTTTCCATTCATGAAATGACAATTGCTTCACTATTTTGTTACATAGCAGCATTTCAACAACACATATGTCGTTGCGTCTCACGATCCACATCTGTTTCTGCGCGATTGAATGAACGCAAAGGAAACAACGTTTGTGTTGTTTGGGGAAGGAGACCAGACAGCGAGGTCATCGGTCTCATCGGATTAGGAAAGGATGGGGAAGGAAGTCGGCCGTGCCCTTTTCAAAGAAACCATCCCGGCATTTGCCAGGAGCGATTTAGGGAAATCACCGAAAACCTAAATCAGGATGGCCGGACGCGGGATTGAACCGTCGTTCTCCCGAATGCTAGTCCGGTGTCTAACCACTGCGCCACCTCGCTCGGTGGAAACAACGTCTTGAAAACTATAATTCGTTATTTCGCGTAATATGTCGTGGTTTTTAACATCGAGTCTCCTTTATTTAAATGGCAAAAATTTAACTACTTCAAGAAAACAGTGTTTCCTGTCACGTTTATTAATTAAATCCATAATGCTTGTTAGTGTTTAATGGCCATAGAACAGTGAAGTCATCAGATATGTAGCACTGGTTGGTTTTTTTTTAATTTATTGCCTTTCTGGAGGTGCCCATTCAGCCAGCTCAACAGTGGAATATCAGTTATGACGATACGAACGTAGGCTTAACACAACACCCAGTCCCCGAGCGGAGCAAATCTCCGACGCAGCCGGGAATCGACCCCTGGATGGAACTCAGTGGAGGAATAGAGCGTTACTTGCGAGATCATCCAGGGGTTGCAGAATACAGGAACGACATGGGAAGCTTGAATGTTGATTATCTGACGGAGACATCAAAACCCCTTCCCAACTGATACGAGTATAGCGTTCTACTGAATCTATATCTCGCAGCAAG